>NC_135337.1:11917209-12231085 GCF_023851605.1 Tamandua tetradactyla | reverse complement strand
AAGGTGAATGGCGTTCACTTGGCAGCCATGGAGGGAAGATGTTCTGGACAAAATAAATCATTTTTGCAAAGACAGAGCGCAGTGCATTTGAGGAGCAGTAAACAATTCAGGGACACAGCATCGAAGGTGGAGAATGGCAGAGGGAAGCCTCGAGAGACTAGAGGAAGGGAAAAGCAGAAGACTGGAGAGAGTTTCTCAGCTATGCTTCTAAGTTTGGATTTTATCTTTCTTTCAGGTGATGATGAACCACTAACAGAATCTGTATATTTCAGGAAGGAGTTCAGCAATGGTGAGAGAGATGTATGTGGGTCAAGTTTGGAGATGCTGGGCCAACTGGGAAGCTGTTTCAGGGGACAGGTGAAAGTGAGGAGATCCCAGCCTCTGGCAGTAGAAGAGTGGTGGGACCAAAGGTATGGACTGTAGAAGCATTTGGGTCCCAGAGTTGGGTGAGCAAGAAGGAAGAGTATAAGATGGTTAAGGTTTGGGCTGGGAGAACCATCTAAAAACAGTTGCTAATATCCAATTCAGGGCATGCAGGAGAAAGAGCTTGCATCAATCAGGGCACCAGCAGAAAATAAGACCCACTCAAATTAAGAAAGTGCATGGAGGGCTTTTTACTAAGATGGGGTAGGGTGAACCCAAGACAGTTATTAAGGGCTAGTAGCAACAAGGTAGAGGGCAGGAGACAAAGGAGAAACTGGTTTCCAGGACTACAAGGAGAGTTTTGTAGAGAAGGTCTCCTTGAGTGGATCACTGACTCACAGCCATGTGCCAGCCAGTGACCTCACAGGTGCCAGAAATTAAACATCCCAGTCTCACTTTCCTACTTTCCTCCACTCTCTTGAGGTCTCCCCCTTAGCAAACACAACAAGAAGTCAGTCAGGACAGGATCTATTGATGCCACCCCCACAGGTCAGCTTCCTGGGACACAAGCAGGGCAGGGAAATGGAGAGTGGACTGAGGAGCAAATGGAAGTCCTAAGTGAAGTGAAGATTTGGAGGACTGGCCTGGTATCAGAGAGAAAATCATCCCTGCTGCCCTCCCTGTGTGGCCTTGACCAAGTTACTGACTTCTCCAAACCCTAAATCTGGGTTTGAGGAAAGAGGTTGAGAAGATTTAGGAGTCAACATGGAAAGGTAGATACCATGCTGTGGCTGCAATTTCCCAGAGAATGCCAAGTGGGTGCAGGAGCCTTAGGAGGAGCCCAGAGAGGGTCAAGGAGGGAGAGCCAATGAAGAAGGCTGGGAAAGACAGAGCTCTTCTGGTACTTTTCAGTCAAAGAACTTCTTTCACTGAACTTGCCAGCTTTTATTGTCACTGTTTCAATGCTGCTTCCCCACCTACATGGGGGTACATTTGTATCCCTAGTAACTCTCAAGAAGAGACCGAGACCTGTTCAGCTCTTGCTAACTAGGTGGACAAATAAACAACACTGAGTAATCTTCCCCTGAGAATCACAGCATTGTTTAACCCTTCAGCAGAGGGTAGGAGACAGCATGGAGGGGGAGGGTCTCTCATCAAGCTGAGGCCTGGCTGCAAGAGTTACATCCAAGATGGATGTGGACTAGGGATTGCTATGTGGCAGGTACCATGCTTGGGACTAGAGGCCTGGTCCTGAGGCCTGGTCTTTGCAATTGAGACAGCACCTGAACAGAACACTGCAGTTCCCCTGCAAGCCAGCGCAGACCCTCTCAGTACACAGATTTGTAGGAGGGGGGTGGGAGTTGTGCAAGTTGAGAGGTGGGGGGAGTTAAGGGGCATCATGAAAATGGGCATCCCCTGATGTGAGGAGGATTGGCTGGGGATGAACTCAGTTCAGTTTTAGGGAAAAAAAATTAATGCAGGTTGGAGCGAAAGACCAGATTGGAGCCATAAACTGGCAGGAGCATATGAAAGTATGGAGAGCCCAAACTTGGACTTTTAATCAAAAGGCAGTGGAGACCCCTGAAGGGTTTTGAGCAGAAGCACATGGTCAGGTTGGTTTTTAAGTTGACCAACTGATGAGAGATATTTAGTATACAACATTTGGATGGCCATTATAATAATTACTGTTTCACAACTTCTGCCAGCCCAGCTTTTGTAATGACAACAAGGTCCCGGGCCACTAAGCTATGAAGCAAACTTACCATCCCAGGTCCTTGGTGAGGATACGTCATTTGGCATGGTAAGCCTCTGAAAGTAACTCAGCCTTTATTATCTATTGTGAAACATCCAGCCAGTTCATCTTCTATGACTGGGAGCCTGTCCACTGGGAAAAGCCAACAGATGGGCTGGGGCTGATCTCACCCTTTTGCTCCCTCTTGGCTTTGCTTTCATGAACGTGAAAGAGTGATGTGTGTATGTGTGTATGTGGGACGGGGGTGGGGGTGGATATAATGGATGGTGAGTCACCATGAAGAAGCTAATTGCTGTCTGCCAGTCCCTGCAAAAGAGCTGCAGCTTGGCATGCGGAGCTCCAGACTCCCTCACTAAGGCTGAACCATATAACCATCTGGGAGAAAAATGAAGGATGGTCTGAGCCTGGCATTGAAGAAGCATCTGAGCAGACAGTCACAGGGGCCACCACAGAAAGTCACTGTTTGGAGGCTGATTGGATACTGGGGTCTCGCCGACAGGAAAAGGAGAGTATTTCCACCTGGTGTTGATTGAACAAGGCAATCGATGGAAGCTGCTATGCGAATACTTACAGCCCAAAGCTGCATACTGGGTGATAAATCTGCACTGGCCAATTTCCCGGTAACAAAAGTCAGCTCCATCCTCCCACAGCACCCCTGGTGGTCCCTGGCCCAGGTTTGGGTCTAGAGCACCCTCTTTCTCTCATTAAAGAATGAGCCCTCACTTCTTAAACTGCTTGGAGAGCACGTGGGTGATCATTTTAATATTACTTTTTAACCTGTATTTAGTTATGCTTTTGTACCTAACTTTAAATTTTTCATTAAAATGAAGAGAAGCAATTAAATTTAAAACAAATAATCTTCCTGGTGGCAGATTGGGGACTTTCTTCAGCATCGGAACGTTTGATATTTCTCCCTCTTCCCACCCCCGACCCCAACCACCATGTGCGTGCACACACACACACACACACACACACACAAGATTTAGTGATTCAGTGTTTCTTTTCTCAAGGACGAGATCAGCAGGGGCAAGCCAGCGAATGCACAGTGTGTTCTCTAAGGGATGAGGCTCTTGGGCGGTGTGGCCTGAGCCTCCCCGCGTGGCCCTGGGTTCACTGCATGATCTGAGGACATGGGTGAGCTGCATGGCACTGGGGACAAGGAGGGGCACCCAATCTTCAAGATGCCATTCCTAGAGGTGGGGAGAGTCCTGGGGCCAGAAGAGGAACAGGCCTGTGGGAATGTGAAGAGAGACACAGCTGGTCTTAAATCAGAAAATGTTAGAAGTGGGTTCTCTTTAACCCAGCTCTCTCCATCTACCTCCACCCTGACCAGCCACCTCCTGCAGACATTCTTATTGAAAAAAAATTAGGGACCCTAAGTGTGTGATTCAGCAAGAGCTTGTTGTACAGTTCCCACCTATGCTTTCAAACTAATTCAGGAATTGTAAAGGTTTCATTCCCTGGGTTAATGCTGATTGACAAGAAATGGCTGCCTAGAAAAATGTGTGGGGACCAAGTCTGGGGCCATCTTGAAGCTCAGTGGGACTGAATACCAACATTGATTGGTGATGACTGCCATGAGAACAGGACAGGAAAGTATTGGCTCTTGTATTTTCTAACCAGAAGACTCAGAAAAATAATCCATGATGCTGGAAAATATCAATGGAGTGTTAACCTTGGGCCCAGAAGGGGGGTTTCAGCTCTTGGTAGGAGGCCCCAACTTTGTTTCTGCCTCTGATAACAGAAATGCATCCTAGTTACACCTAATTTAACCTCCTAATTCAAGTTACTCAATTGGAATCCCAGTTATTTCTTTGCAAGCTGTGGATTACTGGTATTGGAAAATGGACTTATGTTGCCCCAGTGTTTTCCCCATCCCCAGTGGATCATGGAAAAAGCTGCACTTTTTACCCTTTGGCAAAAAGGCCAGGGCTAAACCTTGAAAAGCTTCTCTGTCTTCTGGATGCCAGTCCTTTCAGGGAGGTCTCCCCACCCAGGCCCTCGGGGGCAGAACTCATGTCACCCACATTCCTTCTGAGCCAAGATGATTCCTGTAGACTCAAACAGTGGAATAAATACTTTTCATTTTTCTCAGTTATTGTGATCCCTCTCAGAGGGGTTCCTCTCAGTTTTGAACCAAACAAGACCTAGCACCTTAAGTGTCAGTCAGTGGTTCCTTTCAACACTCATGGAAGCTTGCTTTAAGAATTGTTTCCAGAGGTGACAACTGACTTCTGGAGAAGATGGCAGATTAGTAAGGTGCATGGGTCTTAGTTCCTCCTCCAGAACAACTAATAAAGAACTTGAAACAGTACAGAACAGCTCCCGGAGCCACGACAGAGACCAGACACACAGTGTACCCCATTCTGGACCGGCTGGACCGGCTAAGAGACTCTGCTGTGGTGAGGTCCCTGAGAGGTGCACGCTTCCCTGGGCCATGGTGGCTGGCGGCTGGAGCCCCTCCCTCCCTCCTTCCCGGGCCGGCTGGGAGCTTCAGATCGGTGGTTCCCCAAGCCACGGTGGCCAGCACCCCTCCCCTACGCACGGCTTCCCGGGCAGGCTGGGAGCCTCGGATTGGCGGTTCCCCAAGCCGCAGCCGCCCTCCCACATGCGGCTTCCCGGGCTGGCTGGGAGCCTTGGATCGGTGGTTCCCCAAGCCATGGCGGCCGGCAACCGGAGCCCCTCCCCCAACGCACAGCTTCCCGGGCCAGCTGGGAGCCCCGGATTGGCAGTTTCCCAAGCTGCGGCGGCTGGCGACCACAGCCCCCCCCCACACGCGGCTTCCTGGGCCGGCTGGGAGCCTCGGAACAGCGGTTCCCCAAGCCGTGGCAGCTGGCAACTGGAGCCCCTTCCACACACGCGGCTCCCTGGGCCGGCTGGGAGCCTCGGATCAGCGGTCCCCCAAGCCGCGGCAGCCAGCACCCTTCCCCCACAGATGACTTCCTGGAGGGAAAGGAAAGAGTCTCCAACAGTAGTAGACACTGAGCCCAACCTAACACCAATAGTGGCATTAATGAACAACTTCTGACTACTAAAAATAGGCCCTCAGCTCAGGTGAAACTGATCAAGGTGGAAGTCGCCAATTGGGCTAACTGAAAAAGAGGAAAGGGGGTGAAACAGAGCCTTCTGTGGCTGTTTCTATGGAGGCGTCCTTGCCTCTGGGCTCAGTGCTGGGATTACACAGGTTGCAACTTCCCCGAATGCAGAAACAGGCTGCTTTCAGGGCTCTCTACCACCTGAACCTTCCCCATGGGAGGGGTGAAACACAACTCAGGTGGAATCCCTCTCTCAAGGAATTCAGATCCCAGGACTTCACAATTTGAACCCATTAAAACCAACCTACAACCTTTCCTCTGTCTCCACCACACACCCAGCAGCGAGAGTCTTCCAATGTTAAAGGAGCCACAACATCTTTTGCTGGTGGGACCTGCAGACAGACAAGCACCACATACTGGGCAGGATAAGAAAAACAGAGCCCAGAGACTTCCCAGGAAAAGTCTTTCAACCTGCTGGGTCCCACACTCAGGGAAATCTGATTAAATGCCCAGACGCCAGCAAAAAATAACAAATCACACCAGGAAAATTGAAGATATGGCCCAGTCAAAGGAACAAACTAATAGCTCAAATGAGATACAGGAGCTGAGACAACTAATGCTGAATATATGAACAGAAATGGAAAACCTCTTCAAAAACCAAATCAATAAATTGAGGGAGGACATGAAGAAGGCATGGGATCAACAAAAAGAAGACATGGAAAGTCTGAAAAAACAAATCACAGAACTTATGGGAATGAAAGACACAGTAGAAGAGATAAAAAAAAAAACAATGGAAACCTACAATGATAGATTTAAAGAGACAGAGGCTAGAATTAGTGAACTGGAGGATGGAACGTCTGAAATCCAAAAAGAAACAGAAACTGTAGGGAAAAGAATGGAAAAATTTGAGCAGGGGCTCAGGGAATTGAATGATAATATGAAGTGCACAAATATACGTGTTGTGGGTGTCCCAGAAGGAGAAGAGAAGGAAAAAGGAGGAGAAAAACTAATGGAAGAAATTATCACTGAAAATTTCCTAACTCTTATGAAAGACCTAAAATTACAGATCCAAGAACTGCAGTGCACCCCAAAGAGAATAGATCCAAATAGGCGTTCTCCAAGACACTTACTAGTTAGAATGTCAGAGGTCAAAGAGAAAGAGAGGATCTTAAAAGCAGCAAGAGAAAAACAATCCATCACATACAAGGGAAACCCAATAAGACTATGTGTAGATTTCTCAGCAGAAACCATGGAAGCTAGAAGACAGTGGGATGATATATTTAAATTACTAAAAGAGAAAAACTGCCAACCAAGACTTCTATATCCAGCAAAATTGTCCTTCAAAAATGAGGGAGAATTTAAAACATTTTCAGACAAAAAGTCACTGCGAGAATTTGTGACCAAGAGACCAGCTCTGCAAGAAAGACCAAAGGGAGCACTAGAGTCAGAACCGAAAAGACAGAAGAGAGAGGTATGGAGAAGAGTGTAGAAAGAAGGAAAATCAGATATGATATATATAATACAAAAGGCAAAATTGTAGAGGAAAGTATTACCCAAACAGTAATAACACTAAATGTTAATGGACTGAATTCCCCAATCAAAAGACATAGACTGGCATAATGGATTAAAAAACAGGATCCTTCTATATGCTGTCTACAGGAAATACATCTTAGACCCAAAGATAAACATAGGTTGAAAGTGAAGGGTTGGGAAAAGATATTTCATGCAAATAACAACCAGAAAAGAGCAGGAATAGCTATACTAATATCCAACAAATTAGACTTCAAATGTAAAACAGTTAAAAGAGACAAAGAAGGATACTATCTACTAATAAAAGGAACAATTAAACAAGAAGACATAACAATCATAAATATTTATGCACCGAATCAGAATGCCCCAAAATACATGAGGAATATGCTGCAAACACTGAAAAGGGAAATAGACACAACTACCATAATAGTTGGAGACTTCAATTCCCTACTCTCATCAATGGACAGAACATCTAGACAGAGGATCAATAAAGAAACAGAGAATTTGAATATTACAATAAATGAGCTAGACTTAACAGAGGTGACAACTGAGTCCCTTCAGGAGACAGGGACTGGGGAGGTGCAAGTGGGGGAGCATCTGCATGGGGCTGTGCTCCACCTCCTCCCACCTCTCTGCTCTGGTTCTAAAGCAACTGAGGAAGTGAGGGAGCCACATTGCCCCTAGGAGTGTCCCTCTGCGAAGGGAACTCCAGTCACAGATGGGGACCTCTCCCTTTTTGTGTTAGTTCAAAGCTGTTATGGATCCCAGAAAAGATCATTTTCTTTTACTCAATTCCTGTGGGTATAGACCAATTGTGGGAAGGATCTTTTGATTAGTCTCTTTCAACTGACATGTGACCCGCCTCATTCAGTGTGAGTCTTAATTCTCTTACTGGAGTCCTTTAAGAGAGGATAAAAGAAAGAAAAAGACCCAGAGAAGCTTAGGACCCAGAAAACAGAGAGGAAGCCTCTGAAGCCAGAAATTGAAAGCAATAATACTTGGGAGAGAAGGACCAGCAGATGCCAGCCATGTGCCTTCGCATGTGACAGAAAAGTCCTGGATGCTGGGATCCTGTCTTCAGAGACTTTGTACTGTCCTGTTGATATCTTCAGTTGGACATTTTCAAGATCTAAGAACTTTAAATTTTAAATTAATAATCCCCATTTAAAATCAATCCATTTTTGGTATTTTGCATTCCATCTCTCTTTCCCTTTCTCTCTCTCTCTCTCTCTCATACTGGGATGGGAGGCCCATCTGTAATAGAGTTTAGCTGGTTCATAGAAAAAAGGGGTATTTGCTCCTTGCAAAGTTGTTCCCTCAAGCATGAACCAGGTCAATATGCTGAAAAGCCCTCAAGTGGCCCCCAGGATATGGCCCAGAAAAGAAACATGTGACTGGACACAGAAGAAAACAAAGTTGGGCAGAAAGTGCCTTGACAAGAAAGTTAATGAGTATGGGACTGAAGACCATTCATTCATGTGGGGAAAATACATTCTATTACAAAGTGAAAAATTCTGGGAACAAAAATGAATCTACAATGTTTTGCATTTGTGTGTGTGTGTATGTGAGTGTGCACAGAGAAAAAAATTTGAAAAGAAAGAAGCTAAAAGGATAATGTTTGATCTTAGCAAAGTAGGATTGACAGTGACCTTGGGTTTGTATTTTCTTTATACATTTCTACATTTTCTTAGTTTTCTGTTTAAGCATGTCTTCCTTCTATAATGAAAACCAATGAAATGTGCTTTAAAATAACTATACAAGGGTTGGAAAGAGAAAAGTAAAAAGAACATGGATTGGCAAAGTCCCATGAGGGATGGGAGAAAAAATATGAAACTATTCAACTTTACCCTCAAGGAAGCCCTCGATACCATGTCAACATTAGGGACACCCAATTCAATAGGCCAAGCCCTTGATCTTGAGGCTTACTCTTATGAAGCTTATGTAGGTAGAAGAGAAGCTTAGCCTACCTTTAAGCATGCCTAAGAGTTACTTCTGGAGAAACTCTTTTGTTGCTCAGATGTGGCCTCACTCTCTCTAAGCCCAACTCTGTAAGTGAAGTCATGGCCCTCCCCCTTACATTGGGTGGTGAAAGTCTCCCTGGCAGCATGGGAGTTTAGTCCCTGAGATGAGTCTGGCCCTGGTACCATGAGATCAACAATTCCATCCTAACCAAAGGTGGAAAACATGTGTAACTAATAAAGTATCAGTGGCTGAGTGAGTTCAAATAAAGTTGAGAAACTACTCTGGGGGTCACTCTTATGCAACTTCAGGTAGACATTGCTGCCTATCATAACTTGCCAAACCCCATCCAAAATCATTCCAGCAAATCCTAAAGAACACTTAGGGTAATATATAAGATTCTACTAGGTTCCATGCACTAGGGTAACCTTCCAGAAACCTGCATCCTTCAGATGGGTCCCTGGGCCAGATAAGTCCTGAAACCTAGAGGACCCAGACTCTCCAGAACATCAGCTAGTTCCAACTCACTACCCCATATTATTGACAGCCCCTCTCAACATGAAAATGTTAGAATAGGCCATAGCCCAAATACCCCTCAAGAATAGGATTGAAGGATCAAAATGGAGGTGAAGTTATACAGAGAAGGTTGAGTTTAACAAATGAATATGATTGCTGAATCATTTAATTGATATTTCTTTTAGTCTCTAGTAACTTAGAGCAGCTATAAGTAAAAACCTAAAATTGCAGAATTATAACCCATTCCAAACTTTGAAATCTGTTCTATAGTTAATTGTTGTGCTGTGCTTTGAAATGTATTGCTTTTTTGAATATGTTATTTTAATTTTTTAAGTCATTTATATGACTTTGTTATCCTTTGTTTTGCATCAGCCTGTCAGAAAAGCAAAGTAATTTGATGTCTTCCTTAAAAGTGTTTCTTCTAGTAGGCCTATTTATATCAGGGTTATTCTAAACTTCAACTTTCTATTTTATATTCTTTAGAATAAAGAAAACAGCTCATTTTTTAAGCAAGATTTTATTTAAACAACATGACACTTGACTTGAAGGGAAAACTAACTAGGATTCATTTCTTTTAGAGTAATTTTGTTGTGTGAAACCAGGAACAAGGCTGCCAGCCTCCAGGAATGTTACACAGAAACAGAACAAGCCAGGGCGAAGGCTCCAAAGTTTCAGGAAGTAGATTTGATTGTCTATGGCCATAGGGCTCAGCTGAGTAGCCTCTGAAAGTCTGAGCCCCAAACAAAAGGGTAACATCAGTTTTTATAGACAGGATGACACATTAAAGACAAGGTAAACAATTGGGTGGTTTAAATCTTGAAGGGCATGAAGCTGGGTTTACAAAAGCAGATGAGCAGTTAGTGGGGAGGAGGCTTCACAGGGACTTCTCTTATCCTGCCTATTGACTGTCTTCGGGACCTGGGAGATTTTTCAAACAGGGAATGGCCCTAGGAAACAGGAGCCTGCCTGCTGCAACAGGAAGTGGCTTTAACAAACAGGGGCTGCCAGTTCCCCTATTGGATGCTTGCCCAGGCCGGTGGACAATAGCATCATATATATCTCATCCTTTTCTTGTTGCATGTGTTGGTATGCACTGATCTGGGCTAGCCATGCAGGGTTTAGGCCCCTGCAAAATTGGGGGGTGTGAGAGTCTGTGCCCACCTCTGTTGGCCCTAAGTTTTTTCCTGATATCCTCTTGCAACTGTGCCTGTCTTAGGTTGTTCCTTCCCTGAGGGATCTTACCCATCTTTGGCTAACCAGCCATCCTCTGGGGCCAGGCAGGGTGATGTGAGGTGTACAAGTGAGGAAGGGGCAATGCCTCCCTGAGAGGGTCTGATCTGTCTCCATGACAGCCTATGCCCCCTGGCACCCATGCCCAGCACCTGTGTGATTTCCTTACCTTCTGGTGGGGCCCCAGCTCTGGTTAGATGTTTTGGGGAACCCAGGTATTTTTCTCCAGTGAGGACCCAGCTCATAGCTTTGGGAAAAAGACATATTGTATGGCACCAGCTCTCAGGAGGTCTTCACCTCAGCATAGCCAAGAGCTCCCCACTGATCTCATATGCACTGCAATACCAGGAGGACCGCACTGGGAGAGGTTTCAGATTTGGTGGTGTAGGGGTAAAACTGTACATGTGTTGAAGGCCAGCTGGATATGGGAACTGCTTCCCTTTCTTGGGATTATGACAATAGCCTTGCCACCCTAGAGTAGTGAAAACAGCATTACTGAACCTGGCGAGGTGGAATTATAGCATACTGGGGGGCCTTCCTTTAGGGTGCATACAGAATGATGCAGGTCTGAGAACTGCCCTGCCATAAATACTGGTTTAGTTTTTATCTGTTTTCCCAACATAGGTGGTTTTGAGGCATGCCTGGCATGCGTCGTTCCCCTTGGAAGGGCTTATGGCCATGGCAAGCAGGAACAGAGGAGTGAGGTGCTTGGTGCTGGCTATGGGGAGTGCCACCACATGAACATACAATCAGCCTCAGGGAAGGAATGGAGACACACACTCTGGGCAGTGGCTAGGAAGAGGAAAGTTACCTGGGTAAAAGGGATCCCATCAAGTTAGACTAAAGTTGGTTTTTTGGGAGAACTCAGGAGACCTATTTCTAGGAGAGCTAAAACTACTAAACAAAAGACAAATGCAAAGAGCAAGAAAAGACAATTAGCCCATAGACCCAGCAGGACAGGATGCCCATGCATTGATTCCTTTATCTTCAGCTGTGTGTAGACCAGTCAGCTTCTGCCGTCTTCTGAGAAGACTCAGCTGATCTTGGCTGCAATGGAAAAGGGCACACTGGCTTCTGGAGAATGATGTGCATCACGTATTCAGGATCAGGGGTGCAGGACGTCTCTGACAGTTGTTGGGGTTACTAAAACAACATGGTAAGGACCTCTCCATTGAGATTGGAGGAAGCCTTTTTTTCCCTCTAGTCTTTTACCCACACCACATCCCCTCGCTCAACCTTATGGAAGGGACGGTAGATGCTAGAGTTTGGGTACTGCTTTCAACACCTTCCCTTTAGTTCATCTAAAACTTTTCCTAACTTTGACTATAATTTCCTTTTTCACAAACTTTTGGCAACTTACTATATTTGTTCAGGCTTCATCTTACATTTTCCTTATTCTGTAACAGCCATTTATTTTATCTGAGGACAAAACTACTTTATTTTTCCTTTTAGTAAAAACACATCCTTTATGTGCTGGTTTGAATCAGATTTTGGTACCGGAGAGTTGGGTGCTGCTGTGGTTTATAAATACCAAACATGTTGGAGCAGCTTTTTGAATGGATAAGGGGAAGGTTTTGGAGGATTTGTGAGAAGCTTGATAGAGAAGGCCTAAAATGCTTTGAAGAGACTGTTGGTAGAAATGTGGACTCTAAAGATACCTCTGACAAGGCCTTAGACAGAAATGAGGCATGTGTTATTGCAAACTGGAAGGAAGGTGATCCTTGTTTTAAAATAGCAGATAATCTGGCAAAATTGACTAGTGGCTTTGGCTGGAAGACAGATTTTAAAAGCCATGAACTTGGATATTTAGCAGAAAAGATCTCCAAATTAAATGTGGAAAGTGCAGCCTGATTTCTCCTCACAGCTTATAGTGAAATGTGACAGGAAAGAAATAAACTGGAAACTGAACTCTTGGGTACAAAGAAACTAGAAATTGATATTCTGGAAAATTCTGGGATTCCAGGAAGGGAGACCCCAGAGAAAAGTGCCTCATATGAGGATTTAACCAAATTGTGGAATCAGCCAGCCACTTCAGAGAAAGCCAGGCTTGGACCTGGAGTTATCCAGGAAGGATTTGTGGAAATTCCTTATGTCTGATGGGCATAATCCAAGGCTACTGCATAGAAAGCCAGGAGTGCTGTGGGACCTGTATAAACAGATCTGCTGCCAATCTGGGTTGGTGGGTTCAGAGAAGGGACACATTGAAGGAAAAATAACTTCAGAGGCAAAGCCATGGACTCCTTGGGCCAGGACAGCTGACCCACCCAAGCCAGTGAAGAGGGTGAGTTTGTCCCAAAGGCAGAGGATGGGCCTTCCACCTCATTGCCGTGGAAGAGTCATCCCACCTCAGGCCTTGGAGAGGGTGAAGCACATTCCTTGAGGTTTGGGTAGAGCCTGGCTGCCACCACATGGAGGGGTTGAGTGTGTGCCCTGAAGATGGCAGACAGCCCAGGTTCAGCCCCAGTGCTTGGAGAGGGTGGAGCCAAGAAAAAGGTGGTCTCCCCAATGTCCCCCAAGGTTGTGTTTGATAGAGAGGCAAGCCACTGTGTAGGCCTTTGGAAAGAGTGGGACTGCCACTTTCTAAAGCCCCAAAGATAAATGACTCTCAGACCTTGAAATCAAATGGACTTTGCCCTGTAGGTTTTCGAAACTGTACGGGTCCAGTGACCCCCATGTTCCTTCCTCCCTATGGAAATAGGTGTATGTATCCTATGAATGCTTCTCTTTTATATGTTGGCAGTAAATAACGTGTTCTGAGTTTTACAGGTCCAGAGCCAGAGGATAATTTTGTCTTAGAACAGACCATGGCCGTAACTGACTTGATGAGATTTTATACTGTTTCTAACTTTGTATTTTATTTGTATTGTTACTGAAATGGAGTCTTTCTGATATTGTTATGGAATGAATGTGTTTTGCATTTAGAAAGAACATGTCTTTTGGGGGTCCAAAGGGTGGAATGTGCTTATTTGAATCTGTGGTGGACCCCAGAAAAGACATGTCTTTTAATCCTCATTCAATATTGCCAGGTGGGAGCATTTTGATTGTTCTCATGGAGATTTAACCCACCCAATTGTGGGTGATAGCTTTTGATTAGATAATTTTCATGGAGATGTGTCCCCACCCATTGAAGGTGAAGTTGCTTACGGGAATCCTGTAAAAGAGGAAACATTTTGGAGAGAGTACCCTTTTGGTAGAGTCATGAGAAAGCCAGCAGATGCTGCCATGTTTGCCATGTGCCCTTCCAGCTGAGAGAGAAACATTGAACATCATCAGTCTTCTTGAACCAAGGTATCTTTCCCCAGATGCCTTAAATTGGACATTTCTATAGACTTGTTTTAATTGGGACATTTTCTCAGCCTTAGAACTGTAAATTAGCAACTTATTAAATTCCCCTTTTTAAAAACCATTCCATTTCTGGTATATTACATTCTGATAGCTAGCAAACTAGAACACTTTATATCCTTCATACTTAAATTATTACTTCAGACAAATGTTTCACCACATACAATTACCATCAAAATCAAATTTGTCAAAATAATGCTAAATACTTCTAATGCTTTAGTCAATGCATATTCAAAACATCAATATACAATTTTTTAATAAAAATTAATGGCAATACCAAGACTTTTTTGAAAAACTGCAAGGATAAAACTTGTGAGCAAGGAGTTTCTCAATATTAAACAACTTTCCTAATTTAAAAATATGAAACATAAAACCAAAGGGGAAGGTGGACCATGGTGGCTGAGTAGCAAAGTTCTTGCCTGCCATGCCAGAGACCCAGGTTTGATTCCCATTGCCTGCCCATGCAAAAAAATAAATAAGTAAAAATAAAAATAAAAAAAACCAAAGGGGAGCCACAAATTTGGAGTCAAAGATAATGGGGTTTGGCCTAATCCCTTTGTCTGGAAGAAAGGGACTAAATGAGGATAGAGAGGTGACGAGGGAGCTGGATGCAGGTGTTCTGCCTTGCTAGGAGTAGGAGCATTATTCACTTTATGATTATAACTTTGTTTACATTTTTTGTATACATTCTTTTTAATTTGACAAAGCATTAACACTTTTTTGGTTGAGCCCAACTTCCAGCAGGACTTGGACCACGCCTCTGCGGGAAATCCTATTACCGGTACTGGTGAACTATTTCCCATTATATTTTTTTGGCCTTTCCTTTTCCTGTATTCCAGTCTCCCATGTTTCCCAGCTCTGCCATTTTTTTTTAAGACACTGTTAAGTGGATTTCCTGATTTTCCTAATAATCAAGTTATTCTCAAGTGTCTATATGCTGGAGGTGCTGCCTTAATGGTAGTGTTTCTCTGTGAAACATTGACAGGGAGGAGGGTATGTGTCAGTCTCTCCCAATACAATTGCTGATTTCAACTTCCTGTTTTAATTTCTGTATAGCATCTCACAAAGTGTACCAGGGTGGATTATTTTGTGGTCACATGGTGTCAGCAGGGCATTGCTCATTACACCTTTGTGCAGCCAATGACAGCAAGTTAGAACTTTTTGCAGTCTGCTGATGAAACTCTTGAAAAGCAGTTTGTATAAAGGGATTGGTGCTAATTCCTGCAAATTTTATGTAATCAGCATAGTCTAGCACCACTCTTCCAGCCCCTGCAGCAGTAATTCTGAACATCCAGGTAGTTAATGGCTTACCAGTTTTCTGAGTAAAATGTCAGTTATTTTTTGTTCTTTTATAGTGGTTTTGAAAGTTGTCCAATTGCCCTGTTTCTCTTCTTTTTGCCTTTGTATTGGGCCAGCTCCTATTTTTGGAGGATATTTACTTTTTTTTCAGACAAACTTTCTCATCTAAAATATTCCCATATTTTCCATCATCTGCCTCATCCCACACATCACCATTCTGCTTATTAGGGTCCCAATTAGCAATGGCAGTGGCTAGTACCATATATACTTTCCCTTTACCTCATTGTTTTTATATTTATATTGGGCCATAGGGACTGCAGCCCTCTCAGCTGCAGATATTTGTAATTATGACTGATAATTACAAATTTGATTTTCCAAAGCAAAATTTTAATTCTGTAGCATGGACACTTTTTCCTGTAATTCTGCCAATTCCTTTTCATAATTCATTGTTTTTCAGAGTTGCTTGATCTTTCTATTCACATATTTCCTCTATGTTCTGTTAACAAAGCCCATCCTCTCCTACACACTCCAATAATTTCTTTCCCTTTTTCTAATGGAATGTTTTCTAGACACAGAGCAACCTGAATAGGCTCTCCCTATTAAATCTATTCCCTCAATCTTTACAGGGTCCTGTGCACTTTGCCCAATCCTTTGCAAGTGAAGAGTAAGGTAAGTCATACCATCTTTGGATTTTCTGGTTCTTTACTTTGGGCTTATAGGACTTTTTAAAAAATGACATTATCTCCTAATCTATGTTTAAAGTTTATGGCCCACTATTAATATACTCAAATAAATCTTGATGAGCATTACTGTTTTATAGCATTAGAAAGTACAAGCCAGGGAGACAAAACATTTAAATCCAAACATTCTACATACAAAAAGGACAAGAAACCGGCAACTTCAAATTTATCAAGAATGGTCTTAATAAAGCATTACAATATTCAGAAGAATACAGTTCATATTTCCTGCACAAATTTTCTAAAATGTGTCTTACTGACCTTTTCCATTATGAAGCCGTGCTGAAATGTGAATCCTGCTCACAGCATGAATTTTGTCACACGAATGGCAATGTGATATTTATGGCCATTTGATTTATAGGTTTGGATTTGTGGACAACAAGGATTTCAATGATATAAAAACAGATTTTATTAGGTAAGTAATTAAAGAAAATAATTTAAAAAATTATAATTAAAAGAGTCTTCAAAAATAAAGCACAGTTACATCACCAGATAAGATGACACCAACACCTGAAGAGAAGTCCTGGAGAGTTTCAGAAGCAGCATTTTAACTCCTATTAGCAAAAATCCACAGCCATGTTGGGCACAGCATTCAGAGCCTCCTTAGTTAAGATCCACAGCAGAGCATGAGATTCTGATGAGGTGCTCTCCTTCTCTCATAAGATTCTTTTCTCTCTTCTCATAAGTGTCGTCTCCTCTTTCTTTCTCTAACTGCTTGCATGTAGTTTTTTTTTTTAATGATATCTTCACATAATAGTGGTCAAAATTAAAATTTTTAATTTTTGAAAATATAACAACAAACACAAACATTCTTAATATATTTGAATGTGATCATTCCATTCTAATATATATAATCAGTAATTCACAATATCATCACATAATTGCATATTCATTATCATAATCATTTTTCAGAACATTTGCATCAATTCAGAAAAATAAATAAAAAGAAAACAGAAAAAAATTCATACATACCATACCCCTTACCCTTCCCTTTCATTGATCACTAGCATTTTACTCTACTAAATTTATTTTAACCTTTGCAGAACAGACTCTCTTAATGAGATAAGTTTTAAAACCCCTACACAGATGCTCTCCTCTTACCCTGAAATGTGAAAATTTTAATTTATAAGACAGAGTAATGATAAGCTATAATACAAGAGAATTTCTTTTTATCCTTCCCAAAAGTGGTTCATTTTAATTTACACAGCTTCCTAAGTCAGCCAGGGGTCAGCTTGACTCCTAAGTTATCAGTAAAAGCTTTCTTTATGTTGGACATCATGCACTGCAACGGTGTCTTACTGACTTCCCCTCCCCATATCAGTGGCGCTAATGATTAGGGAGAGGCTTACAGACAAACAAAGGATTTTGAACAAACTGTCACTTCGTTCGATCTGGCCACTCCCCTAGTGGGGATGTTGAGCACTTCTTGGCTTTGGTGGTCTGGTATAAACCTCTGGCTGGGCCCCCTTTTTGGGTTGCCCACCCTGAGCCATATGAGGACTGGCACAAACTTGCAGAGTCTGAACTCACTCCTGGCCTGGTGCATGGCTCCTGTGGCCCAGTACTTCCTTTTATTCACACAATCACACACACTCTGACACCCCTCCCACACCACCTTTCCCAGAACTGAACCTGAAGACTTCCATTTCCGCTGGTCCTCCAACTGTAGCTCAGTACTCTGAGAGTCTCTGGGAGTTGTTCAGGCTCCCCTTGCACCCAGGCTCCCCTAGCCTTTTACGAGTGGGCTGAAGCTGATGCACCCGGGTGCTTACCAGATAGATGGGCAGTGCCCCCAGAACCTCTGGCGGCGGTGGGCCCACCGGGCGGAAGGTCGGGAATCTGAAACATAGGAAAAAGTCTCATTGCTGGCCCTGGATTCCCTCGGGTCTCTGGTCCAGTGATGCTGCCACTCCCACGGGCAAGGAGGTGAAAATATCACTAGCCTCTTGATCCTGGACAAGCCCCAGAAATGTTGCATGAAATCAGGGACAAAGCTGAACGCCTTTAGGAATGTTACACAGAAACAGAACAAACCAGGGCCGAGGCTCTGAAGTTTCAAGAAGTAGGTTTTATTGTCTATGGCCTTTGGGCTCAGCCCAGTAGCCTCTGACAGTCTAAGCCACAAACAAAAGGGTAACATCGGTTTTTATAGGCAGGGTGACATGTTAAAGACAAGGTAAATGATTGGGTGCTTTAAATCAGGAAGGGCATGAAGCTGGGTTTACAAAAGCAGATGAGCAGTTAGTGGGGAGGGGGCTTCACAAGGACTTCTCTTATCCTGCCTATTGACCATCCTCGGGACCTGGGAGATTTTGCAAACAGGAAACAGCCCTAGGAAGCAGGGGCCCCGCCTGCTGCAACAGGAAGTGGCTTTAACAATCGGGGGCTGCTTGCAACAATTTATCCCTGCTTAAAGACAGGTTGCCCTATATGTAACAGCTACTTACAAAAAGTTATAAAATTGTCCTTGGTTTTACAATGATAAGTGACAAACATTAAAATTCTCCAATTGAACAAGGTATGCAAGATTTTTTTAATATTGTTGGTTTTTGTTAAACAGTGAGAGCAAAATAACTTACTGGAATATAAAGATAAGAGTTGAATGAGCATGCCACTAATGGAAAAAAGGGATATTTTCACAGAGCCAGGATTTTTCCCCATCCCATCTCCATTTGATATCAATTAAAACATATCATTGGTCATTTAGTAAAAAAAAAAAAAAGCAATACGCTTGTGCACAAGCACCAGTTACTTTATGTACAACAAAGGAACAGGGAAGGGTAAAATGAAAGAATAGAGAAAACTATACTGCACTTGTCAGGATGTTGTGGAACCAAATTGTGGTTTTCTAATTGAGAATGTATTCTTGGTCTATAGGGACAGAGTTCTGGAGTGAAGTAGTGGGCTCCCTTTTTAATAGATACCTCCTGTCTGCTGCTGGAACACATCAATTATATCTTCATCCTTCATTTCCAACTGTGCCAGTGTGTCTGTTTCATTGATTGGCTGCCCATAAAATCAGAATTGAATATGCCTCATTACAAACCCTGACATTTTCAATAGGCTTTCATTAGTTTACTAAGTGGTGTATGACTCTTAATCTTAAACTGCACCACAGAACCATCCTGTCCCATCACCTTCAAATTAATGTGATTGTTGTTCTCAGTCTTGACTCCTTCTTTGGGCTTCTCATTGGTCATGGTGAGACCCAGAGTCTCCTCAGCTACCACATCAAAAAAGAGGTACCAGGTCCACGCTGTGGGAGCACACAAGCAGCTCAGGAGAGGCAGAAGTGGTGGAGGAGGGAGCTGTATATGTTATTTTTCACCCACACACAAAAAAGTTGATTGTGGTGATAAAAAATTTTTATTTCTTCTAGCCTCCTATATTTTGTAGCAGCTAGAAGGAAAAAATCTGAGATGATGGTATGGTAACCCATGACAAACTCTGGGATCTGTCCTGTAACTACTTGTTGAAGAGTGCTTTGAAAACTATTGCTTTTTTTCTTTCCTTGCTTTGTATATATGTTATATTATATATTAAAAAAAGTTTAAAAACAAAGGATTGGAAAGGAAGGAAAAATATATATACATGATACACACACACACACACACACACACACACACACAAGAACATGGAGTCATTTAGAGTAGAGTTTAAATCTCCTTCTGGCCCTTTTGTGGTGGTGTCCTTAGACAAACCAAGTTCCCTGGGCCTCTGCCTCCTTCCACTAAATCACTTAAATAATACTGTGCTTAGAACACAGAAGGCGGACATATTGTGATTCCCACAACGATTATTGTTTTGAGAGCAAGGGTGGTTAGCATCTAGCAAAATAATGGCAAAACTGGGGATACTAGGAAGAGATTTGGTTTCTCCTGTTGGAGGGTCTGGGGAGGAATTATGGCAGCCTGGGGTAACCAAGAAATGATACAGCAGAGAGGCCACTGACATTGGTCATCCAAATACCCAGTGGTACCTCCAAGTGAGGCACTGGGAGAGGAGAACCCTAGAGACTTTTGGGACTCCAGTAGCAAGACAGCAGTCCAATCTGTGGCCATCAGTATTGCATCCGTAGATGCTCAAAAATCTGGGACATGCTCTCCAATCAGGAGACAGCAGAGATGTTCTTTCTGAGACACTGTGAAAGTGCTTACAAGTGGGGCACCAGTTTGGAATGGTGGGGAGGGGTGATGCAGGTGAATATATTTGTCCATATGCTGGTGAGACCCATGGCCCAGTAAAATGGAAGTAGCACAAGGGACACAGAGGGATGCTGGGTTCAATCTGGGAATGGCTCTAAAGTCTGCTGGGCATATTGCATATCATGAGAAAAAAAATGGCAGCATCCATGATTGCACAGATGTACCTGCCAAAAGGCACAGGCCAGGCTCTACTCAACCATATAAATCTTGCTCCAATGCACTCAAGTTCATTTTAGCAAGAGTTCCCCAGAGCTCCCAACTGGGCATATAATTTCTCCTCCTTAATAGATTATTGAAGTCTTCTTATCCCAAGAAAAATAAGAGATCCTGCCAGAATTTGTCAAAAAATTAAGGAAAAATCAATGAGAGTCTCATGAAGACATAATAAGTCAATGATGTGCTACTTTCCAAATGCAGATTTGGATCCCAAAGGCAGACTTCTTTCTGCCATGGGGCCTGTTGACCAAGACCTTGGCTTCTGGGAGGAGGGACTTTTTCTTGCCACCAGTGAACAGCAGCTGTTCCCTCTCTAGTAAAGCTACAAAACAACACATCCTTGTCCACCTGCAGCCCAGGAGCCAGGCCCACAGACATCACGTGTCATCAAAGTGGTTCTTCCAAGAAGAGCAAGAAAAAAATGCCCCCAGGTGTTGCATATGCCTGAAAAGTTTCTTTCATTTATTCTTTATATGTTTCATTTATGTGTTTGCATCAAGTGACTCCTTTATTGTGTGGGTGATTAGACCAAACTATACTCTGAGCACTTTGGAGCTGGCAGGAAATCTGAAGATTAGACAGCATCCCTAGTACTCACCACAGGGCTCACAATTTAGGTACAATCTTCTCAATTGATGGATTAGAACATAGAAACTCCCAGCTAAGTCTAGGTCACAGATGCAATTAAAATGCAGGCCTCCTGCTCCCAGGAAGACCACATTGCTCTTGCTTCAGTTCTATAAAGCAAACCAGAGGACATGATGAGACATTAACAGGTAAAAATGGATGAGACATAGCCTTGCCCTCAAGGAACTAGTGGGAAAAAGAAAGACATAAAAAAGACTGTGCTGTTAAAAAGATGTTCTAGTTTGCTAGCTGCCAGAATGCAATATACCAGAAATGGAATGGCTTTTAAAAAGGGGAATTTAATAAGTTGATAGTTTACAGCTCTAAGGCTGAGAAAATACCCAAATTAAAGCAAGTCTATAGAAATGTCCAATCTAAGGCATCCAGGGAAAGATACCCTGGTTCAAGAAGGCTGATGAAATTCAGGGATCTCTCTCTCAAGTGAAAGGGCACATGGTGAACACAGTCAGAATTTCTCTCTCATCTGGAAGGGCACATGGTGAACACGGCATCATCTGCTAGTTTCTTCTCCTGGCTTCCTGTTTCATGAAGCTCCCTGGGAGGTATTTTCCTTCTTCATCTCCAAAGGTTGCTGGCTGGTGGACTGTGCCTCTTGTGGCTATGTCATTCTGCTTTGCTCTCTCTGAATCTCTCATTCTCCAAAGTGTTTTCTCTTTTATAGGACTCCAGTAAACCAATCAAGACCCACCCAAATGGGTGGAGACATGTCGTCACCTAATCCAGCTTAACAACCACTATTGATTAAATCACATCTCCAGGGAGATGATCTGATTACAGTTTCAAACATACAGTATTGAATAGGGATTATTCTGCCTTTATGAAGTGGGATTTAGATTAAAACATGGCTTTTCTAGGGGATTTACATCCTTTCAAACCAACACAAAAGATAATACAAATAATCCAAAACTAGTAAATAAGGCTAAAGAGTACTAACAATATCAAATTGGGCCCTGCCAGGAAAATCACAGCCACCTGTTCGCAGCCACCATCTAGACCTCACCTTCCCTCACCTCCTTCTCTGGGACATTGTGAACACAAACTAAGCGGCCATCCTCTGGCCTGCAGCTCCTCCTTTGCTATTTCATTCCACCACTGGGAGAGATGTTAAGTCTAATGAGAAAATCCTACAAGATCTCAAATCTGGAAGAACAGCCAATCCCAGATGCTAAAGAAAGTAAGAACTCTCAGTGGTGGTGGTGGGTGTTTCCTCTGAGGTGGGAGGAAAACCCATACTAAAACAGTACACATTCATCTCTCTTCTCTAGTGTAAAGTGGGGTTTGTGGGGCTGCCGTCCATCAACCCCAACCTGGAGCAGTCTTTAGCCACCCCAGGAGCCAGGCTGTGATGGGACTGCTTCCCTTGCTCTTTTGGACTCTTTGTGCTGCGTAAGTAATAAAGGGGTTATTTGATCTTCTGGACTCTTTATACTGTGCAAGCAATAAAGGAATAATTTGCTGAAAGGTTCTGCTGTACCCAGGAGCTTGTGTTCCCACAACACTCCATAGGCAATCTTTCACAAGCCTACCCAAGGGTTACGTAATTACCCCAGGGGAATGCATCTCCTTTGACTTGCCTACTTACTATTAATTAAGGGCTTAACCTCTGTTAACTTATGTGCTAACTTAGAGATCTTGTCTGGTAAAGATGTAAATAATTTCTATTCCAGTGGAAAAGAGAACCCCAAAGTTTAAGGTATTTTATTTTTTTGTTTTCTTGCATGGGCAGGCACTGGGGATTGAACCTGGGTCTCAGGCATGGAATTTAAGAATTCTGCCACCAAGCCACTGTCATGCTGACTTAAGGCTTTTAAATAGTTTTTTAGGACATTAAGCAGCTTTGTTTCCTATTCCAACATTTTGTATTAAATGCTTATAAATACCAATAATTCCTCAAAATTCTACAAATGATCATGGTGATGAATACATAAGTTTGTGATGATATTGTGAGCCATTAATTGTTTAATGTGGTTGCACTAGATATACGTGAAGATTTCCCAATAAAAATATGTTTTTTGTAAATGCTCTTTGAACCAGTTTTACCATCTCATTGGCTCCCTCTCTATTGAATCACCAAATCTTTGACACATGTGCATTTTATATTTTAATGAGCATGATGTTTCTAAATTTCTGGAAATTATGTAGTGGGTAATATACAAAAAGTGCTGTGGGGTCAGGGTGAAGATCACACCCAGTTGGGACGTTCAAACTTTTTCACTATTGAGATCAGCCTTATGATTAATGGGTGGACTTTGTGTAGGTAGAAATGGAGGTCTGGGGTAGATATTTCAGACCCTGAGAATGACACGAAGGATGCTTTCCTTCCTATTTGCTTCATTCCTTGGATGTCTAACCCAGGAAAATCTAAAGACTGACATAGATGTGATGCTTTCATATAGAAAAAAATCCTGGAAAAAAAGTGTCTTGCATTCTCTCCCATGCTGTTTCTCTTCTCAGTCCATTCTTGATGACAAGTCCTTCCTGTATCTCCAACCCTCTGGCCCCCACCTCATTCGCTTGTCTCACTCTATGAGAAGCTGGAAAGGGCCTGGGCCTTTTTGTCAACTCTTCTGATTCTTCTCTGCCTCTGCCTTCATGAGGGAACTGCATTTCCTGGCTGTCTCCATCCACCACATGGGGCATCAGTGAAATATCTCCCTACAGTTTCCAAATGTTACCAGCAGCAATCACAAGGATAAACAGTAAACAACCCCCAGATAAAGCAGTCATTTCTGTCAGATCCAAAGTAATATGAATCAGGAAACTTGCTTCTGGCCGAGGAGGATTAGAACTGCAGCCTCAGCTGACCTTGCCTGGGCAGTATGAGTCCTCATTCGAGACTGGTGGCCAAGCCCTGGTCTTGGGGCTTTTTACTCTGGAGGATGCTACTGCCCCTGGTTGTGAAGCACAGGGTCAGATTTGAGCTCTAAGACTTGTGTTTCCTGAGGATCTCAGATATGCACATTCCTCCTTGAGTTTTTGCAGCCACACTGTTGTATTCCACGGGCCTTCCTAACCCACAGCTGTGCTATTTTCTCAGACTCCTGGCAGTCACAGTGGCCTGGTTGGTGGCTGGGCACTCTGAATGTCCTGGTTTCTGATGAGCTACGAAATTGTCACTGATCTCACTCCTCCCCCACTGGAGATCTCTGCAGAGCAGCAACCAAGGGGCGCCTCAGCTCGTAGAGCCCCAGGCCTGGAACATGCAGGTCTCCCACTCAGTTCCTGGTGCTGCCCAGACCTCCTGCTCAGCTAACTGTGGCCTCCAGGTAACCCAGCCCCTCAGCCTCAGCTCAGCTTCTACAAGCAGAGGGCATATCTACCTCTTGAGATCAGCAGAATTCCCTAAGGGGGTGACCAAGGAAGGAGTGACAGCAGTAGACAGAGGTGCAGCAGTCTCTGAACTAGGCAGTCTGGACTACTTTTCAGGCTGAGTAAACTGTGTGGTGGGGGTCAGTCTCTGGAGTCAGCCAGCCTGGATCTGATTTTGCTTTTCGTGAGTTGGGTAACCCTGGGCAAGTTCCTTAACCTTCCATTTCCTCATCTGTAAAACAGGGATAACAATACCACTTACCTCCTAAAGCGGATGGATGAAACCTATAAAACATTTAGTATGATGCTTGGCAATAATCAGCCCTCAATAGACGTTAACTATTTCTTGGAGGGGAGAAGTGGGGTGTTTTTCTGTTTGTGTGGATATGTGTATATAAAAAACATAAAGTCTCTGTGAAAAGACAAGTGAAAGAAAAGAGCAGAGAACTTTCTATTCATTTCCCGAGATGTCGTCTGTAAAAATGGATGTCTTCACCAACTCATCAAGGAGTCAGTGCTAATTCCATATTCTCTTGTCCAGAGAAGGATGAACTGGTTCCCTCAAACTAATCCTTGCTTCTTTCAGATAGGCTGCTCTCCACATTGACAAATGGAGTTATCTTCCTCTCACTTTCCCTTTGGCAACTGAAAATATCAATGAAGTATTAGTCTCCTTGCCACTGACTTTCTCCTGGGAGGAAAGGCTGATGGGCCCAGAATTAATGTGGCTGTTGATTTATTGCCTAATTTCTGAAGGCATGAGGACAGGTCATCCCATTGCCATGAGGGGGGATGGGAAGCAAGCAGCCCTAGGCCACTTGATGGCACTGATCCACATGTCTGTGCTGTCTACACTGGTTGAGAAGACAGAGCTGCAGAAAGGCTGACTCACCCTGGGGCCTGGAGGGTGGTTGGCATGAGCTGTGGTATCCCAAGGCCATGGGCATGACCTTGTGCAAGTGGATGCGTTTTGTAAATGTTCATTTTTTAATCTTTAGATAGGAGAATTGAATATAATGTTCTTGAGTGAGAAATTGACAAAGTTTACAAAGAGGTGGCACTAGAGAGATGAAATCTGTCACAGTCAAGTAAAATTAGAGAAAGAGTATCCTCCACCCTTTTTGTGCAACCTCCCACATTCCACCGCTGCCCTTTTTCTCCTAGCTCCTTGGGAGCTACAATAATTTATAGACAAGGGGTGGGAGAGGGTCCGCTTTTCATGAGATATACATAGAGGATTCCATCATTAATAGAATAGATACTTCTATTGCACACTTTCTATTGGCCAGATGCTTTTCTAGGCACTGTGGAGGGTAAAGAGAACACACTCACGCTTTGCAAAAGCCTTGACCCTGCAGGTTGGTGTTTCTATTTTCGTCCTGCCCACCACCACCCCCTCTTCTTCCTCCCAGAAGCAGCTCCCTTTTTCTGAAATGCACGAAGAGTGTGAGATGGCTGCCTAATATGAGACCTCTCCTTAGAATTGGTGTCTGGAAATGACAGTGCTGCCACCAGGCTCCTGGCAGGTTGTCAACGGCAATGAAATAGTTTTGGTCTTCAATGTTTTTCTTACCTAAAAATCAACTTAGGGATGTTTTCATTATTTATAACTTACTTCTCTTGTGCCCTCCTGTATCGAACATGAGATCCTTGAGTGAGGAAACCCTGCCTGCTTTAGCATTGTTCCCAGCATAGAATTTTGCAAACTGGGGAAGAGAAATCAATAAAGCAATCCATCTGTAGATCTACAGTGAGGCCACAGGATGAAGTTGATGGGTGTGCAGACTCTGGGATGCATTTTTATGGTTCTTATCTCTAAGAGCACAAAGCAAAATGATCAGTGCTTGAGAATTCCCTTTCAGACAGAACTATTCAGAGAGAGTGCAGGAATTATTCCTTCTGCCATTGCCAAGGAGTGGGACATTGCCCAGAAAAGTTGCTCTCCAAGTGGTAAGGGTCTGTGTGTCCTACTAAGAATTCTCCCTCATGCAAAGCAAGAATCTCTCTGTAGGAGACATTTGAAATGCTTTCTTGCTGTCCAGTCCCCTGTGAATATCTCTTCTATGTTCTGGGCACTTTCAAGAAAGATATTGGAAGCAGAAGATTACACCCCAGCTTCCTTTGCACTCAAGGTCAACACTGGATCCAGGATCCATCACTTAAATTTACCTACCCAAGACTACAGTCCAGAAGCAAGCAGATTTAAGACAGGCGCTTTGGGGAAATTCCACCCTGCTGGTAAGGGCAGCAGCAGAAATGTCAGGCTTCGGGGACAGCAGCAATTGTAGGGTCATGTCCATGCTGCAGAAGTGAGTAGTTGAGGGTGTAAAGTGAGTAGTGGAGGGTGGGGTCAGGGCTGGGGTAGGAGGACATTTTCCTCATTTGTGGTTTTGGACTTTGTCACTGGAAATTTAGCCTAGGCCTGGCTCTTCAGCCCTCTCAACACTTCCACGAGCTACCCAATACCTTTAAATTTTTCTTTTCTGTCATGTGTTCCTAACTGAGACCATCTAGGATAATGTAATGGATTCCTTTTGAATACTGCATGATGGCTACGGGACAAGAGGATGGTGTTGGGGGTAAGGGTGGCTGAGTTGAAAAGTTGTTGGAGCAGGGAACTTGCATCCAGTTTCCACTTCTTTCTATAGGGTGAGAGAGGTGCAGGGAACATGCAGTGGGGAGCTGAGTGGGCTGGGTCTAGTTGAGGTGACTTGCATGTGGATGAGACTGAGAAGAACAAGCCAGGAAGGGCTGCTGGTTGGCATGGGACCTGGGGCCAGAAGGGACTGGGTCTGCCTAGGCCAAGAATCAAATTCTACCACTGAACCACCCACATGCCCCAACATCCTATTAATGATCTCCTTTCCTACTCCATCAACCAGAGTCAAATGGAACCCTGAATGACAGTCTAATTAAAATCTGTCTCAGCTATTGCCTTTTGAGATTCTAACAGCTTTCATTTGTTCAGTGAATGCAGTGGTTCCAGGGACTGTGCTAGAGGCTTTACATGCATTGTCTCATTGACTTCTCACACCACTATGACGTATCTTCTTATCTTCATTTATAGCTGGGAAAAACCTGAAATATCAAAGCATGAGAGAATTTGTCCAAGGTCTTTTAAGAGGGTAATTAAATACTGTGATAGTAGATAAGCCCTTGAAGCTAAACATGGATTACAAGATAGATTTTGGCAGTCAACAGAAAGCTTTTTGTTCTGCCATCCATTGGGGGATGGGTAAAACTAGCAGGTCACCTTCTCTTCACAACATTCTCTTCTCTTATTAAATTCATATATGGGGAAATAAAGACAGAGATATTTTATTGTCTGAGAAGGATTTTTTCCCCAGGACAATGGAAGAGATTGTTAGCAATGGTATATACTGTTCACCCCACAAGTGTATTGGTCTCTGCTGCCTACCTGAACTAAAAGGATTGGTGCTGGGTAGACAGTAAAATACAGCAAAAGAAACTGAAGCCTGTTTCTTTTGACTAAAAGCTTCAGTGTGCAGGCCTGCACTGCAAATACATTATAATATAGGTCATTTCTTTTCTATTCATTTTCAAGCACTTATTTCATTTACACAATCTCAAGGCCAACAGATTTTGGCATTAAGGGTGATTTGATGTGTGATGCAGACAGTCTAATTAAGGAGAGAGTCTTTTATCAGCTCCTTTAAATTTTCTTTTCTCTTATCTATAATTTTTTTTTTCTTTTGCATGGGCAGATTCTGGGAAATGAACCCAGGTCTCCGGCATGACAGGTGAGAACTCTGTCTGCTGAGCCACTGTGGCCCGCCCTCTGATCTATGATCTTTTATACTGATTTGATCTTTTTTATTCATAAGGGTTTCATTCCCACTTGTCATGGCTGCATAAAGTGAGTAATGAAGACTTGGATATAGCAGGTACATCTCATTTATCCTCAGTAGCAAAATTAATAAAGTTGCAGGAAAAAGGTTCCCGTGCTTGAATTTCTTTAGCTCATCCAGAGTTATCCAAAATACATTTTACCTGTGTCTTCCAGAACTGAGGCTCAGCTCTAAGATGTAGGAGACTGTGCCCAACCCCTGCCCAATGCATCCCTTGAACAGGCTTAGAATCGAGTGGCCAGGAGCCCATTTTCACATTCATTCTCTTTCCACACACTTATTGAGCCCCTTCTAGAGGGTAAACTCAGGGATATAAAAAAAGAATGACAAGGTCAAAACCAAGTGGTCCAAACTGCCACTGTTTGGCAAATGTCCAGTGAAAGAAAACTATCTTAGCTTGCTGAGTATAAAGGTCAAGAGTAGTCTAGAAAGATTATCTGCTCTAACCTTTTGCCTGTGGAAAGGTGACCCTCCCAACACAGTCTGCTATTAATCAAGGGTTGTCAAATGTCAATGATATCTTTGACCTGTAGACTTTATGTATGTGTCATGAAGTTGGTCTAACTAAAGATGTAAGAGAGCCTCCAGCAGCACAACATAGATGGAGCCTTAGATGGAAAGTTAAAAATCCCAGGTTCAAGTTCCAAATTAGCCACTTTCCCCTTTCTGAGCTTCAGATTTCTTTTCTGTAGAATTAGGAGGTTTGGATTGGGCTTCCCATATCCTTTCACATTCTTAGGACTGTATTACTGACAAAGCAACAGAAGTTTTGGCATTAGAGAAGGCAGGTTAAGAGTGAAGTTTCACCACTTGTAAGCAGGGTGATCGTCAACAAAGTATTGATTTGAGTCTTGGCTTTTTTTTTTTTTTTCAATTGTAAAACAGGCTTAATGATAGTAGCTCTTCCAAAAAAGGCCATTAGGATTAGTGAGGCCTGTGAGTTGCCTGGCAAGCAGTTGTCACTTCCTATATATGAACTACTAATGGTATTACTGTTATTACTATTTGAAATCAGGCTTTGGTTTATGACTCAGCTCTCAGGTGGTAACCATTATTCAAAGCCTGTGGTGTGGCCCCCCAGTATCCCATCCCATAGCTTGCATGGAGTGAGATGCTTTAGTTGGCAAGACTCTTGTGATACTTTGATGTGCTTTTTCCCATCACCTTATCCAACTCTGTCCTATCCTAGTTAGCTCATTTACATTCATGTCACTAAACTTAGCACTAGGATGGGATTTCAAGAGATTTTTCCTTTCTCCTCACTGTGTTTTAAAATTTTATACCATAGAAAAGTGTAATAAAAAACATACTTCTCATATCATTGAATACAGCTTTATAGAGCAACTATGTGAGTCCAGCCCTGCAATCTTCTCCCATGAACATGAGATTGCTTGATGTCTGCAGCCATCATTTGGCACCTACCTTCCCTGTAGTTTGAGTTATCTTTTCATGTGTGTCCTCACCTAGATTATAAGTAGCCTGAGGAAAGAAACAATGTCTTCTCACTCAGACTTTTAAAAGCTTACTTACTGATGCCCCCTATGTATCAGCCTATTACATAAATTATCCTACCTAATCCTCCCCATAATCTGATGAGGCAGGTAAAGTTACCCCCATTTCAAAGATGAGCCTTCTGAGACTGAGTGTGGCTGATCCAGAATCCAAATCTGCATCTGTCTGACTCCAAAACTAGTGTTTCCTCCTCTACACCACAGCCTTGCACAGTGCCAGCTTGAAATCCTCACCCATGCTGTACCAGCTCGATAGACTGGGGTTGATCCTTGCTCCTGTCCCAGAATCCCCCAGCCTGAGAAGAGTTTTCTGTGGCTTTGGTGCCCTCTGCTAGCACTGGATGACTTACTACCTGGTTAGGCCTTGGGTTCATTCTACTTGAAAGAGCAATGCACATGTCAAAAAAGAAGGCCCTTGACACTGAGGGGAGAGCTAGACCATCTAATAGGGCTGCACTTCTTAAAGAAGGGTTTAATTCCTGGATGGGTCAAGAAAGGGGGGTTAAGATCTCTTGACCCAACAGCAGTAGGAAAAACTTCAAAGTCTGGAGTCTCACCACTTTGCTTCCTATTAACTTCTTCCCAGTCTGGACATGTGGGCCATGGGCATTCTCTGCTGGACTCTCCTGGTAATTTCATGTTCCTAGAACTTGTTTATGGAAAAGGGGAGAAAGAAGAGGATAAAGGAAGATTTAAAGATTTGTACATTACATAGAGTCTCTTTCCTCAAAGACATCATTGAGACACTCTAAAGAATATTTATTGCATTTCTATTATGCTCAGGATGCAGAGATGGATAAGATGCTGTTCTTGACTTTGAAAAGTAGACATACAAACAATTGCAATATAACAAATGGAGTTATGCAACTCTTATACAGCTGAGGACTTTTTCTATCATACCAAAAATGGTTACTAGTGCTCAAAAGTAAGTATAAAGAAGGCTCAAGTATCCTACAAACTAAAGAAAGAAAACAATTAGGGGTCAGACAGCTTCTCCAACCATATTCTCAGCCCCCAGTACTTCCCCAGCTTATATGAATTATTCTCCTCCCTCTTCCAAGGTGTACAGGGAGGAACAAGACAGCAGCAGGACAGAAAGGGAACAATGTAGAGTAGCTGCCCTCCCCACTCCAGTGTGACAAGGATATATGAGCCAGCTGCCATCCTCTTCCTACTTTCTCATTTACCCTTCAAAGACCTTCTCTGCAACTTAAAAAAGTGAACATCGGCCGGTCTGATAATCCGTTAATCAATCATCTGGCTTTGAGTTAATCAAGGATACCCTGGAGCTGTGTTGGCCAATACGGAAACCACTAACCACAAGTGGCTATTGAGAATTTGAAAAGTGGCTAGTCCAAATTGAAATGATCTGCATCAAAAATATACCTGATTTTGAAGACTTACTTTGAAAAATAAAATGTAAAATATCTCATTAATGTTTTTATATCAATTACATGTTGATAATTCTTTGGATATATTTGGTTAAATAAAATACATTACTAAAATAAACTTCACTTGACCTACTCTTTTTTAATGTGGCACCATTATATTTCTAAGGACTGTACTTTCTTGAGTTTAAAAATCAGAGCCAGGGAGCCCAACCCAGCAAAGTTTTACCACCAAATAGGACCACAAGGGGGCAGTGCTGCAGAGAGAATGGCTTCTATGGGCATGGCTTTAGCAGGAAGTAGACTGGCTCCTGGAATTGAAATGGCACAAATAAATTGTCACAAGCCAATTCAAGTGGTCAGAACATATGTTCTCTAATGGTATCCTGTAAGGATGATTTTAAACGGCCAATTCTAGAATTAAATAATTTATCTAGAGCAGGAGCCCCAAAACTCCTGAATTACAACACCGAAGACTCAAATTTCAAGGAAGTGGTAAGCTTCACTATCATAGCTAGGGAATGAAAAGAGACCCTGAACTCAAGCCTAGAGGAGCCTACCATCTGCCTCCCATATATGAAGGTAGATGTTAGGTCTCAAAAAAGAATTCTAAGAGCAAAAATAACTCTTAATGCAGAGCCCCCCACAGCCCCCATCCTCAGCATCCTTGGCAGGTCCAAGGATCCAGGTTCAAGGATCCAGATTACAAACCCCCATCCAATCAGGAAACAACACACCACCTAGTGGGCACCCTCCCCTCCCATTGTCACTGTTCCTTTAAAACACTACTCCCAGAACAAAGAGTTGGAGCCATTTTCTCTTTCTTCCTCCTGGCTCCCCAGGCAGGAGCCAATTTTAGGCTCTTACCTGCTTTCTCCCTTTTGGTCACCCACCTACTTCCTCCCTGCTTTATCCCCTCAATAAATCTGTTCATCTTTAATGCTCCATCTTGGGTGGAATACTTAATGATTCCATGCCTAACATCTGATATATGTCCTAAAACCTGGGACATATATCAGACTGAGTTTTGAGTTTCCTGCCCCTTAGGGCTACGGGAGCAGCCTTCCAGTTGACTCCATCCCCTGAACCAGCACAGTCATTCAGGTTTCCATGTGCTTAAAGGCTTGAGTCCACCAGCTGAGACCATCTTGATGTGACACTAACTCACCTCCATGGCACTCAAACATCTACAACTAATTTGGCCCTAGGTAAGTGATGCCTTTCTGCCCAGATCCTCCCCTCAAGCATTCTGTTAGTGTACTGGCAACATTTTGGCCTGCGTCAGTGTACCTGGCTTAAAATCTGAGCTCAGTAGAAATTCTCTGACTCCAAGAGCATTCTTCCCCATGCAATAGTCAAAGTAGCTGGGGGATGCCCTGAGCGAAAGACCGCAGGCACTCTCCTTTGTTGCTGTGACCGGATCATGGATCTGGACAGTTAGTCTCAATTAAAGCTATACCTGCCCATAAGCCTCCAAAGGAATTGGTTACCATAAACTTCTAATGGAGCAATAACTCATAAGCCTCCAATGAGCAGAATTCCATGAGCCTCCCATGAGCAATGCCCCAGTACATATCAGCCTCACATACCCAAAGACATCCTAAGTCTCCAAGGGAGCAGTAACTCATAAATTTCCCATGAGCAAAATTCCATAAGCCTCCCACAAGCAAACCTCCATAAGCCTTCTCCAACACCCTTAGAACAACAAAAACATTGGACTTCATAAAAAAAAAACTTAGTCTTCTACCCCTCTAATCACTTCTAAATTAATGTAATAAGTGTTTCATGTCCATTCAATTGTTAACTAATATTTTCAGTGTGTCAAATATTTGATGCCTGTTGTTAACTAATGTGTTCAGTCCAGTGATTGATTAGAACATTCCTGCATTTGTATGAGTTGAATAACTGGTTACTAATTATGAAAGTTCTTTTACAAAGAGAAACTTTGGGCTGTATTAAAATTTTTCAAATTTTTATTATGTCTATAAAAAAGGTTTTACTTCTGTAATATAATCTGGTCTCATAATTTATAATAAAAATACTACTATTATAATTAAAATTAAAAAATATTACAGTTAAGAGCATTCTGCAAAAATAAATGTAAAATAAAATAACATTCAATCCTTTATTTGTCTTTCTCAAAAGTATTTCCGTGTTTGTTTTTCTTTTAAAGTAATAAATTTCTTATTTATGTCTGTATACATTTTCAGTGCATAGTCTCACACCTCTAAATAATAAAAGCAATTAATAAAAAGAAATTCTTAATGAGATCTATTTAAACTGCTTAAACATTAGTCTTATAATGAGTATAAACAAAGGGGGCCATTAAAAGCTGCCTAAGTACATTCTCGAAATTCCTCTTAAAGTAGCCTAAAGGTTGCATAAACCAAGCAATGTTTCTGGTAATAGTAACACTTATATAAAATATAATGAAATTAAAAATAAGCTAATGCTTCAAAAATTCTATATTAATTGTTTCAAGCATACATTAATTAAAGCATTTTAAGTATTTAACATTAATCTAACAAATTTATTTTTGATGGTAATTGTATATGGTAAAATATTTTTTAAATTTTGTACCCAATTCTTTTAATTAAAAAAAATTATTGTAGCAACATACGCAACTCAATTTCCAATTTTAGCCACTTTCAAGTATACAGTTCAGTAGTATTAATTCCATTCATAATATACTTCCATCACCAATATCCATTTTCCTAACTTTTTCAACACTTTAGGAACCTTAGAGCCATTAAGCAAAAACTTCCTCTCCCACCCCTGCCTGCCTCCTCCCCACAGCTCTTGAAAATCATCTACTGTCTGTCTCTATTTGCTTCTTATAGCTATTTTATATAGGAAAGATCTTACGGTATTTGTCTTTTTGTGTCTGGGTTTTGCCTCTCATCCATGCATCAGGACTTCAGTTCTTTTTACAGCTGAATAATATTCCAGTGTATGTATATGCCACATATTTTAATCCATTCATCGTCTGATGGACACTTGGGTTCTTTCTACCTTTTAGAAATTACGAATGATGCTACTATATAAACTTTAGTGTACTAATATCTGCTGGAGTCCCTGTTTTCAATTCTTTTAATTTTAATAAGTTATCCTATACCATTTCTGGGGCTCATGCCATGATGAAACTGACATTAGTATTTTTTACACGAATGAGAACTACATTTGCATAAGCAAAGCATACATTTCTTGCCCCAAGTAGCAGAGCAAAGCAGACAGCTACGTGGACTTTCATTGCCTGACTTTCATTTATGGTAGACCCTCATCAGGACTGGGGCTAAGGTGCCACAAGTGAAGTACCTACAGCATAGCATTTAAAGAATCACCCTGTATGTGGCAAAATATAGGCTTAAAATAATAACTTAAGTGTAAAGGCTGTAAAAGATGTGTTTTTATTAAAAGAAAAAAGAGAGCAGTTTTGCCTTAAAATAAAATAAATAGCTGTTAAAAAATGAGGAAAATGTAAGACAAAGCCTGAATAAATATAGTAAGTTGCCGATGGTTTATGAAGAAAAAAAATGATGGTCAAAATTTTAAAAAAAGTAATGAGTCTATCCATAACATGTAAAAAAATCGTTACTATTAAACTATATACTGATGCAAGCCTAAAATTTAGTTTTCTCTCTGTTAAAATAATAAAATTTTCTTAAACTGTTAGTCTATTCTAGTAAAAAAGTTGAAAAAGTCTTTTCTAAATAATCAATGTAAAAAGCAAAAAGTCTGTGTTTTATCAAAATGACTACTTATTCTTTATGTTAACTTTATAACATTCTTGGCTGTGTAAGAAAAATGAATCATCTCATTGTTTAAAAAGGCTAAGGTTTTTTCCTAAGCTTTAGTTATCAAATATTGCTTCAAACCTAATAACTTTCAACATTTTGCTTCCTCAAAGTCAAACTCTAAAAAATATCTTTTTATTCCAAACAGTTGCAAAATATTTGTTCTTTTTTATAAAAATAAAATGTTAAAAAATTCATTTAATATATTTTAAGTTGCATAAAATGTTTTAAAAAGGTTATAAAAATTAAAACATTTTCTAATCTTCTGTCAGCAATTAATCTTTTTAAATAATATTAAACAGCAGTGCAGTAATTTATTTAACCAAATCTTCTGTTTTACTTACAGAAATAAAATAAAAAACAGCATCAAAAACACCCTGTGGCCCAGTAAATTAGTAATTTCCTCCTCAAAAAACAAAAGTTTAAAAACGGTCATGACCAAAGGGCAGTAGTCAACTAGCAAAATTAAAGGGAGTGCCAAACCCTAGTGCAGAAAAAGGAGGTCAATAGCAGCCATGGCCAACCAGCAAAATTCTGAAAACATTCTTTTACTGCAGCTTCTGTTGCATCAAAAACATCGCTATCAACCTGGTACAACAGAAAATGCTAAAAAAACCTCCAACTATACCCTGCTCGACTCAAAGCAATCCCTCACCCCCACCCCAACTACACCCTTTTGTCTGCAGTAAGTAGTCAATGAAAAAGCATAATGCCCTATTCCTTCAAAAATTGCTTTAAGCTAAGCTAAGGCACTAACCCAAACCCAACACCAACTTCGTTCAATTTTATTAAAAAGAAAAGGCAGGAATGTCTCAAAAAAAGAATTCTAAGACCAAAAGGAACTCTTAGTGCAGAACCCCCTTCAGCCCCCCTCCACAGCATCCTTGGCAGGTCCAAGGATTCAGATGTGAACCTATTTATGATAAGCCTCCATCCAATCAGGAAACAGCACACCACCTAGTGGGCACCCTCCCCTCCCAGAGTGACTATCCCTTTAAAATACAACTCTCAGAACAAAGAATTGTAGCCATTTTCTCTTTCTTCCTGCTGGCTCCCCAGGCAGGAGCCAATTTTAGGCTCCTATCTACTTTCTCGCTTTCGCTCTCCCACTGCTTCCTCCCTGCTTTATTCCCTCAATAAATCTGTTAATCTTTAACTCGATTTCTTGTTTGGAATCCTTAAGGACTCTGAGCCTAACAGGAGGCTGTAACAGCTGGAAGTGAGAGGGTTGGAGGAAAAGGAAAGCAAGGAGTGATGTGAGGAAGAACTGAAGTATCAGGAGTAAGTAGAGATTTTTAGGGGATTGGAAAGCCTATGGAAGCACTCTCAGTTTCACCAAAATGCCACCAGTCTTAGTGTAACCTGGCACCATCATTCAAAGAGCAATCTGTAAATATTTATCAAAAATCATCTTTTGATATGTCATTAAAAGATATGTCATCTTTTGAACCAGTAATCCCATTTCTAGAAACTGATCATAAGGAATTTTTTTTTTTTTAACATGGGCAGGCACTGGGAATCGAACCCGGGTCCTCTTTGCGGGCAATAAGGAAATTTTTAAGCTGCACAAATATTTGGGTACACAGATGTTGACCTAGCATTTGTAATAGCCAAAAGAAAAAAAGAAAAGAAAAGAAAAGAAAACAATAAGTGACCTAACTACGTACTACATTAATTAGGAGTTGGTTAAATAAATTAAGGCGTGGCTTTATTATGGAATATTTTGCAAATATTAGAAAGGATACAATTGAATACCAATTAATATGGAAAGACATCTATACTAAAATCTATGAAAAAAGCCAGCTACAGAAGTTTATGTTTGGTGAGTATGTCCATTTTGCTTTAGAAAACAAAAATAGTATAAGTATACATATGCAAAGACTATCATCTGAAAGGACAGTCATCTCTGAAAATGGGACTATGGGTGATTTCCGTTCTTAATTTTACAACTGTTTTTTGTATTTTTAAGAGTAATTTTTAAATAGTCCTACCTGGTCTTCTTTATCAGCTAGGATTCAAGTGCCGCTTTCTTTCCCCAAATTTCCCTGAGGTCTCTTATCCCGTGATAAGTACCAATGTCCTTGCCTCTGACACTTTACCAATCAGTGCCCAGCTTGGGGTTTTAACTTTACTCCATCTCACATGTTGTTCCTTTGAGTATATGTCTTACCCTCTACAAGCCTGTGGGCCCATCATAGCAGTTCTGTGTCTCTTTTCCGTATGTGCCCCCACAACCTCTGATCAGAATCCAAAGAATAAAAATCACTGCGAGTCAGATGTGGCCTCTCTCTCTCTAAGCCCAACTCTGCAAGTGAAATCATTGCCCTCCCCGCTACATGGGACATGACATCCATGGGGGAAAGTCTCCCTGGCACTGTGGTAGATGACTCCCAGGGATGAGCCTGGCCCTGGCACCGCAGGATCAACAATGCCATCCTGACAAAAGGGGGAAAAATTGTATAAGGTATCAGTGACTGAGAGAGTTCAAATAGAGTCCAGAGGCTACTCTAGAGGTCACTCTTAGGCAGCTTCAGTTAGACATTGCTACCTATCATAACTTGCCAACCCCCAAACAAAACCATTCCAGCTAATCCTAAAGAACACCTAGGGCAATATATAAGATTCTCCAAAGGTGCTATTACTAGGGTAATTTTCTGAAACCTACAACCTCCAGATGGGTCCCTGGACCAGATAAGTCCTGAAACCTTAGAGCTTAGCTTCTACCCCATGTTATTGACAGTCCCTTCCAAGATGAAAAAGAAGGGCCATAGCCCAAGTACCCCCAAGCATGGGTTAGAAAGATCAAAGGTGATGGTGGAGTTATACAGAAAAGTTAGGATTTAACAATTGAATAGGATTGTTGAATCATTAAAATTTATATTTCTTTTAATCTCCAGTATCTTAGAGCAGCTAGAAGTAAAAACCTAAAATTGTGCGATTGTAACCATATCAAACTCTGAAATCTGTTCAACAGCTAATTATTGTGCTATGCTTGGAAATTTATTGCTTTTTTGTATATATGTTATTTTTCAAAAAGAAAAGAAAAGAAAAGAAAAGTCAATTGTGATGATAAAAAAATATTTATTCCTTCTAGCCTCCTACATTCTGGAGAAGCTAGAAGGAAAAATCTGAGATGATGGCATGGTAGCACATGACAAACTCTGGAATCTGTCCTCTAACTACTTGTTGAAAACTATTGCTTTTTTCTTTCTTTGCTTTGTATGTATGTTATACTAGAGAATGAAAAAAGTTTAAAAAAAAATCACTGAGACAAAGTGACAGGCCAGGGACCGAAGATAAGGAGGCCTGGTTGTCAACCCTGTCCCAGGTGCGGAGTCACTGGGGAGACACTAAGGGTATCACAGAATGGACCGGAATCCACCGGTTACAAACTCAGAAGTTGCCCCAATCAATTTTGATTCCATCAACTTTGATCCTTGGGAGCTGCGGTCCCAGCCCGTGTACCTCTCCTGTCACATGACGGAGGAGCGCCTAAGGTCTACGGGGGAGAAGTACGCCTGGCGCTGAGTGATGGTGGGCGGGCAGCGGAACGCAGGAGGTTTTGGAGCTGCACTTGGGCCTGAGGTCGCTGCTGAAGCGGAACAAAGGGCATGTGACTGTGGGGCCTGCTCTGGGGCTGCAGGGCGGGCAGTGACCCGGGATTAAACTCTCTGCGGGGCACCGTGCACACTCCCTCCCTGAGCCAGGTTCCGGGGTTCAAATGTGAGGCATACAGCTACGGTGGGTGTCGTATTTTCAGGAGTTTTAGGAAGTGGGTTAAGTTTTGGAAAGGAGTACACGTGTGCAAAGTGGAATCCTGCAGTGTAAGCATAAGCAGACGCACGTATCTCCTTCCATGCCTAACCGGTTACTTGGTGCTTAAGGAGATGAGCCGACCCTTAATTTTTTCGAATGAATGATACCTTTGTGAGATTCAAAATTGGAAAAGTATACGAAGGCGTACAGGGAAATATACCTCCCTCCCACCACTGTACTCCAGCCTTCCAGTTCCCCTCCAGGAAAACTTGTGTTACTTAGAATTTTTCAAGTGTTGCTCTAGGTCAGTTAGTACATTAAAGCTTGCATTTTCAACAAGGAGAAATAACCCGGAGTATTACAATGTTTGTGACCCTCCAAAGCTAAATTATATGTGACAGTCTTTTTGTTGTTGTTAATGAAACTTAATTTAATTATTTAAGTTAATTGGTTTTAATTTAATTTTTCTGGAAGCATGGAGGGACGATAATGGAAAAAAAAAAGTTGAGAAACAATGATTTAAAGCACTTACAAAACCTGGCATGGAGAAAGCCATTATGTGTTATGGTAATTTAAGCTCATGTTCTCACATGGCACCCTTCGTCCCTCCTCTGTTCCTGGAACTAGAATAGAGAATCCATTGGTTATTGGCGTCCTGTTCACAGATTCACAAGAACTTTTCCGGGCTTTAAGTATCTTACACCAGACTTTGAGTGTGTTACAAATATCTGAATACCTGGTGTATTAGTGCTATTCTCTAGCTTTTATTTCCTATTGTCCTGCCAGTTTGAATGGGTATTTAAGAAAGTAGGACATTCCCTGCAGTTCTAGCATAAAAGATTCGGCTTACTACTCGTTTGATATTGAGTCTAAAAGGGACTTCAGGTAATGAGAGAAGTAACTCTTTATTAGATGTATGACATATGCTAGGATTATGTTAGCCTTTATATATATTTTCTCTAGTTTTTACAATAACATTGACAGAGGAGTGGTGATTTTTTTAGTCTAACATACACTTAACAATAAGTGAGCATGCGGTAAAATGTACTCTCTTTTAAGTGTACAGCAGATTCAGAGCAAGACACATCTGGGTTCAGCCTCATCCTCTTCCATTTGTTAGATGTGTGAACTTGGACCAAAACAACCTTTCTGGGCCTCAGTTTCCTCATTGAGTTGTTTAATAATTATACTAATAATAGAATTATATTTATTGAGCTCTTGCTATATACCAGGCAGTATTGTTAGTGCTTTACATATATTAATTCATTTTGTCTTCATAAAATCCTGTGAGGAAGATAAACTTTTTTCCTAGTTCCCTTGAGGCAAATAAGTCAAATAGCTTGCCCAAGTTCATATAGCTAGCAAGTGATTGAGCTGGGACTTGAATCTTGCTCCAAAACCTCTTAATCACAACACTATAAAATTATATCATATGTGTAAAACATTCAACACAGAATCTAGATATCATGCTCAATAAACAGTCACAATTGCACGTGAGGAAATAAATCCAGAAAGATAAATAACCAGAGCATTTAGTTAATGTCAAAACTAGTAAATCCGGGTCTCCTTATTTATAACACAAGACTTTTTAAAACTAAATTTTGCTGCAAGTGTAACTGAAATGGGCAATACGTGTAACAGTAATGTTCTTCACAGTTTAGTCAGTTAGAAGAGAAAAGGCAGATTTTTCTAAAGTGCTTGCCAGGCTCACTAATGGAAGGGCTGGAATTGAAGTGTGGAAATTTGAAACTAAATGAGTTCCTTCAAGAAACCTTTAAGGCCCTAAAGTCTGCACTGTGGCCAGTTAATAGTAAACAGCGATAGTAAATCCATGAATGGTGCCATAGTGGCACATCTATTATGTGACTTAGTTGCAAGCACAACTAGGCATATGTTACCTCTGTGTATGGAAATATATTTTAAAGTAACCTTAGTAATTACATTTTGTCCTGGGAACTCTAAATTAGTTACCCTACAGGCTAATACAAACATTAATAAAAAGGCAGTTTTTATGACATTTGAAAACAACCAGCTTATTCTTGCCATATTGATTTTCACTTCATATTCACATGTGCTGTCAAGGTGGTCTTATGGTTGAACTCCTGAGTAAAGACATATTCTTTGAGTTTGAGCTCAGTAAGAGGAAATCAGACTTCCCAGGAGAAATTAATTAATTAGTATCAACAAGTCTTTTGCCCTTATTGACTACTTTTTTGTCAATATCACCTCTGAATTTTTTGTCGGTCTCAGTAAGGTTCCTATAAAATGAATTTCTTTTAGATTGCTTTGAATTACAGCTCCTTTATATCGTTGCAAGGTGTTTCGAGATGGCGATGGGAATGACTTTGAAAATTGAGTGTTGTCCTCACATTGTTTATTTAAGAACTGTTGTCTTTCTTTCTCACAGATGTAACCAGCTGATTATCAGGGCTAAAGCATTTCATGTCAGTACCCAGCATAAGAGAAAGTGAACTGAATCTTATTTTTGTGAATAATTCAATGATAGCTCCTACTACAGCTCCATACTCATTTCTGGACAGTCAAGTGACATGATATCATCTCTCGTGGGACTTTGTCAGATGAGCATACTGGGGTGATATCAGTTCTAGCCCAGCAAGCAGCTAAGCTTACTTCTGACCCCGCTGATACTCCTGTGGTATGTCTAGAATCAGATAATGGGTGAGTAGATGTCAGTAGATCCCTTCCTTTCCTTTTTGTTCAGAAAACTTCCTAGGAAACTTGAATGAAGTCTGGTGGAGATTGAATCATATCCCCCACGAAAGGCACATTCAGGTCCCAACCCCTGGTTCTGTGGATGTGCACCCATTAGTAAATAGAGCCTTTGAAGCTGTTATTAGTTAAGGGGTACCAATACTGAATGAGGGTGGCCTTCATTTCAATCCAATATGTCTGAACTTGGACACTGAAAGAAAAGTCACAGGTAGAAGCCAGAAGCTGACAATCAGCTGAACTCAGAAGAGAAAGGAGAACACTCCACCATTTACATTGCCATGTGATGGAAAAACCAAGGAACTACAGGACCACAAAGATTACTGGCCAGCTGGAAGATACCATTCCTGGAAGGAAGCAAGCCTTCCAGCCTCTGAAACCACAAGCCATTTGCATTCCTGTTGTTAAGCCAACTCATTGTATAGTATTTATTGCACAGCCATGAAACTAATACAGAATCTGCCCTGTATTCATCAGTAATTCTTTATTTAACATTCTAGTAATGACCTGCATAGTGTATTTTCTTTAAGAAATTTGAGGGAGTTTTTTCTCCCAGTGGACCACAGTAACAGATAGATTGATCTCTGAAACTTATGTGCTTTCAGGCCACAATGACATTTAAATGAAGCATGAAAATTGTCATAAACTGTCAGTCTACCAAGAAAGAGAAAGTAATAAATAGAACAGAGGAAATTAATCAAAGATCGAAACTTATGTAGTGATGGATTATACAAAAGATATTCCAAATGAGGATCCTCAGAATAATAAGTGAAAAAAACACAATATAAAAATTATGCACAATATGAATCAATTTTATAAAAAAAAGTATATATAGCATACATTTAAAAAAGAGCCAGGAAAATATTAATAGTGGTTTTCTCTGAGTGGTAGGAGTATGGAATTCATTTCTTTTTTTTTTAACAAATTTACATTTAATGTAGTACTTATAACCAAGGGAATGTTAGCCCATTTATCAATATAAAGATTTTTTTTTTACGTTAAGTCTTTTTTCCATTTCAATGTTCAGTGTAATGTCTTATTTAAACACTAAGTCTTTTTCTTCATTTCAATATCAGATACATTGAATACATTTCTGTGAATTTTTTTTCCCAAAGGAAATAAAAGTTATCATTTTTGACTGACTAAATTTAATATCTGAGTACACCATTAATTTGGGAGATGAGAAAACAGAAATCCAAAATATGAACAAAAGACTCCTCAACAATTCAGGAGGAATGACTGTAAATGAACAATGATGATTTCCTGGGATTCTGGTCAAAAGCTTCCTATTTCATGAGCTTCAGAACTTCTAAAATTATGAATTATTCATGCAAGCTTCAACCATTTATTTCTTTGATCCCCTTTAAGACCAGCATCTACAAATTATGAGCTTTTCCCCCTGCTTATACTTTGATGTGAAGAAAACATTTTTCCATAGATAACATACATTGATTTGTTCCTATTTATAGAGAAACCTCTAGGAATGTGAAATTAACTCATTTACTGTCTGTTTCTTGAGAACTTTCAGACCCCAAAGCCCAATTTTAAATCTCCATGGAACGAAAGTTTTCAGGAGGCCTTTCAAGGTCGCACCTGTCCACTGCTCTTTTGTGCATATCCCCCCCCTCCCCCAAAATAAGCACAAGTGCTTGTAATGCTGAGAACCACACCTAAAGTGTAAGCAATTCTATCTCCCGACTTCAGGCCGCACCAAAAGCAGTGTAACGAGGGCCATCAGCAGTTTCAGTTGAAACTGAGGTCATAACACTAGGATTTTGAGGTGATCGGATCTTGAAGGCTGAAGATTCTAAAAATGTGTGTGCATGTGCATATATATAATCCCATCTGACTTGAAATACTCTCTTGGAACTCTAGATGCCAAGGCTAGGAAGTTCTACATGAAACCCCTTTCTGGTAAGCAACCCTTACAGGAACCCATTTCATTTTTGTATTTTATACTTTTTGTAGTTCCCAAGTGTTTTGTTGTGTTCCTATATTGCCTTTACAAGTGGAAAAAATGATGCAGTTTTTTAATTGTGTCTTAAACCAAACAGTATTTTTAATGGTACAGTTTAATGTACAGTCAGTGTATAGTTAAATCATACACTGACTCCCACTTCTGACATTTTATTAAGTATCTTCTGCTTTGCCTTTCAGGAACCTTATGATCCAGAAACATGATGGCATCACTGTGGCAGTGCACAAAATGGCCTCTTGACACATCATATCAATTCTCCAGCTTTTCATAGGAACTTAATTCTCCCTATGTTAATTATCTTACAGAGCTATTAAACCTCCAGTAGTTAGGTCATTCATGTAATGTGCATTGGGTATTTTTCTATTTATTTTAGAGTAAGCTGCTTTTTAACACTGTATGTATTGACCTATTAAAATATTGGTGAGAAAATATCTTGTTTTGAAGCAGCAGGTCCATGTCACTTTGTATATAGAATTTTGTTATGTTCAGTACATCTGATTGGGGGAAACCTTGGATCTTTTCTAGATTCTTTAAACTCTATCAAATGTTCTTTTTTTTTTCCATTAGCAAACTACAATTTTTTAAAAATGGTTCTTGTTCTAAATTATTAGCTTTACTTTCAGAAGATGCCCCAAATACCCCTATTCTTACTGAACTGTCCATGAATATATAAAACAAATCAAGCATAATCATATTCCATAATATAGGCATGTCGGTCCAGAAAAAATTCCTCTACAATTTGAGAGCATAAGTCAATGTTATCTTCTCTTCAACCTCTATAGTTCTCAGTGAAATTGTGCACAGGCAGGCATGTGAGATTTTTTGAAGATTTTAAATGCAGCTCCTGTTATTTGGCAATTTAATACTGGACAGTAAATCCCTACTATATTCTCATTTGAAAATCATAAGCATCTCCAAATTATAGTGTGCTGTGTGAGGCTACAAAGATTTTGAATAAGACATAGCTCCAGCCCTTGAACTTGTACTCTAGTTAGAAGGGTATGCATGCAGCTTGTCTTCACCAAGCTTAGTACCTGACATATAGTTTATTTTTATTTTATATACACATGACAAAATCCCATTAACAAAAGCCCCCTGCCCTGCAAGCTTTTGTTATATTCAATGGAATTTCGTTAAGGGAAACTCTTACCAATAATGCTATAAAACCCAGGATGGAAAGATCAGATGCAAGTTACATGGGGCATATGGAAACCAGGCCTAGTGGGAGATAGTTTATGAAAAGGACATGTGCTATGCACCATTTCCTCTCTCTTTTTCCAAATAACAAGAAAGAAGAACTATTTCCTCAGCTCAGCGTGGCTGCTCCCACAACAGAGAACTCATTCTCTTAGAAACCCATTGTCTTAGTCTTAACATTTGCTGGACTGGGCTGGACTGGGTGGAAGATGGGAGACAGTGCCTTCTTTCTTATATTCCTCTGAAGCATAAGCATCTGAGTGAAATACAGAAAGTCCCTCCTCCAGATGGCTGGGTACCTAGGTGTCCTTCATGTCCCACCTCCTGTTCCTAGCAAGAAACCTGCAAGGTAGACATGATACCAACAAGTTCAAGGTCACTGGTGAGTCTGCCATTTTTCTAGTCCCATCCATCATCTCTGCCCTTTTAAGGCCCTGCCACAGTACTAGCTGAGAGTAATTGCCCAATTATAAGGCCGTGCTATGCACTTATAGAATGGGGTGGAGGGCTGTTGAGTGGGATAAGGATGTCTACTGGGAAGTTATGGCTTTGGTTGCTGATACTGACTTAATCCAAGGTCTTTCCACATAGGACCCAGCAACCCAATGGCCCCAGAGCCAACTCCCCACCCCAGGCCTCCCTGGAAGTGCACAGTCACACATCAGACACTCAGAACAGTGTTTCACATCTGCTTCCAAGGAGTTCATGTAGCATTTCAGCATACTGTCTCCCTGCCCCATTGCCCTTGGAGCCCCTCATGTGACTCTCCTTCCCTCTGGCTTGAGTGGAGTGGAGCTCTTTGCACCAGGCCACAGGAACGTATCAGCTTGAATACCCTGTATCTTCCATTTGGAATAAAAGCTTCTATCTCATTAACCAGCCATTTGATACATTTAAACTTCATACTGGGTCTGCTTTCCCTCAGCTGAGGTCTTATGTGCCAACCTGGTCTTGTCAGTCTTCATAAGTAAGAGAAGAGTTTGGACCAGAGTCAAAGACCTGGATTCAAGCTCTGGTTCTGCCTCTTACTGACTGTGAGGCCTTACAGAAGTCTCTCCACCCTCCTGGGATTTGGGGTCCTCATCTGTGAAAGGGGAATATTAACGTGCCTTCTTTCTCAGGATCATTTGGCATATAAGATAAATAATGGAAAAGTGCTTCACTAGGCTATTAAATGCAGCAAGAATATAAGGTTCCTTTCTTTTTTCTTGTTGTTCAAAAGGAGACCCAGAGTTGAACTGGGAAAAGGTTGAGGGCTTTGGTGGGTAGCATTTGACTCAGGAAGGGAAAGCAGTGATGGAGGATGCCCCCTCTGAGGACTGAGCCGTCCTCATCATCATGTGATGTGGCTAGATCTTGGCAGGTTTCTCCAAGTGGTTCAATTCCTTGGGAGCTTATGAGCTGCAGAATCCAAGTCATGTCCAAGGCCTGATGAATTGTACTCTCTAGGTATGGGTCCTGGAAGCCTGCATTTGAACAAGCTGGTTGGCACTTCCAGCTCTCCCATGTTAACCATCAGATTTGTCTGTTCTGGGGAGTGTGATTACACGTAGGTTTACGTGAGTATGTCCTTAAGTGTACACATGTCATGCTGTTTTGGGAAGTTGGGTCTATCAGAAGAGATGCAGCTGAGTGAAACTGGGTCTGTCCATATGCTGACAGTATATAGCTTTGCATGTCTGTGGGATAAGGATGCTACTGGGAAGTTCTGGTTTTGCATTTGCCTGTCAGGGCTGAGTGTTGCAGTGGATACAATGGTCCCTGAGGAGAAGAAAGTCAGAAAAGTGGAAGCAACCACCCAGAACGTGGCCAAGGGGCCCAAGCTACTGTGTAAAGCATTTGTTTTAGCCTGCTTTTGACCACAAGAAATAGAAACCCCAAACTTGAAGTGGTCAAATATTGGTCCAGTAATGTCAGCAAGGACCCAGAGTCTTTTCATCTTTCTGCTTTGTTATCCTCAGTGTTGGCTTTTTCTTAAGGCTGGATCTTCCTCATAGTACCACGGGAATTAGGGCTACATGCTTCCTTGTTTCATCTGTCTGGAAAAAGAAACCACTCTCCCAACCAGGGACTACAGATCCTTCCCTGTAGGCTGATTGGGCCAACTTAGTTTGTGACTGGATCAACAGCAATTATCAGAATAGGGTCAGTTTCCCCTGAGTCACATGGAGAAGGGATACATAACTGAACAAAACTGAGTTTCATTAGTAAGAAACATGGAGGGAATGGCTTCCTAGAGCAGTGTTTTTTAAACTGTGGGTTGAGATCAATGGATTGTGAAATCAATCAAGATAGTGGTCCACCAGTCAAATACCTCCCACCACCTATTTTTGTAAATAAACCTTTATTGGAACACAGCCATGCCCTTTTGATTCCCATAGTCTGTGGCAGCTTTCTCTGAACTTAATGTAACTATTCAATGGCAGAGTTGAATAGTTCCAACAGAGACCATATGGTCCTCAAAGTTTAACATATTTGCTATGAGGCCCTTTACAGAAAAGGTTTGCTGCTTCCTGGTTTAGAGGGTTGCAAACAGCATTAAAACAGAAACAGACTGCACTAAAATAGAAAACATCAACTTGCATAGTATGTAAAAAGACTAAGTATTATTTCATGACCCTTTTCTTTCAGTTTTGTATAAGTATAGGTTCATGCTTGTGGGCACAGGGTTATAATTTATTTCTTCCATTAGGTAATGGCCAAAAAAGTTTTAAAAACTGCTACAGCAGTAGTTGTTTTGTTTTGTTTTACACAAAAATAGCTCTTTAACAGGACCTATTTGTAATAGTACTGATCTTTGGGCGAGATATGACCTATATACCTGAAAAGGTCAGGCCCTGAATATAGAGGGCTTGAGTAAAGAAGAGCAGTTGTGAAATAATCTTCAGATGGTGACCTGGGAGTGCTGGGTAAATGGGCAGAGGAGGAGAGGGAGTCCACAAAGAGAAAGTGGGAACAGGGAAGTTCAGACTAAGAAGCTAAGAGGGGAAGCCTGCTGGGTCTGGAATCAGGAATCCTGGCTTTTGCTTCAGGCTCCATCACAACTCGGTGGAGCAGGTATCCCAGCCTCCTCTAAAGATGAAGACCCTGTGCTGGTACAACCCTAACTCTGCCAGTTCTATTCTGTGATTTTCAGGGGGGTGTTCCCTCCATTCTATTGATGGAAAAACAAGAGCCAGAGGAGACCACCCACAGAGTAATTCAGAGGCAGGATTAAATGCAACAGGCCTGGCTGTGGCCCCTCAAGGGTAGAAAGTCCCTGTTCTTTGGCCCAAGCTTCAACTGTGCTCATGTAGACTGGATCTGATGGATACTAGCTTGGAGTATTAGCCCTGGCTTTTCCTCTTCTGAGAACCCTACTCTTGCCCATGCAAAGAATAAGACTTCTTCTCTCCCCACTGCTTCAGAGAAGCAAGTCTGACCCACCGCAAGGAGGTTGGAGTATGATGATTGTCTCTAAAACCTCCCAGCTGTTAGCAGGGCAGAATTAGGGCTGTTATAGTTTAGGACTGTTTATGGCTGCTGCTATGTCAAAGGTATTGCTGGAGACCCCTAGGGAGAGTGGCTTTAACATTTAAAGGGGACCCAATAAGTTAATGAAGCAGAGAGTTTTCTAGTGCTTGAGGAATCCCCTTATGGGAAGACAAAAACCCACCAGAGGGAATAACCAGAAGTTTATTTGAAATATCCAGTGCCAAAGGCACACCCTAGCCCTGTGCTTCATTTTAAAGAGACCTCATGATCAGGCAGGCAGAGAACTCTGAGTGTTCCTGGAGAGGAGGTGCCGGTAATACTAACTCAGACAAGGCCTCACCTCAGCAGCAGTGGCTCTGTGACCTTGTCTACTACCCCACAGAGTTACTGTAAAGATCACACGAGATAACATATGAGACAGTCCATATCTCATGTTGAAAATTACAATCAATTTTCCATTTTCTCAATTCTCATTTACATCTCAACTTTTGATAACTTGTGTTCCAACTCCTACCCTTCCACTGTATATGTTCCCCATCTTAACCCCTAAATTCTGATCTTATTTCCAGCCTTGCTTGCCACCAGTATTTCATGGAGCCATTCCTACTTTTCTGCATCTACTCCACTTTAGCCTCCTTTTTGGTTCTTTCCACCATGAGATCATTTTTGTCTCACTAAATATGGTCTCCTGGGGTAATTCATCTCTTTCTATCTGTGGTTTATTGATTGCTCTGAGTTCCTGGAATACAGTGGGTTTGCTTTAGGGATGGGCTGAAGTGAAGGCTCCTAGACTCCCTTCAACCAGAGAAGCATCACTTTTATCTATCTTGCACATTCATTTATTCAGCAGATACTTCTTGAAGACCTTCTATGTGCCAGAAATTAAAATGGGCTTCTATGAATGTTTGTTTCATCTTTGTGGGGGGAGGGGGAGGGCTGTATGGTCCAGGAATTTTGTTTCATTTTGAAGAAGGACTTTTGCAGGTTGCAAACAGAGCCGCCAGTAATTTTTAATAACTCCCAGATCTCCATTTCCAACCTTAATATCTCTTCCAACAATTTCTGCTTCTGTTGTATTTCTGCTCTTGCTGATGCAATCAACATCCACCATGTTAGAGGTCCCTGTGTTGTCCTTGACAACTTCCTCGCTGCATCTCCTCACAACCAGTCTGTTCCCAGATTCAATTAATCTACCTGAGAAATATCCCTTGGATCCAGTTCCAGTTCTCCAACCCTATTGCCCCTGTCTAGGTTAAACACTGTATCATTCCTTGCATGGATTATTGTGGCATCTTCCTGGTGGGACTCCTGGCCACCTGACTCTCCAGTTTCGAGTTTATCCTACTACATACCCACCACGCCAGGATCCTAGGCCGAAAACATAAATCTAATCTTATCACCTATCTGCTAAAAAACTGGCATTCATTGGCTCACAATAATGTCCCCACTCCTTAGCCTGACTTGTAAGAACTCTAGCCATCAGGTCAGGCCCAAACTGTCCTCTCTTGCCCCATCTCTTGCTCCTGCTCCTACACCCTGCCTCCAGGTCCCCCAATGTACCAGGCCTTTGTTGACAAGTGCCCTGAGCACAGCTGTTTTTTCTGTCAGGAACATCTTCCCTTCCTGCTCCACTTGGAAGAGTCCTCCTTGTCTTCCCATGTCTTCTCCAATGTGGTACCTTCCCTGATTACTTCAAATAGAATGAAAATGTCTTCCTTGGGCTCTCTTATCAATATTTACTTTGTCACTTACCCTTACAGTTTTTAGGATCTGTTTATGTGTCTCTCTGGCTTCTCCATTCACTTTATCCTACTCACCATGTATCCCCTGCACTTAGAGCCCATATTTGCTAAATTCAGTATGTGAAAATCTAGTCCAATATGAGCCTTCACATCCTAGAAGTCACTTAATATACTTTACCATCCGAGGAACATATCCACTTCTGAATTTGTGGGACTGTGACCCTGCCCTCTTTAGGAGTCCTGAGGGAGAGCCTTCAGTACTTCTGGAGAATCTCTGCACAGATATGGCTGCGTAGTGCTGGCTTTCACTCCCCATCTGGAGGCAGGAGAGGCTGGCTTGTAAACTTGTCTGGTGGTAGGTGTGAACACATCTTGCCCTGGGACAGGAAAAGGGATATTTTAGGGGATCATACCAGAGAGCAGGGTTAGCGTTCTGAGAGCCTCTGGAATGGGCTAGATGCGGTGGTGTCATTTGCAAGTCAGGGCTTCTTCTAGGGCCAGGAGCAGCTGCCTCAGTGATTGGGCCTCCCCATGGTGCTGGAGTGGGGGCCTGCCTCCCCTTAGTAGAGCTTTGTTTCAGATGTTAGATGGCCTTAAGGCATCCAGTTTGGGCCTCTGGTCTGCTGTGGGGAAGGGCCATTTCCTGGCATCTAGTCTGTTGGCTGATGGAGGACGGATGGGAGGAGAATGACCACAGGGCTTCTGGTGGCAGTGACATAGCCTAATTGCAGAGTGATGGATTCAATTTCATAGAATTTTGGAAGGGAAACTCAAGAGTGATGGGGACAACAGGACGTGTTTTTAGGTCTGTGGAAATTGAGGTCTTTAAAGGCCATTTCTGGAATAGGGGTTGTAAACTGGAAGTTCAAAACAGCTTGTTGATCAGGAGAGATGATGCTGATTTTAGACAGAACTACAGATGATCAGCAGGGAGCAAATTGGGGGCTGGGCATGAGGAGACTAGGGCTATAGCCAGTGGCATGAGAGTTGTTAATGAGCCTGCGGAATCTTTGGGGTCATTACAAGCAGTGGGCAATAGCAGAGGAATAGTCGCTGGGGGCAGATATAGACATCAGAAGCAGCTATCACCTGTGCAGTCTGCAGATGACAATTTCCTGCAGGAGCCAGAGAGCCTATTTCTTCCTCCTCCTCCTCTGGAATCTCAGGTACAAAATTTGGATGATGGATCAGTCACAGTCCTTGATTTGTGACACACTCTAATCATTGGCCCATGCACAGATTGATTTATATTTATGCAGTTGTTTATTTTTAATAGTAAAATAAGCTTCCATAAAAACTACCACTTAAAGCAAAAGCTATAGCTAATCAGAAAATGCCTATTGGGGATTGAATCACATTCCCCACAAAAGGCATGTATGTCCAGGTCCCAACTGGTGGTTCTCTGGGTATGAACCCATTTGTGAATAGGACCTCTGATGTTATTACCACTTAAAGTGTGCCCAGACTGAATGAGGGTGGGCCTTAATCCAATAGAGCTGAAGTCCTTATGAGCAAAGGAAATTGTACTCAGGAGAGAAGCCATGGGGAGCAGCCAGAAGCTGGAACTCACACATCCTGGAAGAACAAGGAGATGCTGCTGCTATATGCATTGATGCATGATAGAAAAGCCAAGGAACCCCAAAGATTGCTGGCCAACCAGAAGATACCATCCAGGCAAAACAGCAAACCTTCTAACCTCTGAATCTGTGAACCAAAAAATTTCCACTGTTTGAGTCAACCCATCATATAGTATTTGTTTCAGCAGCCGAGAAACTAGAACTAGTACACTTTGTCCCATTTCCTTAGTAACGCCTGTATCCTTGGTGTGCCCTTCTCTGATCACCACGGATGTTGAACATCTCTATACATGTTTACTGCCCACATGGGTGTCATTGTCTGTGAAGCATTCATGTATTTGTTCAAATTTCTAATTTTTTAATGTACGTATGTGTTTTTCTTACTGATTTGTAGAAGCTGTTTATATATTATTGATACAACCCTTTATCAGTTGTGGATATTATGAATCTCTTCCCTCAGACTTGTCTTTTCACTTTCTTTAAGGTATTTTTTTTTTTTTGGTGAAAGCTCTTAATAATGTGAATGGTCATCAGTCTTTTCTTTTTAAAAGATTAATTAAAAAGTTAATGCTTTTTGTATCTCACTTATGATATTCATTTGCATTTTCCTATGTTTACAGTGTTGTTTTTGATATTTAAATAACCTGTCCATCTAGAATTGATTTGTGTATATGGTGGTGATATAATTTTATCCTTTTCCATATATGAACCATTTTGTTCAGCTCTATATGTGCATGGGTTGCTTTTCTTTTCTATTCCATTAGTCAATTTTTCTCTATGCCAATATCACAATTGTCCTAATGACCAATAATTTTCCTGTGCTCTCTCTCTTTTTCTTCTTTAGAAGTGACCTCACTTTTCTTGACTTTTATTCTTCCATATAAATTTTAGAATTTTTTTTCAACTTACTTGAAATTCCATTGAAAACTGTATTGGAATCATGTTGATTATCTAGATTTTTTCCAGGGGGGGGGGCAGGTGTTCTATATTCCTAGCTGCTGGAATGCAATATACCAGAAAAGGAACAGCTTTCAAAAAGGGAATTTAATAAGTTGCTAGTTTACAGTTCTAAGGATGAGAAAATATCCTTAGAAAATAAAATCACAAATAAAGCGATTCTATAAAAATGTCCAAATTAAGGCTCCAGCAAGAGGTTACCGTCACTCAAGAAAGGCTGATGAAGTTCAGGGTTTTTCTCTCAACTGGAAAGGCACGTGACAAACATGGCAACATCTTCTAGCTTCCTGTCCAGGCCTGTTGCTTCATGAAGCAACCTGAGGGGCATTCTCCTCCATCTCCAAAGGTTACTGAGTGGTGGAATCTGTAGTTCTCATGTCTGTGCTGCTTGCATCATTCTCAAGCTTTCTCCAAAATTTTTCCTATTTTTTTTTTTAATATAGCTTTATCGAGATACACTCACACACCATACAAAGTATCTGAAGTATACAATCATTGGCTCACAGTATCATCACATAATTGTGCATACATCCCCATGATCAATTTTGGAACATTTTCATTACTCCAGAAAGGAAATAAAAATAAAAAATAAACCCAAATCCTCCCATGTCCCTTATCACTCCCCCACCCACCCATCCATGCACCCATTGACCCATAGTATTGGTTTGGTACATTTGTTAACTGTTAATGAAAGAATATGAAAATATTATTGTTAACCATAGTCTATACTTTGCAATAGGTACATTTCCCCCCATGTATCCATCTAGTATTATTTTTTTAACACATGTTCCCCCTATTATTTATTTGTTTTTAATCCATATATTTTACTAATCTATCCATACCATAGATAAAAGGATCATCAGACACAAGGTTCTTGCAATCACACAGTCACATTGTGAAAGCTATATCATTATACAATCATCTTCAAGAAACATGGCTACTGGAACACTACAGTTTCAGGCACTTCCTTCTGGCCTCTCCAATACACCTTAAATTAAAAAGAGGATATCTATATAATGCCTAAGAATAACCTCCAGGATAACCTCCTGGCTCTGTTTGAAATCTCTCAGCCACTGACATTTAAAGTTGTCTCATTTCTTCCCCCTTTTGGTCAAGAAGGTTTTCTCAATTCCTCGATGCTGAGTCCCAGCTCATTCTAGGATTTCTGTCCCACATTGCCAGGGAGTTTTGCACCCCTGGGAGTCGTGTCCCACAGAGAGGGGGAGGGCTGTGAATTTGCTTGCTGTGTTGACTGAGAGGGAGATAGGCCACATCTGAGCAACAAAAGAGGTTCTCTGGGAGTGAATCTTAGGTTTAATTTTAAGTAAGCTTAGCCTGTCCTTTGTGGGGATAAATTTCATATAAACAAACCCCAAGGTTGAGTTCTTGGCCTGTTGATTCAGTTGTCCCCACTGCTTGTAAGAATATCAGGCCTTCTCCAATTGAAGAAATTGAATTTTCCCTCTTTCTTGTCATAAAGAAGTGCAAATACTTCCTTATACACTGTTCAAATCACTTTGGGATTTATTGGGACATCACACTGGACAAACCTACAAAATCTCATGCCCTATTCAAGGTCCCATGTACTTATAGTGTTCAATTAACCTGTCCATATAAGTTATATTAGGAAATGTACTAGTCAAAATATAAATTTTGTACCAAATAAACATTTTTTGCTTTAGTCTCTTACAGAACTTTAAGGTTCAAAATATGAATGCCCATCTATTTTCAACACCCTGCAATATTGACATTTCTTTGTTCTTCCTCATGCAAAAACATCTTTTAATTTGTACATTTATATTACTATCGTTGTACACGCTAAGCATTCCTAGATTTTACCATCTCAGTCTTTATCATCTATCTTTCCTTCTGATGTCATACGTGCCCCCAGCCCTCCTCCCTCTATCCTTCTCACATTCATCTTCATTCAGTGCACTTACATTATTATGCTACTATCAGGTAGTATTGTGCTATCCATTTCTGAATATTTACAATCAGTCCTGTTGCATAATCTGTATCCCTTCAGCTCCAATTACCCAGACTCTACCTTATTTCTATCTCCTGATGACCTCTGTTCTTCACTGAAATTCTCCAAGTTCATTCATTAATGTTAGTTCATATCAGTGAGACCATACAGTATTTGTCTGTTTTTTTCTGGGTAATCTCACTCAGCATAATGTCCTCAAGGTCCACCCATGTTGTTACATACTTCATAACTTTATTCTGTCTTACAGCTGCATAATATTCCATCGTATGTATATACCACAGCTTGTTTAGCCACTCTTCTGTTCATGGACATTTGGGCTATGTCCATCTCTTGGCAATTGTAAGCAATGCTGCTATAAATATTGGTATGCAAATGTCTATTTGTGTCCTTGCCCTCATGTCCTCTAAATAGATACCTTGCAATAGTATTGCTGGATCATATGGCAATTCTATACTTAGCTTCCTGAGGAAATGCCAAACTGCCTTCCACAGAGTCTATATCTGAACACTGTATTTAATTCCATTGGTCAGTATATCTATCTATATGCTAGTATCATGCTGTTTTGACCACTATAACTTCATAATACACCTTTAAGTCAGGTGTATTAGTGTGAGACCTCTGACTTCATTTTTCCTTCTCAAGATATTTTTAGCTACTCAGGGCTCCCTGCCCTTCCAGATAAATTTGGTTATTGGTTTTTCTATTTCTGAAAAGTAAGTTTTTGGAATTTTAATTGGTATTGCATTGAATCTGTAAATCAATTTAGGTAGAATTGACATCTTAAATATATTTAGTCTTCTAATCCATTGACACATTTATTTAGGACTTCTGTGATTTCCTTTAGCAATTTCTTGTATTTTTCTTTGTATAGGTCTTTTGTATCTTTAATTAAATTTATTCCTAAATATTTTATTCTTTTGGTTGCAATTATAAATGGAATTTGTTTCTTGACTTCCCCCTTCGATTGCTCAATAATAGTATATAGAAACACTACAGATTTTTGAGTGCTGCTCTTGTAACCTGCCACTTTGCTGTACTCATTTATTAGCTCTAGTAGTTTTGCTGTGGAGTTTACAGGGTTTTTGACATACAGTATCATATCCTCTGCAAACAGTGAGAGTTTTACTTCTTCCTTTCCAATTTTGATGCCTTGTATTTCTTTTTCTTGTCTAATTGCTCTGGCTAGAACTTCCAACACAATGTTGAATAACAATGGTGACAGAGGGCATACTTGTCTTGTTCCTGATCTTAGGGGGAAAGCTTTCTGTTTTTTCCCATAGAGGATGATATTAGCTGTGGATTTTTCATATATGCCTTTTATCATGTTGAGGAAGTTCCCTTCTATTTCTATCCTTTGATGTATTTTCAACAAAAAAGGATGTTGAATTTTGTCAAATGCCTTTTCTGCATCAATCAGAATGATTACATGGTGCTTCTGGTTTGATTTGGTAATATGGTATATTACCTTATATGATTTTCTTATGTTGAAACATCCTTGCATGCCTGGTATTAATCCTACTTGGTCATGCTGTATAATTCTCTTAATGTGCTGCTGGATTTGATTTGCAAGTATTTTGTTGATGATTTTTGCATCTATATTCATTAGAGAGAACGGTCTATAATTTTCTTTTCTTGTATTATCTTTGTCTGGCTTTGGTATGAGGGTGATGTTGGCTTCATAGAATGAATTAGGTAACCGTTCCTCCTCTTCAAATTTTTTGAAGAGTTTGAGCAGGATTGGTAGTAATTCTTTCTTGAATGTGTGGTAGAATTAACATGTGAAACCATCTGGTCCTGGACTTTTCTTTTTTGGGAACTTCTTAAAGACGGATTCAATTTCTTTGCTTGCGATTGGTTTGTTGAGGTTATCAATTTCTTCTCAAGTCAATGTTTGTTGTTCATGCCTCCCAAGGAAGTTGTTCATTTCTACATTGTCTAGTTTATTACCATGAAGTTGTTCATAATATCCTTTCATTATCTCCTTTATTTCTGCAGGGCCAGTAGTTATGTCTCTTCTTGAATCTCTGAGTTTATTTATTTGCATCCTCTCTCTTCTTTTTGTCAACCTTGCTAAGGGTCCATCAATTTTATTGATTTTCTCATAGAACCAACTTCTGGTTTTGTTGATTTTCTGGATTGTTTTCATGTTCTCAGTTTCATTTATTTCTGCTCTAACCTTTGTCATTTCTTTGTTTTTTCTTGCTTTGGTGTTAGTTTGTTGTTCTTTCTCCAGTTCTTTCAAGTGAACAGTTAATTCCTCAATTTTTGTTCTGTCTTCTTTTTTAATATAGTCACTTAGGGCAATAAATTCCCCTATTGACACTGCCTTTGCTGCATCCCATAAATTTTGATATACTGTGTTTTAATTTTCATTTGCCTCGAGATATTTACTGATTTCTCTTGTAATTTCTTCCTTGAATCACTGGTTGTTTAAGAGTGTGTTATTGAGCCTTCATATATTTATGAATTTTCTGGCCCTCTGCCTGTTAATGATTTCCAACTTCATTCTTTAATGATCCAAGAAAGGGCTTTGTATGATTTCAATCTTTTAAAATTTGTTCAGACTTTCTTTGTGACCCAGTGTATGGTCAATCATTGAGAATGATCCATGAGCACTTGAGAAAAAGGTGTATCCTGCTGTTGTGGGGTGTAATGTTCTATAAATGTCTGTTAAGTCTAGTTCCTTTATTGCATTATTCAAATTCTCCATTTCTTTATTGATCTTCTGTCTAGATGTTCTGTCTATTGGTGACAGTGGGCAATTGAAGTCCCCAACTATTGTGGTAGATGTGTCTATTTCTCTTTTCAGTGTTTTCATTGTTTGACTCAAGTTCTTTGGAGCACTCAGGTTCATTGCATAAATATTTATGATCGTTATGTCTTCTTGTGGAATTATTCCTTTTATTAATACATAGTGTACTTCTTTGTGTCTTTTAATTGTTTTAAATTTGAAGTCTAATTTATTAGATATTAGTATACCTATTGCTGCCCTTTTCTGATTGTTTACATGAAATATCTTTTCCTAACCTTTCACTTTCAAACTATGTTTGTCCTTGGGTCTAAAATGCATAGACAGCATATTGATGGGTCCTGTTTTTTAATCCATTCTGCCAGTCACTGTCTTTTAATTGAGGAATTTAATCCATTAACATTTAGTGTTATTATTTTAAGTACAGTACTTTCTTCTACGCTTTTGCCTTTTGCACTTCATGTCATGCCTAATTTTTCCTCTTTTTACCTTTACTGACAGTCTTCATCTCTACACTGTTCTCCACACCTCTCTCTCCTGTCTTTTCCTATCTGTCTGTAATGCTACCTTTAGTATTACTTGCAGAGCTGGTCTCTTGGTCAAAAATTTTCTCAGTGATTTTTTTTTTGCCTGAATATGTTTTAATTTCCCTCTCATTTTGCAGGACAATTTTTCTGGGCATAGAATTCCTGGTTGGCAGCTTTTCTCTTTTAGTATCTCAAATATATCATACCACTGTCTTCTCACCTCCATGGTTTCTGCTGAGAAATCTACACATAGTATTACTGGACTTCTCTTGTACGTGATGGATTGCTTTTCTCTTGCTGCTTTCAAAATTCTCTCTTTCTCTTTAATATCTGACATTCTGATTAATAAGTATCTTGGAGTATGTCTATTTGGATCTATTCTGTTTGGGGCACACTGCACTCTTTGGCTCTGTAACTTTAAATCATCACGAGGGTTGGGAAATTTTCAGTGATAATTTCCTCCATTAGTCTTTCTCCTCCTTTTCCCTTTTTTTCTCCTCAGGGACACTCACAACATGTATATTTGTGCGCTTCATGTTGTCATTCAATTCTGTGAGTCCCTGCTCATATTTTTCCATTCTTTTCCCTATATTTTCTTTTGTCAGATTTCAGATGTCCCATCCTCAAGTTCACTAATCCTATCTTCTGTCTCTTGAAATCTAACATTGTAGGTTTCCATTGTTTTTTTCATCTCTTCTACTCTGCCTTTCATTCCCATATGTTCTATGAATTGTTTATTCAGACTTATAATTTCTTCTTTTTATTCATCTCTTGCTTCTTTATATTCTCCCTCAATTCCTTGATTTGATTTTTTATGAGCTTTTCCATGTGTTTGAACATCCTGAATTAATTGTTTCAACTCCTGTATCTCATTCGAATTGTTGGTTTGTTCCTTTGGCTGGGCCATATCTTGAATTTTCATAATATGATTCATTATTTTTTGCTGGCATCCAGGCATTTAATTTCCTTAATTAGCTTATTCTGGAGACTGTTTGCACTCTTTTACCTAGGATTTTCTTTCTGGATGGCCTTGTTCTCTATCTCTTCTTTGACATTCAGTTCAGCTTATTCTAGAACTCTAGCATAGGTTTTGTTTAGTGGATTAGAATTTTTCAGTTCTTGTTTTCTTGTTTCTTGCCCTGCCTGTATGGTGCTTTCTTTTTTCTTAGGAGGATCTGCTTAGGTATTTTAGACTCCAGTTAGATTTTCCCAGAGCAGACTGTCCTTCTCTCAGGAGGAAAGAGTGACCTGCATCAGTTTTCCCTGAGGGTCAGACCCAGCAGGTTGACAGACTTTCTTATGAAGCCTCTAGACTCTTGTTTTACTATCCTGCCCAGTATGTGGCATTTGTCTGCCTGTGGATCCCACCAACATAAAATGATTTGCCACCTTTAATTTCAGCAGACTGTCCCTGCTGGGGGTGTGGTTGAGACAGAGGGGAGGTTCTAGGCTGGCTTTAATGGCTTCAGTTTTCCAGACCCTTGGGTCTGAGTTTCTTGAGGAAAGGATTCCACCTGAGCTGGGCACCACCCCTCTCCTGGGGCAGACACAGCCTCCAGGGAATTACCTCCTTTCACCTAACCACCCTCTTTGTCTCTCAGACAAACTTAATTCTTTCCTTGCCTGGGGCAGTTGGAGTGTGAGAAATCTTGCAGTTGTAAAAAGAAAATCCTTTTCAGAGCAGGACCCCAGTTCCTCGGGCTTGTTAATCAAGAGCTTAAGTTGGTATGTTGCTCTATGTATCTCCAGGTCCTATGTGCCCCCTCTTTTTTTAGGGTCCAGACCTTTTCAAGTATTTTGTACTGTCTGATCCAAAAAACCTCTGGTTTCCTTTTTTCTCTTTCTTTTTTTTTCCATCACCCCATCCCCTCTGTGCTGGGGCAAAAACTAGTAACTTTAGTTTTTCTTCAAGGTTTATCTGAGCTGGGGGCCTATTTTTAGTACTCAGAATTTCTTAATTAATTCCTCAATTCGACCTTGGTTGAGTTCAGCCCCTGCTGCTAGTAAAATCTCTTTCCTTTCCCCTGTGGGAACCAGCCTGTGGGGGAGGGGCACCTGTCTCCTTGGCTTGGGGGACTCATGGGGTTCTGGGTGGGATCACAGCTGGTCCAGCTAGTCCAGACTGGTATATGCTGTATGTCCAGTCACTGATGTGGCCCTAGCTATTGTTCTATACTGTTCCTGGCTATTCACTAGCTGCTATGGGGTTGAACTAAATTGCACACCTCACTAAGCTGCCATCTTGGGCCTCACTCTCAATGTTTCCTTTTTTAAAGGATTCCAGTCAAGTAATAATGAGCCACCTGGAATGGGTGGAGTCACAACCCCTTCTATTCAAAAGTTAATACTCACAATTGGGCGAGTCACATCTCCATGGTGATAACTTAATCAAGTTTTCTAATTATAGTACTGAATAGGGATTAGAAGAAATGGTGTTCCCACAAGATTGATTAGGATTAAAACATGGCTTTTCTAGGGCACCTAAATCCTTTCAAACTGGCCATTCCACCCTCTGGACCCTAAAGAACACATTTTTCCCATGTACAAAATATATTCATTCTATCACAATATCAGAAAGCCTTAACACATTTCAATAACAATGCAAATACAATATAAGGTTAAAACCAGTACAAAGTCTCATCAAAGTCAGCTACAGGCATGGTCTGTCCTAAAACAAAACTCTCCTCTGACTCTGGACCTATAAAAACTTAGAAGAAGTTATTCACTGCCAATATACAAAGGAAGGACAGTTATAGGAAACATATTCCCATTTCCATGGGGAGAAGTTGGAAGGAACCATAGGTCACCAGATTTAAGCATGTTTGAAACCCTGCAGGGCAAACTCCATTAGATTTCAAAGTCTGACAGTCATTTATCTTCAGGGCTTAGAAAGTGGCAGCACCACCCTTTCCAAGGGCCTACACAATGGCCTGCCTATCTCCAAATGTTGAAATATCATTATGCCTTTATAAAGACATACATATCTTGCCATATCACAAATTTGTTTTAATTCCTATTTTTATAATAATATTTCAACATATTGGATTTCTTTGTAGTTTTATGTATTTTATTTTATACATTTATTATTATAAAAGCATTATTCTGAGAAATAGTTATAGACTTCCAAGGGGTCCTTGGCACAAAAGTAGCTAGGAATCAGTAGGGAGACTTACAGAAAAGAAAAAGGATGTGGCCTAGTAAAGCATAGGATCTTTCTAGTTTTCAGAACAAATGTCACACAGAAGATCTGGAAGGGGTCTTAGAACACCCTGGAGACAAAACCTATTCTATGGATGATGGTGAAGGATTTCAGGCATCTATACCAGTCACCACCTCATCTGGAGCTGAGCCTCCACCTCAGGTTTGCCCTGTGTCCTCGACACACACAAGTTTGTACAAATAGTGGTGAAAAATGGTGAAACTGACATTAACCACAGCAGAGAATATGGGCCAGATCCAAGTTCTGAGCCATCATTTGCATGAAGCTGTTGTGAAGTTGGAATTGTAATTAGCTATTCCCAAATACAAGTGGTGGATTCTTGCCTGATGCGTTCAATGACCAATTCCTGAGACACCAGGGTTTCAAAGACAGAAAAAGTTTATTGCTAGGCATGGAGCAGAAGATCAGATGGCCTATTAGCCCAAAATCTGTCTCCCCCTATAATTCTGAACAGTTTTATAGTAATCTAGAAAATATAATATAGTATCAAAAGATAGGTTTTAGGATAATGAGCACAAGGGCTCCAGATGATATAATTAAAGGCGATCTAACTGTTGAGCATGCAAAGATGGATTACATGCTTAGTCATAGAGTGTATGTTAGAAATGGTGACCTTAATATGACGATGGGTGTGATTCTTTTAAAAATTAAAAAATTTTTTAAAACATAACAACATACAGACATGGACATTCTTACCATATGATTATTCCATTATTGGTATATAATCAGTAACTCACAATATCATCACATAGTTGCATATTCATCACCATGATCATTTCTTAGAACATTTGCAACTGTGCATGTCAGGTGGACATATTTGGTGAGATTCAATTTCAGTTATCAAGATAGCTTTGGAATTAAGGTGGGCTAATTGGAATCAAGGTGGGTTAGTTCTGGACTGACCCAAGGCCCCTCATTGATAAACATTATGGGCAATCTTTAGTGATCACAAGTCTCCAAAGTTGAAAAACTGGATAAAATGGGTACAAGTGAGGGTCAGTCACAAGGTTTTTGCAATCACAAATGCGTAAGATAAAGGTTATACAATCATTATCAGAGATCAAGACAGTTGGATTATTGTTCAAAGATTTCAGTTATTTCCTTCTGTCTACTGCAATATACCAGAAAGCAAAAATGAATATTTATATATTGATTCAGCAACCATAATCATACCTTAAACCCCAAATCCTTGCTTTTGTAGCTTTACTAATGCTTAAATCCCAGTTTTGCTCAGGAAACTACAAAGAAGAAACAAATAACAAGTGAGGCAGGCTGACATGTCGAGGATCCCTTGTGGTGCTAGTTAAGACCCCTGCCCCTATGGGAAAGGAGGAACAGGGATAAACAAGTCATGCTGACACCACAAGTCTGCTTCTCTTCACCAGATAGGCCCATTCCTACACCAATGTCCTGCTGGGGCAGGTTTTGCAAGTTTATAACCCATGACCAAGGGCATCCAACCCCAGACAACTGCATAGCGCACATCTTCCTTATCACCCTCCCCATTCCCTCTGCACCCTTTTTTTGTGGTTGTAAGCTCTCATATGAACTGCTTTTCTGACACTGCCTTGAGAAGCAATTTTATTTAGTTCTGCTTTGTACATTCATGACTTAACTTCATAAACTTATTCTGCAATTTGGTTTTCAGAGTCTGTGCATTCTGTTCTGAACTTAGCACCCTCTCACAACATGTTCGACAGCACCTGCCTCCCCACAACCCACTTGTTCTGTATTCACTCTGGGAAAGGTTTGCTCAGCATTCCTTCTCCACCAGCTTTCTTCTCCCTCAAAGGAACTGAGTACTCTTTAGCAACTCTCCCCTCCCCACTTTTTTTTTTTTAACGTTTTTTATCATGAAATAGAAAATATATGGAGAAAAGCGATACACTTCAAAGTACAGTTTAACAAGTAGTTATAGAGCAAATTTCAAAGTATGGAGTAGATTACAGCTCCATGATTTTAGGTATTTCCTTCTAGCTGTTCTGATAAGCTAAAGACTAACAAGAAATATCAATATGATTCAATAGTTGTAATCATATCTTCACAGTTACAACTCCTCCCTCTCATTTGATCCTCCTCCCAATCTTCAGGGATGTTTGGGCAAGAATCATTCTAACTTCTCCATGTTAAAAAGGTTTGTTGACATTGTAGGGTAGTGGGATGCAAACGGTTGATGTCTTTGGAAGGACTGAGTGATACAGACTATTTTACCTCATTTGTTTTACTCATCTTTCTTTGCCCTGGGTAAAGGGAGAGTCAGCAACAAGGTTTTCTTTTCCTTTTTCTTCTTTTTAATGGAACACTTCATGAATTTGAATGCCATCCCTGTGTAGGGGACATGCGAATCTTCTCTGTGTCATTCCAATTTTAGTACATGTGCTGCCGAAGTGATCACAACAACAAGGTTTTCAGAATCACAGTCACACTGTAGAAGTCTTACAGTTATACAATCATCTTCAAGAATCAAGGCTATTGCAATATAGTTAAACAGTTTCAGGTGCTTCCTTCTAGCTATTCTAATACACAAAATACTAAAAAGAGCTATCTATATACTGCATAAGAATAACCTCCACAATAACCTCTTGATTTTATTTAAAATTTCTTATCCTCTAAAACTTTATTTTTTCTCATTTCTCTCCTCTCCCTTTTGATCAAGAAGGTTTTCTCACTCCCATCATGCCAGGGCTAGGCTCGTCCCCTGGATTTATGTCCCTTGTTGCCAGGGAGATTGACACCCCTGGGAGTCATGTCCCACGTAGGTCCTCCCTGCTCTTTATTTCCGCTTTCCACTACTCACTTCTCATTTCTCTTCATCTTTGTCTTCCCCACTTTATCCTGCCCTGTTGTGCCTACCCAATCCAACATTATTCCTCTCCTTTTCTGCACTATATCTCTCAACCAAAAAGGACCCTACTCATGGCTGGAAAGGTCAAGAGTAATGTTGAAATCCACCTGTATATAGGAACAAAGCTGTACATTCTAGGGAGAAATTAGACTCCATAACAATAGGCTTTTGGAAGGGAGAAAGTGCGTCAACTCACCTTTGCGTTCCTTGGCCTGTTGCATATGTCACTGGTGCCAGCAGAACCTGTTCCAGGTTAAGTAGTCTCGATACCAAAAGAATTTAGAGATGAGAGAGGCCAGTAAGAATAAGTAATGAAGTTTATTAAAGAAAGAGAGAGAGTACACATTAAGGAGATAACATGGATGTGTTCAAGGGAGAGACACCCACTGAGTACATGTGGGTTAGCTTGATTTATTTAAGCAAAAAACCTTAGAAGGTTTTTACTGGTTGCAGGTTTCCATAGTAACTTTCAGACACTAGGGCTTACATGGTTTGTATTTACCTCATGCTTACAAGGCTAACACTGCTTCAGGAAGAGATAACTATTGATGCTTGTGACCAGCCTGTCACACATCCAAAATTTGTCTTTGGGCAGATGTTTAACAATTTTACAACTCTTAAGCTTTCTGTTATTAACTATGAGTTTGCTTCAGGCCCATGATTTTACAAGCTTTTATGGTTTGGGAAAATTTGGGGGCTTTAGCAGGAATTTTGTCCCATGAAACTTGCAGTTTGCATTTCTTACTTTGGAGTGAGATAAGAAACAGGCACTTGCTGTTGTCCATTAACTCTTCCAAGAGTTGGATAGGAAACCAGAGATTTGCAGTTGTTTGATTCTGTCCTACTTTACATGGAAGGCACTCAATGGATATTTGGTTAATTGAATTACTGGAAAAGCACTAGTGCTGTCACTCCACAGCTCCTCAAAGTCTCTTTTGTGATTTCCACCAAGTTGTCATTTAAATTTCACCTTCCAGAAAGATAGACAATAAAGACTGAGATGGTATAATCTAGGAATGCCTAGAGTGTACAATGATATTGATCAAATGTACAAATTAAAAAATGTTTTTTGCATGAGGAAAAACAGAGGTATGTCAATATTGCAGGGTGTTGAAAGTAGATGGTCATTCATATTTTAAAACTTCAGCCTCTGTGGGAGACTAAAGCAAAAAATGTTTATTTGGTACAAAATTTATATTTTGATTAGTGCATTTCCCAATTTAACTAATATGGACAATCTAATTGAATACCATAAGTATATGGAACCTTGACTAGGGCATGAGATTTTGTAGGTTTGTCCAGTGTGATGTCCCAATAAATTCCAGAGTGATTTGAACCACGAATAAAGAAGTACTTGCAAACTCTCCTTGGGGGAATGGTGAGAAAGGGGGAAGATTCAACTTCCTCATTTGGAGATATACTGATATTCTCGCAAGCAGTGGGGAAAACCAAAAGTGAGCTCTCACTTTTGGGGTTTGTTCATATGAAACTTATTCCCACAAAGGACAGGCTAAGCCTACTTAAAATTAGGCCTAAGAGTCACCCCCAGGGAACCTCTTCTGTTGCTCAGATGTGGCCTCTTTCTCAGCCAACACAGCAAGCAAACTCACTGCCTTTTTACCCCTCTCTACATGGGACATGACTGCCAGGGGTGCAAACCTCCCTGGCAACATGGGACAGAAATCCTAGAATGAGCCAGAACTTAGCATCAAGGGATTGAGAAAACCTTCTCTACCAACAGGGGAAGAGAGAAATGAGACAAAATAAAGTATCAGTGGCTGAGAGATTTCAAACAGAGTTGGGAGGTTACCCTGGAGGTTATTCTTATGCATTATACAGATATCCCCTTTTTACTTTAAGGTGTATTAGAGAGGTTAGAGGGAAGTGCATGAAACAGTAGAGCTGTGTTCCAGTAGCCATGTTTCTTGAAGATGAATGGGTAATGATACAGCTTTCATAATGTGACTATGTGATTGTGAAAACCTTGTGTCTGATGCCCCTTTTATCTACAGTATGGACAGATGAGTAGAAAATATGAATTAAAAATAAATAAATAATAGGGAGAACAAACGTTAAAAGAAATTGAGTAGATTGAAAAACTAGTGATCAATGAAAGGGAGTAGTAAGGGATATAGAAAAACAATAGGGGGAACAAAGTTTAAAATATATTGGATAGGGCAGGTGATGGTGGCTCAGTGGCAGAGTTCTCGCCTGCCATGCTGGAGACCCAGGCTTGATTCCTGGTGCCTGCCGATGTGAAGAAAAAAAAGTATTGGGTAGATGGAAATACTGGTGGTCAATTAGAGGGATTGACCACCAATCCCTCTAATTAAGGATATGGTATGTATGATATGGTATGTGTGAGTTTTTTCTTCTTTTTGTTTCTTTTTCTGGAGTAATGCAAATGTATTAAGAAATGATCATGGTGATGAATATACTACTATGTGATGAAATTATGAGCCATTTATCGTACACCTAGTATGGAATGTTCATATGTTAAGAATGTGCTCTTGTTTGTAAGTTGTTTTAGCCCGTCAATTAAAAAAAAATTCACCTTTCACTAACTAAACTGCCTATTCCTCAAGCACCAGCACTCAAGATAAATAAAATGCTTTCAATCAATGTTATTGGTTTTCTGTTTTGCAGCCATCTTTCTTCTATTCTTCACTGCCATTGTGTGGGATAGTGAGCTTTGCTTGTGGATGGAGGAGGAGGGCTGCGGGGTGGGGGCACGTGGTGGGGGACTATTTCTAACACTATTTCTAGCACTCTTTCTCCTTTATTAAACTTTTTAATTGTATAATATAACATATAGACAAAGCAAATGATGAAAAAAGCAATAGTTTTTAAAGCACCCTTCAACAAATAGTTACAGTACAGATTCCAGGATTTGTCATGAGCTATCATGCCATCATCTCAGATTTTTCCTTTTAGCTGCTCTAGAACATTGGAGGCTAGAAGGAAGAAATATTTTTTATCATCACAATCGAGGTTTTTTTCCCTTTCTGTGAAAAATAACGTATATTCAAAAAAGGAATAAATTTCAAAGCACAGCACGATGATTAGATTCCAGAGTTTGGTATGGGTTAAAATTCTACCATTTTAGGTGTTCACTTCTAGCTGCTCTAAGATCTAGCACTCTCTCATGGAAGGAGATCTGTGTGAGATGGGACAATCTGTGCAGGGTGCCCAGAGGACCCCTTCACTGAGGGATGCTGCCCTCTTTCCAGGTGGTTTTTCCCAGGAGTGTAAGTTCCTGATGGGCTGGGTGGTCTCTTGGTTCTTCTATCATGCATCTAGCTCAGGGTCAGAACAGAGAAGGGAGACTTACAGACTCCTTATTTTGATTCTCACCTCACAAGGAGAATTTTCTATTAAGGCAGACAGGCTCATCTTTTAATGATAAATTGCCGACAGTTATTGTGAAAAGAAATAGAACACAGTAGAGTTCCTATGGCTAAGAGACTTAAAATGGAGTCAGGAGGCCATTCAAGAGGTTTCTCTGCAAATCTCAGCCAGATGTGACAAACTGCCAAGGAATGCAAAGCCTCAGGCAACCACAGTTCCTCAAAAGCCTAAAGACATGAGGACACCATAAACAAAGGACAAGATAAAGAAATCTGAAAACTATCTAACCTGAAGGACATTTGGAGCTCTACAAATGTCCACCAATCCCAAACAATTTATGTAATCGTCTTTTTCTCACCTGAAAGTGCCAAGATGGAGTATGATTTTCAGTGTTCTCTAAATCTGTGTCCCTGGAATCGCAATTCAAAGACCCCCAAATAAATGCCTTTATTGGCTTGTAGCTTAGATCCTTATTTCGCAGTTGGCATCATCAAAAGTGGTTATGTGCCAGACATTGTGCTAAGCACCTTAGCAGAACATTTAACTTCTCCACCTGCAGACAGAGGGATCCTTTTATATGTAAATCAGATCTTGCCAATCCTCCTCTCAAACCTTCCAAGGGCTCCTATCACACCACCACATTTGAGAGTCAAGATCTTACCTCTTCCTACAAGACCCTACATGGCAGAACCTACCCAGCCACCCCAACCACATCCTCTCTTCCCCCTTGCCCTGACTATTGCACATCTTGTGATCTTGTAAGCTGCTAACAAGGGCCTTTGCACTGGTGCTTCTCCTAGGGTCTGCTCAGCTCACTCCTTCATTTCCTTGAGTCTCTGCTCAAGCGTCATCCCCTCAAAGACGTCCTCTCCATCATGTTGTTACCTCCCTTGCCTTTTAAAAATATTTGTTTAACATACCTGGCCATTTTTTTAATAAACCTACTTCTCTATTTGCCAAGTTTCTCTCTGACTAGAATCTAGGTTACATGAGAGCCGGGACCTTTTTTTTGTTCACTGTTATGTTCTCAATTCCAGGAACAGTGCCTTTGATGTAGTAGGCTCTCAATAAGTATATATCCAATGGATAAATGCATGGATAGACACTCACAGAACCCCATGATATAAGTACTATTAGTATCTCTATTTTATTAATGAAAAAACTGATGTTTGAAGAGAGTAACAATATTCTCAAAAGCAGAAAATTAATAAGTCATCTGAGATCAGAAGTCAAAAGATATGACTTTGCGAACCTTGCTCTTAGCCACTGTGCTGGTTTCTCTTTCTCTCTGCACTCACAAATTGCTTTAATTATTTCTTTTTTTCTTGACACCTTGTAATCGAAATATAACATACATATAAGAAAAGAAAATGTAATAATTTTCAAAGTATACTCCAACAAGCAGCTACAGAACAGATTTCATAGTTTTTTATGGGTTGCCATTCTGCAATTTCAGATTTCTTTCTCTAGCTGCTGCAAAACACTGCAGGCTAAAAGAAATATGAATATAGTGATTCAGCAGTCATACTCATTTGTTAAACCCTATCTCTCTGTTATAACTCCTCCTCCTTAATTCTTCTCCCACTCTATAAGGATCGTTGGGCTGTGCCCTAACTCTTTCATGTTGATAATATAGGATATGGGGATGGAATTAGTTGATATTCTTGGCCCCTGTTGGTTTCAGGGCTTATCTAAGCCCAGAAACCCTCTGGAGGTAATGGATATTAGAGAAGTAAGCTTAGTGCATAAGTTTTTCATGGACTTTCAGTTATAGCCTAGGTGTTCTTTACGGTTAATAGGCAGGTTGTTGGCTGGGATTTGGCAAACCATGGTAATTAGCATATCTAGCTAAAGTTTGCATAAAAGCAGCCTTCAGAATAGCTTCTCAATGCCATCTGAACTCTCTTAGCAACAGATATCTTGTTACCTTTCTTTTCCCCTTACGGTCTAGAAGGCATTATCAATCCCACAGTGCTAGGGCCAAACTCTTCCCTGGGAAACATACCTCATGTTGTCAGGGAGACTTTCACCCCTGAACATCATGTACGGTGGGAAGGTTATGATTTTCCTTGTAGAGTTGGGCTTAGAGAAAGAGAGAGAGATCACATCTGTGCAAGAAAAGAGGTTTTCTGAAGTAACTCTTGGGCCTAATTATAGGGAGTCTTAGCTTCTCCACTACAGAAATAATTTCCATAAAGGTAAGCATCAGACTCAATGGCTTGGCCTATTGACTTGGGAGTCCCTAATGTTTGAGAAAGCACCAGGGGTTTCCCAGATGGGAAAGTTTAATAGTTCCATATTTTTACTTCAGTCCCTCAAGGGACTCTACCAATATGCTAAATTATCATGCCACCATACTCTGGGATGTCTCCGGCTATTACTTTAAGCTATACAGAATTACAAGTTCTTGTTCCTGTTCTGGACTCCAAGTGTTTGTGTTGTTTAAATGAGCTATCTGGACAGCTTGATTTAGATTGTGTGTTTTAGAAAATGTAGGTTCTAGACACAATAAAACTCTCTGCCTTTGGTCTCATACAGTAGGTGAAACTCTAGAGTACATACACTATCATCTTTTGCTCTGTCTTCTGATTTAACTTAGTCCCAACCAGGTGGGCTTCCTTTGATCTCTCAGGGAAGCCTGGTCTTTGCTGGTTACTTTGTTATTGTATGTAGCAATGCTGACTCTCAGTGCCGCAGAGCTTGGCTCTGAATCTTAGATGTCTGAAAGATAGGAGAAGTCCTAGCTTAAGCACATACAGCTTGTTGTCTCAGGCTCTAGAAATATACTTATAAATTCAGACTAAGTATGACTACTGTAAGAGCTCACAATCTATGCTCCAATTTTCTTATAAGTGTTTTCAAAAAGAGAGCATACAGTATTTGTTCTTTTGTTTCTGGCTTCTTTTGCACCACATAATGTCCTCAAGTTTCATTCATCTAGTTGCATGCCTCATGACATCGTCCCTTTCTGTAGACACAATATTCCATCATATGTATCATGATGGTTTGTCATTCTGCTTCTCAGTCAATGTATCCTTCAGCCACATCTATCCATTGGGCATAATGTGTATTGTCCAAAGCTAACAGGCCATGTCTCACATTGTGCTGGTTTGAAAGAAAGTATACCCCATAGAAAAGCCATGTTTTAATCAAAATCCCCTTTCATAAAGGTAGAATAATCCCTATTCAATACTGTATGTTTGAAACTGTAATCAGATCATCTTCCTGGATTATGCGATTTAGTCAAGTGTGGTTGTTAAACTAGATTAGGTGATGACATGACTCCACCCATTTTGGTGGGTCTTGATTGGTTTATTGGAGTCCTATAAAAGAGGAAACATTCTGGAGAAAGAAGAGATTCTGAGAGAGCAGAGCAGAATGACATAACCATGAGAAGCAGAGTCCACCAGCCAGCGACCTTTGGAGATGAAGAAGGAAAATGTCTCCTGGGGAGCTTCATGAAACAGGAAGCCAGGAGAAGAAGCTAGCAGATGATGCCATGCTCACCTCACCATGTGCCCCTCCAGATGAGAGAGGAACCCTGACCATGTTCACCATGTGCCTTTCTAGTTGAGAGAGAAACTCTGACTGTGTTCGCCATGTACCTTCTCACTTGAAAGAGAAATGCTGAACTTCATCGGCCTTCTTGAACTAAGGTATCTTTCCCTGGATGCCTTAGATTGGACATTTCTACAGATTTGCTTTAATTGGGACATTTTCTTGGCCTTAGAACTATAAACTAGCAACTTTTAAAATTTCCCTTTCTAAAAGCCGTTCCGTTTCTGTTATATTGCATTCCAGTAGCTAGCAAACTAGAACACACATTATTCTCACTTATTTGAGCAATCACCAACACGCTCACATTTAGGCAATTTTCTATTGCTCCAAAGAGAAGAATCACCAATAAAAACACCTGCAACAAATAGAAAATCCAAAGACTCCTTTAAGGCTTTTCTTCCCCCCCCCAAATTATTTACCCCTGCTATTTCTGTGGTACTGTTTATGTCTTTCTGTTAAATATAAACTATAGCATGCCATAGTAGTTCTCCCACTTATATCCTCCCATTTTTGACCCTTTGTAGTAGATTCATACCTTTGAAGTAGTTCATGCAAGAACTTATTTATATTTGGTAGTGTTAATCGGTAGGATACATGACTCAAAGAATGATAGTTTCAATTCTTCATTTCCTGTTTGGATGCTTTTTATTTCTTTCTCCTGTCTGATCACTCTAGCTAGGACTTCTAGTACAATGTTGAAAGATAATGGTGACAATGAGCATTGTTGTCTCATTCCCCATCTTAGGGGAATGCTTTCAATTTCTCACTCACTGTTAAGTGTGATGCTGGCTGATGCTGCTATGGGTTTTTCATATATGCCCTTTATGATATTGAGGAAGTGTCCCTCAATGCCTACCTTTTGAAGTGTTTTTACGAGAAAAGGATAGTGAACTTTGTCAAATACTTCTTCAGCATCAATCAATATGATCATGTGATTTTTCTCTTTTGATTTGTTCATGTGCTGTATTACATTGATTGATTTTCTCATGTTGAACCAACTTTCATTCCTGATATAAACCCCTCTTGGTCATAATGCATAATTCTTTTAATTTGTTATTGGATTCAAGTTGCTTGTATTTTGTGGAGAAATTTTGCATCTATATTCATTAGGGAGGTTTTAGTCTCTAGTTTTCCTTTCTTGAAGCATTTGTATCTGGTTTTGGCACTATAGCGATGTTAACGTCATAAGATGAGTTAGGTAGTATGCCCTCTTCAATTTTTTGGAAGAGTTTGAGCAAGATTAGTTTTTTGGCTTTTTTTTTTTTGGAAAGTTTGCAGAAATTCCCCTGTGAAGCCATCTGGTCTTGAGCTTTTCTTTGTAGGAAGTTTTTTGATGGCTGATTGAATCTGTTTACTTTTATTGGTTTGTAAAGATCTTCTATTTCTTCTCAAGTCAGCACAGGCATTTTATGTGTTTCTAGGAATTTGTCCATTTCATCTAAGTTGTCAAGTTTATTGCTTATAGTTTTAAAAATTTTCTTAAGATTCATGATAATGACCTCCCCCTTATTTTTATTTTGTTTATCTATGTTCTCTCTCTTTTTTTCTTTGTCATCCTAACTAGAGATCCATCACTTTTATTGATTTTCTCACAGAAACAACTTTTTTCTTCTATTGTGAAAAAATAACATATATACAAAAAAAGCAATAAATTTCAAAGCATATTGCAACAATTAGTTGTAGAACAGATTTCAGAGTTTGGAATGTGTTACAGTTCCACAATTTTAGGTTTTTCCTTCTAGCTGCTCCAAGACACTGGAAATTAAAAGAAATATGTATATAATCATTCAGCAGCCATATTCATTTGTTAAAGCCTATCTTCTCTGTAAAACTCAACTGTCACCTTCAATCTTTCTCCCTATCTTTAGGGGTGTTTGTGCTATGTGCATTCTAATTTTTCATGTTGGTAGGGCTGTTGATAATATCAATGGGGGGATGGAACTTGTTGATGTTCTGGAGAGGTTGGGCCCTCTGTGTTTCAGGACTTATGTGGCCTAGGAATCCAACTGGACCTTATCGGTTTCTGGAAAGTAATCATAATGTCTGGAACATTTGTAGAATCTCAGATAAGGCTCTAGGTGTTCTTTAGGGCTGATAGGAATGGTTTTGGTCAAGAAGGCTTTCTCAATCCCACGATGCTGGGTCCCAGCTCATCCCTGGGAATCATGTCCCACATTGCCAGAGAGATTTACACCCCTGGGGGTCATGTCCCATGTAGAGGGGGTAGGGCAGTGAGTTCACATCTGAGCAACCAAAGAGGTTCTCTGGGGATGACACTTAGTCGTAATTATAAGTAGGCTTAGATTCTCCTTTGAAGGAATAAGTTTCATAGGGGTGAGCCCCAAGATTGAGGGCTCAATCCATTGAATTGGTTGTCCCCACTGCTTTCAAGAACATTAGGAATTTCCCAGATGGGGAAGTTTAACATTTCCTTCTTTCTCCCCAAATTATTCTCTGCCAAAATTACTCTGGGATGTATTGGGGCCTCAAACTAACCTGCACAAACCAACATCATTCTTGTTTTTTAACATAAGCATTTAGGGCAATAAACTTTCCTCTCAGCACTGCTTTTGTGACATCCCATGAGTTTTGATATGATATATTTTCATTAACATTTATCTCCAGGTATTTACAGGTTTTTCTAGCAATTTCTTATTTGATGCACTGTTTATTTCAAAGTGTATTTTAAATTTTCCATATATTTGTGAAAGTTCTTGTTCTTTGGTGATTATTAATTTCCAGTTTCATTGTGTTATGGTCAGAAAAAATACTTTGGATAATTACAATCTTATTAATTTTATAAAGACCTGTTTTGTGTCCCAGCATATGAACTATCCTGCAGAATATTCTATGAGCACTAGCAAATAATGTATATCCTGGTGTTTTGCAGTATAACGATCTATACATATCTATTAGGTCTAATTCATTTATCAAATTGTTTAAGTTCTCTATTTCTTGTTGATCCTCTGTCTGGTTGTTCTATATATGGAGGAGAGGGGTGTGGTGAAGTCTTCACCTATTATTGTGAAACACTTATAGTTCCCTTCAGTCTTGCCAATGTTTGCATCATGTACTTTGGAGTCTCTTGGTTGGGAGCATAACCTGTAATTATTTCTACATAGAACTCTAGTACCATGAGATGCTCTGGGGGACAAAAAAAGGTTTTGAGGATGAATATGTCTGGGAAATACTACAAATTTCTTTCTTTCTTGGTGATTCAAATGTTTATTAGCATATGAAAGGTCCTGAAAAGTCCTGCAGTGAAAAAGCTGGTTTAAGTGGTCTAGCTCTGTTTCTCAAATTTTTGACCAGTAGAAATCTTTTATTTATTTTTATTGTATGAGCAACACCTATTAGCATATTGCAAAGCGTATGTTGGGAAACACTGACTTTTATGACTGTGGAGAGAAGTTGGACTGTCTGATAGAGACTCGGGAGCTCTCACTGTTGTCTGGCAATCCAGAGGACCAGGTCTGGGGACCTCCCCTCCCAGCAGGAGAGATGATGCCCTAAATCAACTTTCCACAGAGTTGACATCTGAGCCCCCAGTGTCTGTTCTCCCACAGATGATCCCGTGCCTACCACACAAAGCAGGAAAGCAGAAGGGGTTCCAGGCACCTATTACGGCAGCCCAAGCACATCTCTGTGCAAGAAGCCTAGAAAATGCCAGGCTGTGAGTGTGCTGATCTTCTTTCTGCTCCTTCGTTGCTGTATCAAAGGATCCTTACTGGTATTTGTTTTGAGCCTGTCACAGAACAAAACCTTATCTGTACCACAGAGGAACATAAACCCACAAAGCCTAGTCTTATGTTCTCACTGTCTCATGTCCCCCCTTAGGAATTTTCACCTCTCAAAGGATCAGGGTATCCACTAGTACCCTCCCAGCTCCTAATCCCAGGCTGAGCATGCAGGAAGTACTTAGGTAATTCCTGCTGGTTTTGGTGTGAGGGAACCAACAGTTCTGCATGCTGCAGGGTTTAGTGCAAGGAAGGATAAATGATAATGTAAATCCCTTAATTCATTACCAAAGCCCTCCCACTGCCCCAAGCAGGATGGAAGAAGGATGCCCACAGGCAGAGAATAAGATAAAATGAACTATGGATAAGCGATGGAATCACTGCATTCTTGGGAGAGTTAGTGAACTGTCAAAGACCCCATGTATTCTTTTTTTTTATGGTTGATTTGATGACATTAGGGATTCAGACCTTATCTTCTTGTCTGAGATCATCTGAATAGCATCCATGATAAGGAAGGGAAAATCAGAGATGAGGCATCCACACTCCCTGGAAGGACCATGTAAATCCTGGAGGAGGAGATGGGTGTAGGAGAGCCTTGTCTTCCCAGCTTGACAGGCACGAGGCAGAGCAGGAGGCAGTGAGAGGCATCGGAGCAGGCAGGGCTCTGCCTTCACCCAAGTGACCATGAGAATTGCTGTATGCATCTTCATCACGCTGCTCTTGGTAACTTTTTCCAACTGTGGCATAGTAACAAGAGTAAGTTATCTAGTGTTTTCTGCGCCCTGGGTTTTGGGAAGATTTCAGGGAGTGTATGCAATGCGAGCCCAGGAAAGAATCAGGCAGCCCTCCTAAGGCAATTCTCACCACAAACCAAAGGGAACTGGGAAGTTAGCCATCATACGGCAATTCAGGGAGAGATTTCCCATCATTTTCAAATTAATTAGACCTCACTCTACTAAATGGGATTTGCTTTTGACAAGAAATGTGCAATTTGAATTCTATTTTAAATGCATTAGGAGAGCACTGAAAATTCTGAAGTTCAGTTCTTTGGTGAAATGAAGATTCTTATTATGTAATGAAAGGAATTTTTTACAAATTGGATTAGCACCTTCTAATTTATCTTCTGTGGCAATTTTGGTTTTCACATATGGTCTAGTTCATATGACAAGTTTAAAGGTACATAGCATGTTGACTTAATTAAAGGCAGGTAAGCTTACTAGCTTTTAGTAAATTTAACCTCTGATTACTCTTAAGAAAGGAAAGCATGCATGGGAACTCTTTTTCCCTTACTGTTTAAGGGTTTTTACTCTGTGGCCAGTTCTGAAAGGAATATGAAAACACCAAAATTAAGCTGAGTGCAACCAAAAGCAAGCATCCAGATATCTCACAGAAATTCAATCTCACGTTAGAGATCCAACACCTGTGGGAACTCTACAGTATACTGCTCACAATACTCAGAGTTTGGTTTTCTCTCAGTTATTTGACTTTACATGGAACCATCCTCAGTTGGGGCACACATTGTATTACACTAGTGGGAATATTTCCTATTAAAATAGGAAGAAGTATTTTACCCAAGAGCTTTCCAGATAAAAGCCACTAGAAAAGAAAAAAGAAATTAACTTTTATTAAAACTGCATCTAACTTTTTACATAGAGAATGGAAATTCCAAACTATTCCTGGAATCAGATTAGTTTTAATTGTCACAGAACAGAAAACTTCTTTCTTCTTTCTAAATGGAAAAGACTGAGTTCAAAAGAGTAACAAATATTAAAAACAAATCAATGCATTTGAGACCCAGGATATGAGTAAATTGTTAGGTTAGAATTATGCTAATGAATATAAACCACTGAGGCTGTCCTCCTATTGTGTAACCTGAGGATGTGAGAGAGTGAGGGCAAAGGAGAGAAGCCTGGGGTGCCCATAGGGAGAAGCAGGAGGAGTGGGGTTGACCAGATGCCCAGGTTAACCTCTCCATTGGCTCCAACATCTGACCCAGGATAGCAGCTGCACAGGCAAGCAGGAGAGACAGTGGGAGAATGTCTTCATAGTGATATCAAATTGACCTTTTGAAAAGCACAATGAGGGCATAACTAGAGAAAAAGGAAGAGTATGAAAGATATGACTAGTGGTTTGGATGGTGTATTGAGGAGAAGCCAGAATTTCCAGGCTCTCTCCAGTCCCTTTCTTTATCTGTCTCTCTGTGATGCCCCACATCTGATGCTCAGGCAGAGCCAGGTTCTACCAAGTCCACACTCCCCTGCTCTCTGCACTGTGGCCATCTAATTCAGGCCTATGGTTTCTCCTTCCAGGAAGGAACAGCATCTCCACACCACTATAGGAGAAAAAGAATCAAGTGGGGTCCACTTTCCCTAACCTTGAGCATTCAGAGGGCTGGTTGGTGTGAGACATGACCTCACCTGGGCAGGTGACTGCGTGATGAACAGACTTAGCATCCCCTACATTCCCTTCTAGGGAGAAAGTTGGGAGCTCCAGTTCCTACCAGGTGCCACATGGGCAGCCAGAGGGCACTCAATGGCCTTCTGTTGGAGAAGAGCTCACCAAATCTTAACTTCAAATTTCAGGTCAGAAAAGATGCAGAACTTCTCTTGAAGTGGAAATTTGGATGATCCTCCATCATGTGCCCATTTGAGTCTGGAGCAGCATGGAGTTCTGTTTTCTACACCCCAGGCTTTTGTTTAAAGTGGGTTTCTGTAGGCTTCTTTACCAGTGGACCCTGTTTTGGGAGCCCAACCCAGATGGGCCCATCCTTACCTGGACTTCATGGAGGCCAAAACAGAAGCAACAGAGAAGATACCTGGTCACTCAGGTGCTGGCACCTCAGAGAAGCCTGGACCTCTGGCAGACCATGGGGCACCAGTGTGGGAAAGGGAGGCATGAACCTAGAGTATTTAGTCAGGTTTGGAGGGTTCTGGTCCAAGGAAGCTCAGCATTGATCACCTAGGGGCTCAGGGGCTCAAGCCATCAGGGTTCCCTCTCCCTTCTAAGGACTCTAATTAATTCCATTCAGCCAGCATCCATAAGTACCTGCTGTGTGCCAGACTGAATTAAGTGCTGGCATACAGAGTTAGAAAGCTAAGCCACCTGACCCCCAATCTTGTCAGAAAGGGAGGCTCGCCTCCCTATGGGGTGGTCTTAAAGGAGTTTGGAGGACTCCTCAGATCCAGTGTCTGGCTGAGCCCTGAATGTCCAGGTAGGAACATTTCAAGCCATCCCATCAGACTGAGGCCAGGGGTGATGCTCCAGCCCCTTCTTCTCTCTTTACAAAGGTGTTTCTGAAGGAGCTTCCCTTCTTGTTTCTCTTGGGTGATGCTAATGGCCTGTTCCTTATCCCCTAAATCTGCAGGTCTGTAACCAGGACTTCCAGTGTAGAATGGGTGCCTGCTGTGCCGTCAATATATGGCTGCATGGGGTACTGCTGTGCACCCCACTGGGGCAGAAAGGCAAGGAGTGCTACCCTGCCAGCCTCAAGGTATGCACAGGGCACCTCATGGAGCTCACATGAGGTCATAAGGGAGGGCAACCCCACACCCCAGATAGTGATCTGGCCCCAATGGACTGAGGGGATGCAGCCAACTCTTGGATGCTCCTGCTGCCCCTGCAACCCCCAGCACCCACCTTCCTTGGTCCATGCCAAAAATACAATTGCCCGTTACCTTTGCACAGGGCTAGACATTTTCCATTTAGAAACTTCCAGTGCAGGCTGGGAAACCACTGATGTAATTTGAGCCTCACAGTAACTGGACAGTTGGCCTCAGTTCCCCTAATTTACAGGTGAGGCAAGTGAAGAACAGCACGTTCATGTGACTGCTCAAGGACACAGCCAATGACACTGGGCTATGGCCAGAACCACAGTTTCTGACTTCAAGTCCAATAGCATCTCATTTGATGCCAGGGCATTGCCTCCAGGCTTTTTAGCGGCAGCGTGGGATGGAGTGGGGACACCTGTTATAGGCTATTAGACTCAGGGCCTGGACAAGCTCAACCTTCATTTGCTGTGTGATCTTTGGCTATTAGCATAATGGCGCTGTGTTTCTGTCTCTTGAAGTATCCAACTGAGGTGGGTAGACTGATGACTCTTATAGACCCTTTAGAATCTGACAGATTCATATTTTGAAACAGTGATGAGAGTCCTTTGCTCTGCAGGAGTCTCTTCTCAACAAAGTGAAAGGAGACCCACAAAATGGCCCCCTCTCTAGGGCCAGGCTGGGGTGAGGCAGGCAAGGGGGCTAAGGCAAAACATAAGGAGGCACTCACTCTTTTACACCTAGGTCCTTTGTTCGCTTTGGCTTAGCCTGGCCCTACTTCATCACTTGGCAGCCACAGGGCCTTTGCTTATGAATGGTCAGGTGGATACAGAGCAACTGCTGGGACCTGCTCAGGAGCTGTGGGGGAGGGAGGAAGCAGCCTCACCAGCCACCTTCCCTGGGCTTCCTGTGGTTCAGGAGTCCTCACTCCTCAGGGACTTTCCAGGATCCAGGAGTCCTGCTTTATCCGGGCTCAGAGCATCCTCTGTCAGTCACACTCCTGATCACAGCCTGCCAGGGGGATCTGGAGGCTGGGGAGGGGTGTGGAGAGGAGGCTGGCTGGCACCATGGGGTGTGTGAACTGGTTTGGCTGCAAATCCATATTCCCAGTGGGGAAAAGGATGATAATAAAAGCTGACACTAAGGCTTACTATGTGTGGCGAGATGCTTTTTGAATTATATAATTTAAACCTCTTACTACCATATGTGTTAGGTGCCATTAGTAACCCATCTAGCAGGTAATAAAGTTGAGGCAGAGAGAAACTAAATAATTTGCCAATTGTTATTCTCACACAGCTGGAAAGCGGCAGATTAGGGATTTGAATGAGGAAGTCTGGCTCTGGGCCTACACTCCTAAGGCTCCTATTTGATCCCCCTTGAGGGCAGGGAAGGTGTCTGTCCTGTCCCCTACTGGGTCCCCAGAACCCACCAGTGTTGAGCGTATAGCAGATGTGCCGTAAGTGACGTTCAATCAGCGAGTGTGTGCGCATGCGTGCTGGGTCAGCCAGGGTCCGGCGGGGGCTGAGATAGTTGCAGGGCTGGGGGACGGCACCTTCATGCTGGGGCTGGTCCCACGGCCCTCCTTCCACAAAGCAGCTGTGACATCTTGGCAAGTGGCTTGGCCCTTCTTGCCTTGGCTTCCTTGTCTCTAATAGCTATTTTTGTTATGCTGGGTGGGGAGGAGCCAGGGAAGAGCGGGGAGGGGTGGAGGGGAGACATTTTCAGGACTGGGCCCACCAAAGTCTCCTTCCCTCGTGGGAGGTGTTGTCCCCTGCTCTCTTCTCCCCCCAGGTCCCCTTCTCCAAACAATGCCAGCACCACACCTGCCCCTGCGCGCCCAACCTACAGTGCTCCAGGTGCCCAGACGGCAAGTTCTGCTGCTCAGCCAGCTTGAAGAGCATCGGCATTTAGGAGCTTGTGGGTTTGGCCAGACACCCACCGGGCCTCTCCTTAGCCCAGCCCGAGGCCGTCTCTTTGGGACTTTTATTTCTACCATATGCCAGGCCACCTCTGGTCTCAGCCTCCATGCCCCACCTCTCCTCCACATCTCCCGCCTGGCACACGTATGTGCACATGCACACACATGCGCACATGCTCAATGCACACGTACAACATGCACAGTGGAGATGTGCACATGCACAATGCACCTGTGCATTGAATGACATGGCCTACAGGGACAGCCTGGGATCTCCCATTAAAATTCAGGTTAAGCACTTAATGTCTGGCCCCTGCCCCTGACTCCCCCTGGAACAGAGTCTTTGACAGCAGGATGAGGCAGGAAGATATGTGGGCTGACCTGCTGGCTTTAGAATAAAACTGTGAAGCGAGATAGGCTTGTGACCCACCACGGTGTCCCTTCTGTCGCTTTCAGCCTGGGGTCTGCACCTTGGGTGACAGGTTGGGGACAAGGATGGGGAAGTGCCCAGTGGTGGGCTGGGGGTCACAGCTAGGTGTTCCTCCTACCAGCCAGGGCAAGGGTTTGGAGAAAGTGGTATTCCAGGGTGTGGTGGTTAGGTTCTTGTGATGGCTTGGTCAGGTGATGGTGTCCAGGTGTCTGGTCAGGCAAGCACTGGCCTGACAGTCGCTGCAAGGATATTTTGTGGCTGGTTGATAAAGCAGAAGAGTCATTTATTAAATCATCAGTCAGGTGATTGCAGCTGTGGCTCATTACATCTATGAGCAACTAAGGACCTGCCGCCCACAAACAAGATAATCCAATCATTGGATTTGATTCGATCAGTTGAAGACTTTTAAGGGAGAAAGGAGAATTTTCATTGCCTCTTCAGCCAGTGAACCTTTCCTGTGGAGTTCATCCAGACCCTTCATCCGAACTGCCAGCTTCAGAGTCTGCCTTAGGGATTTTGGGGGAGACCCCATTATAAATCTAATATTTACAGATCTCTCCTGTTGGTTCTGTTTCTCTAGAGAATCCTGACGGATACACAGGGTTTCTTTGAATCAAGGGCAGAGGCAGCTCGGTGGGCCCTGGGGCAGGAAAGCATTGAGCAGACGGAGGGTTCCTGAGCGTGCGGCTGTGGTGGGAAGACACCCACTGGTGAGATGACCCAGCAGGGTCCGGTTGCAACTCCCGCTTCTGAGCTGGTCCCTTTTGCTCTGTGCAGACACTCACCCCAAGGGCCACCACGTGAGTCCACATCCTCCATGGCGCTGCCAAGGCCCCGAGCCCTAGTGTCTGAACCCAGGGGCTTGCAGCTTCCCCTAAATGCCTCTTTCCCATCTCAAATCCTAGTCTAGAAAAATTCCAAATGTAGGGAGGTTAGAAAGAAAGCCATACCTGAAAGAGAATAAACACTCACCTGATTTTTGGGGTGAAAAGAATTTATTCACGATCTTGTGAGAACGAGCGCCCACCCAAATGTGGTGGCTGGTGCACCAAGCACTAGAACGCCCCAGGCTTCACACCCTACGCTTAGCACACAGTCCCTCCCCAGTATCTCCACTGATTGGATACTTCAGAGGTTCAACCTTTCTGGATAGTTTAACTAATTTATGTTTCCCGCTGAAGGTTCCCGCTTTTGATTGCGCTTTACATTTCAGTGACCTTGGCCCTTCTTTATTTAAAATTGTTTCTACCTATATAGGGATTTGGCACCACTTCTAGGCTGGCATCAGATGTGTCATGCACCATCTTGCGTGAAAGCTAAACTTAATTTTTTTCTTACAAATCCCCCCTCCGTCTTTTTTTACTCTTTTATTTTCCACATTTCAGTCTGTTTTTCAAACCTGATAAAAGCCTTTTCACATTCTTCATCATAGGGATCTTTTTCTTTAATGAGGTTCAAATTGTTTTGCCTGTACTGAATAGGCATTTTCTTGGTTAAGGCAGCCTCAGTGAGTCTCTGAACTAACCCTCAGGCACATGGGATAATGCAGCACCCAAGTGTTGTGGGTACCCCAGCTACAACGATTAAAGAACTTAGCATGGACAGTGCCACCCCTTTCCATTTCCCAAACCAGCTTTCTAACCATCTTGTGAGGGGGTTAACAATGCCTGAATTTTTTGCCAATTCTTCAGATGAGGCCATTAGGCCTCGTAAAGTTTTGGTGAAAGTTCCATCTGGGGTTGTATTATTGGGGATAGATGTAAACCACCACCCCCGACCATAACACAAGTGCCTCCCTTTTCAACTAACATCATGTCTAGGGCCATCCTATTCTCCCATGTCATTTGGCTAGCAGCATCCAACTGTCCTGCTATTCCCTTAGCTGATAAATCCAATCCACATTTTTGCTGATGGTGACCCACCAGAATAAGGATGACTCAAATCCAACTACTTGATTCCTAGCCTTAAACTCATCTGAGATTCCCCTTGGCACCCCTGTACTGGTTAAACAAACTCAATCATCGAAGGAACCATGGAATCTTCTTTTCTTTTCTGTTTTTTTCCCTTGGGTTACAACTTCCTCTTAGTTTCCAAGTGCCAGTGTGAGTGGGATGGCCAAGTGGACCAGAGCACAGGTCCCCTTCCACTTCTTAGGTAATACTGGTCGGAGATGCCCTTTCCACAATACCACCAAAGGTTTGCTCGGGGTGTGGTTAAACTAGAGAAATTACCAGTACTATCCTCAGTCACATCCCATGGTTGGGTACATGAGTCCCAATGTCCTGGAGCCCTTCTCCCCATCTAGAGAGACAGCAAAGGGGTTTCCTGGACTGAGGCAGGAAGCCATATGGCCTTGACTTTTCCACCCATGACCAGAGGGAAGAGAGAACAGTGTATTACAATTTTCAGCAGGAATGTATTCTGAAAGAGGAGTACCGTGCATCTGAACTCCTTTTTGTGTTCCTCCATACCCACCAGAAAGGGCATGATAAGAGCAGTGGGGCGGCAGTTGCACAAGCATAACAGCTGCTTTTGTCTAGACTCTGGACTGTTTACTTGATCCATTCCACCCAGATATTTCTATATCCTTACCCTGTCTCTCTCTCTATGGTTTGCTTCCAATTTTCTCCCCTGACCACCTTGGCAACTTTGGGATCATTCTGTATGGGGGATCTAATTTCCAGCTGGGTCTCCTTTGGCACTATTGAAGAGTTAACTGGAAAAGGTGGTGTTGGTGTTGGGGAGAGGTCCTGTATCCTAAACCTTTCTAGAGGGTCTTTTGCAGTGAGGTCTGCACCCGTCCCATATTTTCCATCAGATACTACTGCATCTCTGCTGCAGTCCCCTGCTGGATGTTTGTCTGCTTTCTTGAGGGTTATCACCACTGGGTTACACTGAAAATTTTTGCAATTTGGTGGGGAATCTCCTTTATAAAAGGTTATTTTGTCCTTTAAAGGTCAATAGGCCTGTGAAATTAATCCCATGTTCATGATCCACCCTTGAAACTGGGTAGTCCATCATCTATCATCCCAGGAGGGTAAGGGGAGGTCTGGCTGTAACACCCCCTACTGGTACTGGACACAAGTACTTGTTTTCCCCACTCAATTGCCATTGACTTATTAAGTGTTCTCAGTCTATTTCTTGGCATGCATTAAACTGTACAGTTGGAACTCTAAACCTCCTATTACATTCACCACCAGTCTTATGGGACTCTTTGCATCCCAAATTCAGAACACCATAACTACTATAATTATTATCATTTTAAAATTCAGATTTAAGTCCCTCATCTATCTTCCTTGGTAAGAGTCTCTGACCAGGGTCACTATTAACTATGTTAAAGTACAGAATCCAAACTCCAAATCCGAAACCCCCTTCTAGTCTCCCAACTATTGTCTTTTTAATGTAATTTTTAATGGGTTTGAAGTTGGAGTTATTTCTAAAGAATCGGACTGTGTTATTGGGTACTTATCATCAGATATGGGTCCTTTCAGTTGGGTGCAGTGAGCCCAGCCTTTTTCTGCTGTTAGGATGGGCGTCTCAGTTGTCAATAGAACTTGATCGGCTCCTTCCCAGGCTGGTTGGAATTTGGACTTTTTCTATGACTTGATGAGGACCCAACTGTTGGGTTGGTATTGATGGACAGCAAATTCAAGAAGCTGAGTCTGGGCTAGCAAGTCAAGGTACCTGAGGGATGACAGAGCAGAGGACAAAGCCAGCACATAATTCTAAAGGAAGAGGCCCTTTGAAAGTCAGCTGCTGGCATGGTTTGTCCTAAGGTAAAATTCTCCTCTGGCACTGGACCTGTAAAACTCAGAGCAAGTTATCTGCTGTCACCATACAAAGGAGGGACAGTCATAGGATACATATTCCCATTTCCACAGGGAGGAATTGGAAGAAACACAGGGGTCAATAGGTATTTCTCTGAGGGGGTATAGGGACTCAACAGGTCTAAGTTCTTTCACCCCTTTTCCTGAAGAGCCACCAGAAGTGGAAAACCTCATACACCTTTCTGATAGTGTTTCAACTCCTTCCTCAGTTGTTGGTGGGTTGTGACAGGAGGACTGTTGGCCTTGATTGTCCTTCCAGCTCCCAGGGTGGAATGCAGGTTAGATCAAGGCCCAACTGTCCCTGCCCCAGGGGAATAGCGTAGGGTAGGAGAAAGCTCAATAAAGGATCCCAGGCTTTAGTTTCTAAAGATTTTGTCTCTGGATCTGGGTTTTTAACTTTTATGTGATAAAGAGTACCCCTCCTTTTAGCTAACTCATAGCATAATCAGACTCCTTTTTGGAGAAGGTTTTTTTTCCATCAAACTAAAGTACGAGGTCGGCACAGAGCCAATCTCATCTGCCCCATATTTTAGCTAGATTATATTAGGGGGTACAATGTCTTCTTTTGTCCAAATGTAACAACAATATTTAATCATTTTCTTTTTGTCCTTTCCCTTGATCTGATCACTTATCAGTCCAATGTTCCAACATTCTCCCTAAGAACTATCCATGGGAACGTTCCCGGAGGACTCTATAGGTACTGCCTTCCCTTTCTCCCCAACTGGCTGACTTCCTTCATTATCCAGTCTGAGTTTTGCTTGTTCCTTTGTCTCAGTACCCTTTGGCTTCATCTGACTTTGGTTCTTTCCCTCATGGGAGAAGGCAACCACAAATTGGGACTCCACACTTACTTATGCAACTCCAGGCTCATCAGACTTCTTCCCGACAATCGAGACAATACTTAATAGTCCTCTATTGCAATACAAATAGAGTTGCCTGGTCACTGTGAGGCAGATTTTCCACTTCCCTTTTTCTCATTCATAACCGGCAGATCCAAGCATTCGTCTCAGGTACTTTTCACTGTCAGAAGTGGGTGCCCAATGGTGGAGTCTAAGACTGCTCAATCAGCAGGGTGCCCCTTCCCTTTGTCCTCCCTGAGGGTCCTCCTCAAAAGCACTGGATCCCAGATGAACCCCCAAAATTATTAGAAATAAAACTGTATCTGAAAGAGGATAAACACTCACTTGATTGTGGAAAAGAAAAGAATTTATTCACAATCTTGCAGGAATGAGCACCCAACCAAATGTGGTGTCTAGAGCGCCAAGCAGTAGAATCCCACAGGCTTTATGCCCTAAGCTTAGCATGCAGGTCCCTCCCCTGTTTCTGCACTGATTGCATACTCCAGAGATTACAGCCTGTATTAGTTAAGGTTTGCTAGAGAAGCAGAATCAACAGGAAACACTCACAAATATAAAATTTATGAAAATGTCTCACATAACCATGGGAGTGCAGAGTCCAAAATCCACAAGGCAGGCTGTGAAGCTGATGATTCTGATGGAGGGTCTGAATGAACTCCACAGGAGAGGCTCACCAGCCGAAGCAGGAATAGAGCCTGTCTCTTCTGAATCCTCCTTAAAAGACTTCCAGTGATTAGATTAAGCATCACTCGTTGCAGAAGACACTCCCCTTGGCTGATTACAAATGGAATCAGCTGTGGATGCAGCTGACATGATCATGATTTAATTCTATGAAATGTCCTCATCTCAATGGACAGGACAGTACTTGCCCAATGAGACAAACAGGTGCCACCACTTGGCCAAGTTGACACATGAGCCTGACCATGAAAAAGTCCACCCTTTGTCAACTTGGCAGCTATACATATCACTTAAACCATACCTAATTTCTAAATGAAAAACAATAAACACACATTTTCTTCTTTCACCTAACAATACTCTACTGTCCTGCCTATAACTGGAAGCACATTAAATCTCTCCAGAATAGGGTGCAAATCCTTGGGTAATATTCATTCTTAAACTTGATATCTTACAACTTAAATAGTATAACATGAACAAAACAGCTTTACAGTCCTCATTTCTGTAACTGATCATGTGGTCGAAGTTCATATTTCTCACTACCTTCTTCCATTACCCATTCCATGTTCCCTTGACCCTCAGCAAGCACTTCAGCTGGCCATGGTTCTTTGCCTTGTGGGGTGACTCTGCATGCAATGCTTTCTGCAAACCTTCATTCCTGAAGTTTCAGATCCATTGGTAGTCCTGCTTGGATTGGGTTGTTGCAATTTTCAGTTGATTTTAATCACAAGGTATGGTAGTACTAATAGAGGCCCTAAGGGATCTCCTATATTCCAAGAAAACTCTTCTTTACCTCCATTGTGTAGTTGCAGTCCTACTTTTCCCTATAGTCAGAGTCATTCACCCCAGACAATAATGTAATCCCCTTCTTGGCTTGTTGATCCAGGGGCATGAGTAGCCCAAAGTGACCAGGTGGCCGTCTTAGATTCCAGTTCAATGGAATCATTGTTGTTTCTCTGGTGGAAGCACTCCCCCTTGTGGAACTAAAACCTGAAGACAAGCAGAGCTCAGGATCACAGGAACAGGAAGCAAAAAATTTCCTAGTGGAGCACTAGGGGTAATAGTGAGTGGTACCACTCCCATTTACACCCCTTGGTTCCTGGACCCATGGATCCTGGCTATGGGAGAAACAGCACCATACAGCGGATCCTGATTCAGAGCATATACAGCTTTCTGGAGAACATTACCCCATCCATTCAAGGTATTGCCACCTAGTTGGCACCATAATTGAATTTTCAAAAGGCCATTCCACCGTTCTATCAATCCAGCTGCTTCTGGATGATGGGGAACATGGTAAGACCAGAGAATTTCATGAGCATGTACCCATTCCCGCACTTCACTTGCTGTGAAGTGTGTTCCTTGATCAGAAGCAATGCTATGTGGAATACCATGATGATGGATAAGGCATTCTGTAAACCCACGGATGGTAGTTTTGGCAGAAGCATTGCTTGCAGGGAAAGCAAACCCATATCCAGAGTATGTGTCTATTCCAGTTAGAACAAATTGCTGCCCCTTCTATGAAGGGAGTGGTCCAATGTAATCAGACTGCCACCACGGAGATGGCTGGTCACCTCAGGAAATGGTGCCATATCAGGGGCTGAGTGTGGGTCTCTGCTGCTGGCAGTTAGGGCACTCAGCAGTGGCTGTATCCAAGTCAGCCTTGGTGAGTGGAAGTCCATGAGGCTGAGCCCAGGCATAACCTCCATCTCTACCACCAAGACCACTTTTTTCATGAGACCATCAGGCAATGACAGGAGTTTCTGGGGAAAGAGGCTGATGGGTATCCACAGAACGGGTCATCTTATCCACTTGATTATTAAAACCTTCCTCTGCTGAAGTCACCCTCTGGTATGGATTCACATGGGACACAATATGTTTTTAGCCCACTCAGAAAGGTCTATCCACGTACTTCTTCCCCAGACCTCTTTGTCACCAATTTTCCAATTATGGTCTTTCCAAGTCCCTGACCATCCAGCCAAACCATTAGCAATAGCCCATGAGTCAGTATCAAGATGCACCTCTGGCCAGTTTTCCTTCCAAGCAAAATGAACAACTAGGTGGACTGCTTGAAGTTCTGCCCACTGGGAGGATTTCCCCTCACCACTGTCCTTTAATGACTCCCCAGAAAGGGGTTGTAGTGCTGCAGCTGTCCACTTTCAGGTAGTACCTGCATATCATGCTGAACCATCTGTAAACCAGGCCCGGGTTTTCTCTGCCTCAGTCAATTCACTGTAAGGAACTCCTCAAGAGGCCATAACTCTGGTCTGGGGAAGAGAAGGTAATGTGGCAGGAGTGGAGACCATGGGCATTTGTGCCACTTCTTCATGTAACTTACTTGTGCTTTCAGGACCTGTTCTGGCCCTATCTCATATAAACCATTTCCATTTTACAATAGAGTGCTGCTGTGCACGCCCAACTTTATGGCTTGGTGGGTCAGACAACACTCAGCTCATGATAGGCAACTCAGGTCTCATGGTAACTAGGTGGCCCATGTTTAAGCGTTCAGTCTCTACTAAGGCCCAGTAGCAGGCCAAAAGCTGTTTCTCAAAAGGAGAGTAGTTATCTACAGCAGATGGTAAGGCTTTGCACCAAAAACCCATGTGACTGCATTGTGATTCTCCTATAGGGGCCTGCCAAAGGCTCCAGACAGCATCTCTATTTGCCACTGACACTTCCAGCACCATTGGATCTGCTGGGTCATATGGCCCAAGTGGCAGAGCAGCTTGTACAGCAACCTGGACCTTTCACAGAGCCTCCTCTTGTTCAGGTCCCCACTCAAAATTAGCAGCTTTTCTGGTCACTCAATAAATGGGCCAGAGTAGCACACCTAAATAAGGAATATGTTGTCACCAAATTCCAAAGAGACCAACTAGGCATTGTGCCTCTTTTTTGGTCATAGGAGGGGCCAGATGCTGCAACTTATCCTTTATCTTAGAAGGGATATCTTGACATGCCCCACACCACTGGACACCTAGAAATTTCACTGAGGTGGAAGGTCCCTGTATTTTTGCTGGATTTATCTCCCATCCTCTGACACACAAATGCCTTACAAGTAAGTCTAGAGTAGTTGCTACTTCTTGCTCACTAGGTCCAATCCACATGATATCAATATAATGGACCAGTGTGATGTCTTGTGGGAGGGAGAAATGATCAAGGTCCCTGCGGACAAGATTATGACATAGGGCTGGAGAGTTGATATACCCCTGAGATAGGACAGTGAAAGTATATTGCTGACCTTGCCAGCTGAAAGCAAACTGTTTCTTGTGGTCCTTACTAATGGCTATTGAGAAAAAAGCATTTGCCAGATCAATAGCTGCATACCAGGTACCAGGGGATGCACTGATTTGCTCAAGCAATGATACCACATCCAGAACAGCAGCTGCAATTGGAGTTACCACTTGGTTGAGTTTACGATAATCCACTGTCATCCTCCAAGACCCATCTGTTTTTTGCACAGGCCAAATAGGAGAGTTGAACGGGGATGTGGTGGAAATCACCACCCCTGCATCCTTCAAGTTCTTAAGAGTGGCAGTAATCTCTGCAATCCCTGCAGGAATCCAGTATTGCTTCTGATTTACTATTTTGCTAGGTAGGGGCAGTTCTAGTGGCTTCCACTTGACCTTTCCCACCATAATAGCCCTCACTGCACGAGTTAGAGAGCCAATGTGAAAATTCTGCCAGTTGCTCAGTGTATCTATTCCAATTATACATTCTGGAACTGGGGAAATAACTACAGAATGGGTAAGGGGCACACTGGACCCACTGTGCGATGGACCTGAGCTAAAACTCCATTGATCACCTGGCCTCCATAAGCCCCCACTCTGACTGGTGAACCAGAGTGACATTTTGGGTGCCCTGGAATTAATGTCCCTTCTGAACCAGTGTCTAATAATCCCTGAAATATCTGATCATTTCCTTTTTCCCACTGCACAGTTACCCTGGTAAAAGGCCATCGGTCTCCTTGGGGAAGGCTTAGAGGAAGATTAGCAGTATAAATTTGTGGCAGTGTAACAGGATTCTCCCCCAATGGGACCTGGCCTCCCCTTCATTCAAGGGGCTCTGGGTCTGTAAACTGTCTCAAGTCTGGAAATTGATCAAGGGGCCGTGACTCTGTGTTTTTGTAATTCAGGTTAGACTTCTGTTCACTTGACCTAGAACTCTTTTGTTTATACAGCTCCAACAAGAATTTAGTAAACTGCCCTTCTATTGTATTTCTAGGTACCCCATGATTTACTAGCCAATGCCACAAATCTCTGTGAGTTATATAATTTTGACTCCTGCTTTGAATTTGCTGTCTATTATAATAGCCACATCTACCCTGTCTTTGGTGATTAAGTGCTGCCACCTGGCTTCTGCCAACGTGGGATCCAGTCATCCCCATTGTCTTTAAGGATTCCAGTTCAGTGACAGCAGTTCCCACAGTAGTATCTGACCTACAGAGAAGTGCAACTACAGAGCTCTTCAGGGATGATGGCGCTAGTCTCACAAATTTATTTCTCACCGTTCTGGTAAAAGGTGCATCCTCTGGACATTCCTGGGGTGTAAGAGCAGGCTTTGCATGATAAATCCATTCTAACATTCCAATCTCATTAAGCCTCTGGATCCCCTCATCTACATTATACCAGGGCAGTTCTGGCACTTCAACCTTAGGTAATGTTGACCACCTTTTGATCCATGTTTCAATCAACCATCCAAACAAACTGTTAATGCCTTTTCTAACCCCTCGAGCTATAACATTGAATGCAGAATCTCTGCTTAGTGGGCCCGTATCAATAAATTCAGCCTGATCCAGCCTTATATTCCTCCCACCATTATCCCACACCTTTAAAATCCATTGCCACACATATTCCCCTGATTTCTGTCTATACAAATTGGAAATCTCACATAGTTCTTTGGAGTATAATGTGCTTCCTCATGTGTGATACTTTGTACCTCACCTTTAGGGGCCTGTTGGAACTTTAGTCTAGTTATAGGCCTGGAAGAAATGAAGGGTGGTGGGGGTGGGTCATGAAAAGAATTAGAAATATCTTCCAAGCCATTTGCTTCAAGGCATTCATTTGCAGTTTCATCTGGTGAAACAGGATTAATCGCTCTAGGGATAATCCCTTCAGGAGGAGATTGAGTGGCCAACTCCTCGAGGCAGGCTGGAGGTGGGGTGGCTATGTCCTCAGGGCAGACTATTACAGGGTTATCTAGAGAAGACTCTAGGGTTTCAACCTCACCCCCGACATCATTATCAATCCATATGTCACCATCCCATTTTTCAGGGCCCCACTCCTTTTAATCAATGCCCTCACTTTAACGGCAGACACTATGCAAGATTGAGATTTCAGTTTATGTTGTAAAGTTGCTACTCTAACAATAAGATTCTGAGTCTGATTTTCAGAGGTCTCAAGTCTACAGCTGCAGGAAACAAGTGTTTCCTTCAGGATACTCATAGAAACATCTACATCTGTCAGACAGCACTTAAGCTTTCACTCTTTAATGTAGCCAGTGTATCTAACAACAACCAGTCAACATCTCTATGCCTCTCATTTCCACAAAACTGTGTAAAGGTGTCAAAAACATTATCCCCCACAGCCTGGCTTCGTACAAGCGAAGCATTAAGAGAATTGAATGATGATATTTTGACTATCTCTTTTGCCAACTCATTCCATGGATTGGAACTGTCATTCTGATTATGGGAATCAGAGTCCTTAGTGTCTCTGAGTCCAGTCAGAGTAGAAAACCATTCATAAAAACCCAATTTTAAGATTTTGTTTCTTAAGAACCACTCCTGGTACCAAGCTGTATTAGTTAGACTTCTCTAGAGAAACAGAATCAACAGGAAACACTCACAAAAATAAAATTTATAAAAGTGTCTCACGTGACCGCAGGAATGCAGAGTCCAAAATCATCAGGGCAGGCTGTAAAGCCGACAATTCCGTTGGAGGGTCTGGATGAACTCCACGGGAGAGGTTTGCTGGCTGAAGCAGGAAGAGATCCTGTGTCTTCTGAATCCTCCTTAAAAGGCTTCCAGTGATTAGATTAAGCATCACTCATTGCAGAAGACATGTCCCTTGGCTGATTACAAATGGAATCAGCTGTGGATGCAGCTGACATGATCATGATTTAATTCTATGAAATGTCCTCATCTCAACAGACAGGCCAGCACTTGCCCAACCAGACAAACAGGTACCACCACCTGGCCAAGTTGACACATGAACCTGACCATGACACAACCTGCCTGGACAGTCAGACTAAGTTGTTTCCTGCTGAAGGTTTCCACTTTTGATGACACTTTTCATTTCAGTGACACTGGCCACTTCTTATTTAAACTTGTTTCTACTTATGTAAGGATTTGGCACCAATTCTAGGCTTGCATCAGGGCATCCTGCGTGATCTTGTGTGAAAGCAAAACTTAATTTTATTCTTACAAGGAGAAAGTGCATTCACTATACCCCATTCAATTTCTTGGTGTTTTCAAGAGGTCTGTGGTTTCTGAGGCCTTGTTTTGCATCTGTCTTTCCTTCCCCAGAGTTCTGCTTCATGGATGCTCAGGGCAATAGATAATCCAGGGCCCATCCAGGCCCCAACTGGGGCCCCAGACAGAGATCTTTCTCCCTTTCACCTCCTTTTTCAGACGTTATCACCAGTAGTGTTGGCTCATGCCCCTTCTTACAGCCCACAAGCTCCCCCCCCCCCCCCCCCCCCCCAGTTTCAGGCTCGGGTACCTGGATATAAAGTTCTTTTCCCACATCCAGGATGCTAATCTGACCATCCTTGCCCTTTGGTGCTCTTGCTGCTGGGTCATGCGCTCCTGCAGGACCCTTTCCAAATCACACCCTCTCCCTGCAGACAGAGCAGGGTCCAGTACTCTCCTGTCTGGACCCTGCCAGGTGACCGCCTGCCCTGCTGCTTCTCATCACCTGGGAGCAGGCCAATCTGCACACCAGTCAGTGACTGAATGATGGAGTTAGTCTGATTAGACTGATTTTCATTGTTTCTTTTTTTTTGAGGGGGCAAGGGGAATGCACCAGCCAGGAATCAATTGAACCTATGTTTCCCCCATGACAGGTGAGCATTTTACCACACAGATACCCATGCAACCCTTTCATTCTTAATATTAGAATTTTGAAGGATAAAAATTTGTCTGCCCCAGCTGTTGCTGCAGGGAGGGGAGGCTGGGGAGGCTAAGAAAAATACATTTATGAATATTCCTTATGTTCAAGAATATACTCTCCATAAGTGTATTTACAAAAATAATCTGTTTTTCAGAATAACAGATCCACAAAAGAAATGTTCTGCAGAACTGAATTAAATTAGATGAAATTGACGACCCTTCAAGACCCGGGTCCTAGCCCTCCCCTGTTCTCGGGAACCGTTCATCCCTGACTGGTGGTGTCTTGCACCCTCTAGTGGCTGAAGTGGGGATAGCACAAAACTTCCGTCAAGGCAACCTGAAAGCGGGTGGAACCATTCCCTAAGTATCCCCCACTGTGAGGACACAATTGGAAACATAGAGGGACAGGGCTTCCATGTGAAGAGGTCTGCCACTCCAAGGGCCACAGGACAAGACACTTAGTCGTCCTCTGGGGTTCTGTTCCATTCTAAATACTTCTTTCTCAGAAGCTGCAGCTGTCTTCCGGCTGTTTTACGACGGGGCATTCAGGATTTCTCTCCCAGCTGCTCCAGGATGAAAACAGCAGAGGCGGGCGCAGGGGTCCAGAATAACCCGACTGAGTGCTCGCCCCCCATCTGTGTGTCCCCAGGACTTAGGCGGGGAAGAGCTGCCTCTCTGAGGCTGTTTCATCATCCAACCCCCAGACTTCCCAAATCTGCATTTTCTCTGTTGTTCATTTGGGCTGATGCTTCAACTGTCTCCCTATTATCCGAGTCTGAAGTTGAAGGTGGGCTAGACCTTTTGAATTCCGTGTCCACCTGGTCCCCAGGCTCTGTTTTCCTATTGCCTCCTAAGTATCTCTAGTCCCTGTCCCTTCTCCACCCCACTGCGGCTCCTGCAGAGGCCCTGATCCAGCCCAGCAGGCTTCCAGACTGTTCTCTGTGCCTCTGGTGACTCCCCAGGACCCACTGCCACACTCCCACCACTCACCTCTCTAGGCAGCACATTTGGCTGGTCCACTCGTGCATTTTAAATTCTTCAGTGGTTTCCCACCGTCAAGAGTGAAGGACCCCAGTCCTTGGCAGGGAGCACAAAGCTCTTTGTAATCTGGGCCCTGCCCACTTCCCTGCCTCTCTCACCCTTCACCTCAGGTGTCCTGGCTGCTGGACCATCTACAGTTCATGGAAGATGCCAGGCGTATCCTTGCCTGGGCTGTTTCCTCTGCTGGGAATTCTCTTCTCTTATTCTGAGGTCTGGTGACTCCAAGGCACCCATCAAGATCAAGTCAGATGCTCCCCCTCTCCCTCCCCCATTACCCCACAAGGGGGACATCCTGGTACACCTCTGGTCCAACTCATATGTGCTCATAAGAAGCAGCCAGGCACAGGTCTGCATCCACCCATGAGGGGAGAGAAGAGCTGGGTCTGAGCCATGCTTGGGTCCCTTGTGTTGAAAGCAGCTGCTCAGCCACAGGACAGAGGCCTCACCTGGGGCAGACCCATCCCAGCCTGTCCTCTCGCTGGGTCTCCTCACTACCCTGGGCCTGAGCACCCTCCAATCCCCAGCACGGATCCCAGGCCATTAGTCCGTGCCCAGACACTGATCGCTTTCCTATTTTCAGCTCAGTCAGACTCTCAGAAGACTGAACTCTGAGCAGTTAAGGCTGAGGTTTAAGGAGCTAAAAGCCCCCAGACTGTGAGTGGATGGAAGGGGGGTGCGAAGTGAGAAGGAAGGAGGCTCTGGACACAACCCCGGCGGGCAGATGCTTGCTGGCCTGCAGGGCCCATTCATCAGAGATCCCCGCATGTACCAGGGCCAAATGCCACCCTTCTGTGGGGCTGGCTTCAGGGTTCCAGGGCCAAGGCTTTATTTTCCTCAATGCAGACCAAACTCAGGGCTGTACTAGGTGCACTGAATACTTGACAAAAATCTTGAGGGGCTGTCAGCCACCCCGTGGCAGCTTCCCTGCAGATTCCAAGGTAAAGGATGAGTGAAAACTCCAGCCTCTGGAGCTGTACCATGGTCTGCCCTTGATAGCAGAGGGGAGTCAGGGGAGGAGGTAGGGGCTGTGGCTGGCCAGACCCTCCTCAGCATTTGGGTAGAGAGGCTGGACCTTTGGAGGGGGGGATCACTGTCCTTCAGGAGCCAGACCTGGGCGCACGTCGTGGATAGATGATGAGGGTGGTGGAGCACATTGGGGAGTATGTATGTAGCAGATATTAAGGCAGGGCCCAGAGAGGCTGGAAGGGTTGAGAAGTTTCGGGTCATGTGAAGTGGCACAGTGGTGAAATCTCATCTGTCAGTGAAGGGCTCCCTTTACTGCATGGTGAACATGGACTGCGTGCTGCCAGAGGGCAGTGCCTGTGGCCCTTTCCCCGTGTCTGGTGCCTGGCATATAGCAGTGCTCAAACATTTACCAGATGAATGAATGAATGAATGAATGAACAGCAGCACACTCTGCATGCACTTTCTCAGTGGAGACAGGCTGGTGAGGGTCTCTGTGGCATCTGGGGCCTGGGGTCTCTGAAGCTTCCAGCTGTCACAGTCCTTCTCTCCCCAAACTCCCCATACCCCCAGCCACCTCAGAGGACAGGGCAGCCCTGGCTTCCCCCTGCTCATGAGTGAGAACACCTTAAGTTATATAAACTACATTTAGTTAGTTTTGTTAGATACACTTTGTAATACAGGAAACAAAGGAGAACATGGAACTGCCTGGGTAAGAGAATGCTGGTTGAAAGTAAGGGCAGAGCAAGGGGCCCCAGCTTGCTCCACGTGGGGTGGAGATGCTGCCAGAGTCCAGAACCCTCCCCACCAAGGACGAAGAGCTGGACAGCCTGAGTGGAGGGCAGAGGACATGCCCAAGGGGCATCTGGAGGGGCTAAACTACTAGAACAAGAATAAATAGAATCTGTTGCTAACCCTTGCTCCACTGAATATTTCAGGGTAAACACAAGATAGTGTAGTCAATAGAATTTCAATTGGTGCCTGATGATGTAAGCGTGACATGAGCACATATTGACTGTTTATGTTTCCTGTCCAGTTACCCACGTCTGCAGGAGCTTAGTCACCGGGCTCCAGGAGGCGGGGACCAAAGGTGAGCGCCATGCAGGAAGTAGGGAACCTCCCAAAGGGAGAACACAGCTCAGCGCAGGCTTTGGAAAGGGAGCTCCTCTCACAGTTGATTTTGCACAGCAGAAAATATGCCTTCTTTACTTGGATTCTAGCTCTTTCCAGGGCAACGTGGGTTGGGAGGGTGTTCTAGTTTGCTAGCTGCCGGAATGCAACACACCAGAGACGGATTGGCTTTTTGTAAAAGGGGATTTATTTTTTTAGTTCTTCAGAGGAAAGGCAGCTAACTTTCCACTGAGGTTCTTTCTTACATGGAAGGCACAAGATGGTCTCTGCTGGCCTTCTCTCCAACCCCCTGGGTTCCAACAACTTTCCCCGGGGTGACTTCTTTCTGCATCTCCGAAGGCCTGGGCTGAGCTGCGAGTGCTGAGATGAGGAATGCTGAGCTGCTAGGCTGTGCTACCTTGTGATCTCTCATTTAAGCACCAGCCAATTAAGTCAAACGTCATTCATTGCAGCAGACACGCCTCCTAGCTGACTGTAGATGTAACTGGCAACAGATGAGGTTCATGTACCGTTGGCTTATGTCTGCAGCAACAAGACTAGGTATGCTCACCTGGCCAAGTTAACAACTGAATCTAATTAACACAGAGGGGCTGATAAACAGTAGGTGATGGTCCTGGGTTCAAGGAATGTCTACTTGAAAATCTGCCCTATATCAGCGCTCAGTCCAGCCAAAGAGTCAACTGAGAGGATTTGACTGGATTTTAGTATAAAATCAGATCCTACCAGTTGGGGAGGGAATCCAAGGTGGCCTGGGGGTGGGTACACTCTCAGTCTGTGCATCTTCAAGTATGCCCTTTCTGATTGGGGAATTGGAAAGGAAAGCAAAGAGGCATCTTTAAGGAAGCAGTTCTCATGCATCAATTGTAAAATGAATGAATAAAATGTGGCATATCCATACAATGGAATAACATTCAGCCATAAAAAGGATTGACATACAGATACATGCTGTAAAATGGAAGAACCCTGGAAATGTTATGCTGAGTGAAGGAAGCCAGTTGCAAAGAACCACATCTGGTGTGATTCCATTTATATGAAATGTCTGGAATATGCAAATCCATAGAGACAGAAAGCAGATTAGTGGTTGCTTAGGGCCAGGGTGGGGTGGGGAGAATGGGGAGACAATTCTGACAGGTGAGGGTTCTTTTTGGCATGACAAGAAGACTATCCTAAAAACCATGGTATTGTACACTTTAAATATGTTCTGTATGGTATGTGAATGTGCCAGTTTGAAACTGTTATGTACCCCAGAAAAGCCATGTGCTTTAATCCTTATTCAATATTGTTTATGGTGGGAGCTTTTGATTAGGTTGTTTCCATGGAGATGTTACCACCCATAGTGGGTTGTATCTTTTTGGTTAAGTTGTTTCCATGGAGATTTGACCCACCCCTTTGTGGGTGGGACCTTTTGACTAGGTGGTTTCAATGGAGATGTGCTTCTAACCATTCAAGGTGGGTCACTTACTGCGGTCCTTTAAGAGGGAATCATTTTGGAGAGAGCTTCAGAACCGGCACAGAGAGGGACATTTGGAGATGCAGAAAGAAAACACCCCTGGGAAAGCTGTTTGAAACTAGAAGCCAAAGGCCAAGGAGAAGCCAATCATGTGCCTTCCCAGATCAGTCTTTCTTGAGTCAAAGTATCTTTTTCTGGATGCCTAAGTTTGGACATTTTTATGGCCTTAGAACTGGAAACTTGTTACTTATAAATTCCCTTTATAAAAGCCAACCCTCCAAAAAAGAACAACAATAAAAACAAAAGAAAAAAGAAAGAAAAAGCCAACCCAGTTCTTGTATGTTGCATTTCCGGCAGCGCTAACAAACTAAAACAGTAAATTATACCGTTAGAAAGTTATTTGGAAAAATAAATATTAAAATCCACAAAGTCAAAGTGACACAAAAAAGAAATAGCTCCCTAACTTCAGCTTATAGGGTTGGGAAGGCTGGACCAGGAAGGGTTTCAGCACGGCCCATAGGCAGGTGAGGCAGCCCCTCGTCACTGGAAGCAGGGCTTGACGTCTGAGGTTTGCTGCTTCCAGGGCGCTGACAGTTCTCGGGGTCTGCGGCATGACAGGATCGAGAAGGGTGAGCATTCCGGACTGGCTAATGATTTGTTGCCCCTTCCAATAAATGCTCATTTTACATTTGTTTTTGTTGGGGGCAGGGTGGAGGGGAAACATTTCATGTTAACAAAAGCTGTATATCTTTTTGATGATGTACCAGTTAAGGCATTTGCAATATGAGCTTTTCTACACCAGTCAACTTATTGAGTGGCGTACTAAACCGCTCATAGTTTAGGCAATAAAAGAAATCCCATGTGAGAGGTACAAAAGGATGGTACCAGGCACCCTGCAGTCTGGGATTTTGGTTTATTGTGACTGCCATCTCAGAATAAGCATCAGCTGGGTGCTGGAATTACAATGCCCTAGAGCTGCTCCTTAGGGCCTCACAGACGAGTGTAGCAAAAGCACACACTGGAGATAGGATATTTCTTTCCAGTAGATTTTTTGTTTTTCCACTGGAGGGCGCTGCCTGCTCTGGTGTGAGCAGAGACACCCCTACAGAGCACGCTCACTTAACTGGCACTGAGGCTCCTATTTATTCCAGGGTGTTCTATGGCCTCTTTTAGAATTGCACCCTGGACAGCTGACCTGTTGAAGGAATGAAATCGGAATACAGTCCAGCCCTAGATCCAACCCTAGTTGGGGCCATTCCTGATCTCGGAAGCCTCAAGTCATAGAATCACTGTGGCAAAGAATTCTTAGGTGGCTGAAAGAGCCAGCTTCCTTCTGAGACCCCTCATGGCTTTGCAAGCCATCCCCACTGAGCCTCAACACTCGGCCGGCCGGCCGTCTATGAGGAAAGGGTCCGTTGGGCGTGCACACAGCTGTGGCCCCTCCCACATCCAGGACAGCCCTCCCCTGCCCTCTTCTTCCCGCAAGCCTGTGTAGTTTCATGGGCCTCTGCAAGACCACTGGGCCTGGGGTAAAAGCGGGATGTGGTTTATTGTCCTTCTGCCCAGAAAATTCTTTCTTGTCTCCATTCCCTACCTGCTGGGAGTCTCCGCCTCCCAAGGATCACATTGGTGTCATTTAATTATTGGTGCCTGGGTGGTTCAGTGGTAGAATGCCAGACAGGACACCTGGGTTCTATTTCCGGCCCATGCAAACCCCCCCCATAAATAAATAAATAAATAAATAGTGCAACCTGGAGGAAAATCGCAGGTGTGGCCCTCATAGGCCTCAGCCCCCAGGGAGGGCCTGGCCTTCGACGGGCAGAAGAGATCCCATGTCCCAGTGAGGCTGGAGGCAGGGGTTGGGGAGGGGCTGGATTTGGGGCTGGAGAGCAGTGATTACTTACAGGTGTGAGTGAGGAGCTGCGCACACACATCTGACAAAGATGAGCCATACACCAGCAGATTAAGTAAGCAAATATGTCAGATAACAAGTTGGCATTTTCTTGTCATTTTGCTTGGTTGGCATTTCTCATCAAATTAGTAGCAAAGTGTTAGAAAGAACACCGTGCCTAAAGGAGAACAAACGCTCACCCAATTGTGGAGAAGAAAAAAATTTATTCATAATCTTGCAAGGACAGGCGCCCAACCAAAAAACGGTGGCCAGTGTGCCAAGTAATAGAACGCAGAAATGGTTATACCTGCGCCTGACTCGCAGACCCTCCCCTGTATCTCTGCTGATTGGATACTCCATGGGTTACAGCCTATCTGGATAGTCTAACTAATTTGAACTTCCCATGGAAGGTCCACCCTTTGATTACGTTTTGCATTATAGTGACCCTGGCCATTAAGGGTTTGATGCCAGTTCTAGGCTTGCATCAGAGTGCCTCCCCTTTCCCTGCCTGCATCACCTCTTGCGAAAGCTAAATTTAGCTTGATTCTTACACCAAAGTTACCTCATTTCTGTTTCCCAGCAGGGAGGGGCGTAGAGTGGATGAGAATAAGACTGCCCACACTGAGTCCCGGTTCTGCCCTTTTACTAATTAAAAACTCTGGGTACTTTGCTGAATAAACTTCCCTGTCTCCCCGTCTGTAAAATGGCAGTAATAACAATAGCCCCCACCTTATCCTGTGAGGATAAGGTGGGTTAGTGAGTGTGAGGTGCTTAGAACAGAGCATGCCAGGCGGATGCACCATGGGAATGCTTTATTTTTTTGCTTATTTATGAAGCGGCCAGACTGGGTATCCCTGGGCAGCATTTGGGAGCCATGAAGAAGCAGCTCTCAGCCAGCATCAGCTGGAGGCATCTACCTCCTCAGTGAGCTAAACTAATAAAATGAACAAGAAGGAACTAAAACTCCTCCCTTGGATGTGCTTCAATTCCCAAGAATTCCAACATGGCAGGAAGAAATCGCGGTTTGTTCAGATGGTGTTCTGTTATTAAAAAGAAGTTTAGAAGCAAAGATGTATGTCTGTAGAGCACAGAGAGCAGCTCCCTTTGGGAATCAAGGTATGTAAATCTTATCTAAGTGCTTCTTAATACCTCGCTTATGCACATGAGTCACTGTTTCAAAGTAGAATTGAATGTTTGCTCAATATAGGCTGGGATCTTATTTCCGTGCTATTCGATTTTTTTTCATAGGAAAAGCATAAGGAGAGTGGGCTCTGAATTCTATCCTTGCTCTTCTCCAATTGTGTTTAAATTAAACCTACCAAAGCTGTGTGTTCCCTGAAAGAGGCATAGCTGTTGCAAGCGGCTGCCCCCCACCCAGGAGCAGGTAGTACCAGGAAATGTTTTTCACGCCATAAATCAGCAGTTCCCAGACCTCAGTGAGCCTAGAAGCCCCGCAGAGGCATGCTGAAGTGCTGACTGCTGGGTCACTCCAGAGATGGACTCAGGGAGGCCTTTAACCAGCTCCTCTCCAGACACGACCGCCGTGGGTGGTCTCTGTGCCCATCCCCCTTTGGAAACACCGCCCTAACCCTTCACCCCAACTCTCAGAGGAAATACATTCAAGGGGTGGTGGAAATTTTAATTTTTCTTTCCAAAGGATAGAGGTGAGTTTCCGTGAGGAGGCAAGGCTGGAGCGTGGTGTTGTTGAAAGAGGAACGAGCACAACAGGGAGAAGGGAGAAAGAAAAGGGCGTGTGTGGCTGCGCATTCACAATGTTGGGTTCCATCACACTATCTAGTGCCAAAACTTTTCCACCGTCCCAAAGAGAATCTCAGCATCTGTTAAGCATCAATTCTCCATTTCCTACCCTACCCCAGCTCCAGGTAACCTATATTCTAGTTTCTAACTCTATGAGTTTACGTATTCTAATTCTTTCATATCAGTGAGATGCATGTATGCAGAACATTTGGTTTAGCCATTCATCTGTTGATGGACACTTGGGGTGCTTCTACGTTTAGACGATTATGAATAATGCTGTTAGGAATGGCATTATTGAAAGCAAATATCTGTTCAAGTCCCTGTTTCAATTCTTTTGGTTGTATACCTAGTGATGGGATGATCAGGTCCTGTGGTACTTCTATACTTAACTTTTGGAGGAACCACCAAACTGTCTTCCACAGCAGCTGCACCATTTTCATTGCTACCAACAATGAATAAGTGTTCCTATTTCTCCACACTCTCTCCAACACTTGTCATTTTCCATTTTTTTAAATAATAGCCATTATAGCAGGTGTTAAATTGTATGCAATTGTGGTTTTGATTTGTATTTCCCTGATGGCTAAGGATATTGAGTATATTTTCATATGTTTATTGGCCATTTGTATATCTTCTTTGAAGAAATGTCTTTAGCCCATTTTAAAATTGGGTTGTTTGTCTTTTTGTTGTTGAATTATAGGATTTCTTTATATATTCTTAAACCCTTATTAGATATGGATTTCCCAAATATTTTCTCCCATTGTGTAGGCTGTCATCTTAGTTTCATGATAAAGTCCTTTAGCACTCAAAAGTTCTTAATTTTGATGCAGTCCTATTGATGTATTTTCTCTTTTATTGCTTGTGTTTTGGGTGTAAAGTCTAAGAAACTGTTGCCTATCATAAGGTCCTAAAGATGCTTCCCTATGTTTTCTTCTAGGATTTTTTACATTGTGGTTCTTATATTTAGATCTTTGATCCATTTTGAGTTGATTTTTGTATTTGATATGGGGTAGGGATCCACCTTTATTCTTTTGTACATGGACATCTAGTTTTCTCCAGTGCATTTGTTGAAGAGACTATGCTTTCCCAATTGAATGGACTTGGCACTCTTTTCAAAAATCAATTGGCCATAAATGTGAGGGTTGATTTCTGAACTCCTAATTTGATTCAATTGGTCTATATGTCTTTTCTTGTGCCAGGACCATGCTGTTTTGGATAACTTCACTGGAAGTAACATTATGGGGCTGGGGGGTGCAGCTGGTTGTTGCTTTTGGAGAGTCTGGCCCCTCTGCATTTCAGGGCTTATCTGGCCTAAGAACCATCTAGGAGGTTTTAGGTATGTGAAAAAATAAACTTAATGGATGAAACTTTAAAGAGTACCAGGTAGAGCCATGGGTATTCTTTAGGGTTTTCAGAAATACTGTTGGCTATGGCTTGGCATAATGGCAATTAATGATATCTAGCTGATGTTTGCATCAGAGTAACCTGCAGAATAGCCTCTCAACTTTATTTGAAATCTCTTAGCCCCTGAACCTTATTTTGTTACATTTCTTTTCCCCCTTTTGGCCAGGTAGGCATTGTTGATCCCATGGTGCTAGGGCCAGGCTCATCCCTGGGAGTCATTTTCCATGCTGCCAGGGAGACTACACCTCTGGAAGTCCTGTCTCATGCAGGAAGGAGGGTAATGATTTTACTTGCAGAGTTGAGCCTAGAAAGACAGAGAAAAAGGCCACATCTGAGCAACAAAAGTGGTTCTCTAGAAGTAACTCTTGGGCATAATTATGGGTAAGCTCAGCTTTCCATTACAGAAATAAGTTTCATAAGAGAAAGCCTCAAGATAGAGGGCTTGGCCTATTAGCTTGGGAGTCTCTAATGTTTGAGAGAGTATCAGGAATTTTCCAGGTGGGAAAGTTTAATAGTTTCATATTTTTTCTCCATTCCCTCAAAGAACTTTGCCAATACTTTTTAATTATCTGCTCAACATACTCAGAAATGTATCTAGGTATTACATTAAGCTATACAGAATTGCAAGAACTCGTTCCCAATGCTAAGCTCCTTGTGCTTAGGTTATTTAACTAAACTGGCCAGACAGATTAAGTTGAATACTATGTACAGCATATTTAGGTTTTGGACAAAATGAACCTCTCTTCCTTTGGCCTCATACAGTAGGGGAAGCCCTAAGTTACAGACAACATCACATCTTACCCTGTGTTCTGAGATGTCTTAGTCCCAATCACATTGGCTTTTTTCTTATCTCTAATTGAAGCCTGATCTTTTTCAGCTTCTTTAACAGTTGCTGTATGGAGCAATGCTGACTTTCAAAGCTGCAGCACTCCATCTCTGAGACTTAGGTGTCACACAGTACCCAAAGTTCCAGGAAAATACCAGGTTATGTACATATAGTGCAGCATCCCAGAATTTAGAAATAACACTTAAAGCTCAGAGATAAATGTGATTTCTGTAAGAGTTTACCATCTTGGCTCCAAGATTCTTATAAGTATTCTCTAAAAAAGACCATACAATATTCATCCTTTTGTTTCTGGCTTATTTTGCTCAACATAATGTCCTGGATGAGCTATTATTTCCTGCTTCTTTGTTTATCTTGTAATCTTTTGTTGCACACCATGCATGTTTTTTTTGACATGGGCAGGCTCCAGCATGGCAGGCAAGAACTCTGTCCCTGAGTCACTGTTGCCCACCCTATGCACCACGCATTTTAATATTTATTTTTAAATGTTGACTCTGGGATTTCAACCCTAAGCTGTCTGTTTCTTTTTTTTTAATTTTTAAAATTAATTCTTAAATTAAAAAAATATGACAAGAAAGAAACACAAACAAGCTGTCTGTTTCTTGAGTTTGTCTTACTAGTGATATTTTCTTGAGTACTAGGAACCAATGTGAAAACATTTTTCAGTCTTTGTGGATTGGCTTTGAATTGACTTTCTTTCAGAGTTCAGCCTTCTTAATAAGAAGATCAGTCCAAAATGAATGAAAGTACGAGTTCCTTCCTGTCTTTACTGAGCATGTATTTGTCCTGGGCTTGTGCTTGCTAGTAGCCCTAGGAGTTCCCCTGTTTGTAGTAATTTGATTGTCCTCTTTATTTCCTAGGAAACAGACCTTCTCTCTTTCCCAGGTGCTCCACCACAATACTTAAAGTAGGTAAGCTTTTGCTTTAGACTGCCTGATTCAGTTGTTTTGTACACTCTGGTTGGCTGGAGAGGAGCTTCCTAGGGCAATCTTTCCCATAGGAAGGAGGTCAGGGACCCACAAAAGGAGGACCAGCTGGCTCCACACTGCCCTGGGAGGAGTTGAAGGAGAGACCAGAAAGTTTATCAGGAGCTCCTCCTATGGCTCTTTGAAGCTGAGTTTTCTTGATTAACATTTTCCCAGTAAATGCAGCCCTTTATCTGCTTTCTGTAGTTTTCAAACTCCTTTGTCACTTTTGCTCAAGGTGGGTTGGAACAATGGCCACTCTCAGAACTGTGGTCCCCAGTGATCTGAAAGAGCTGATTAAAAGCAGTGATCAGAGATTGGTCCTCACACTGCTGGATGTTGGGGAGCCAGGTCTTTTTATCCCACCCTGGAATTGGCAAGCTTCACCAGGGGCTTGGGTTGAGGTCTCACTGGTGCCTGCCTCAAGGCTGGCCATGGGTGATGGTAGCTGCTGCAGGGAGAGAGAAATTCATTGGTGTTTGCTACAGTTTACCAGTCTCTTCCTCCTGCCCTTCCATGAATATTGCACAGTATTTTACTAGACTCTGGAATTTCAAAATAGTTGATTCAGACAGTTCCTGCCTGTTTAGTAGTTGTTCTGGTAGAGGGACTGATTCCTGGAGCTCCCTACTCTGCCATCTTCCCACAATCCCATCCTCTCCCTCTCTTTTCTAATATGTAGAAACATATTAATACATAAACTTTCTCATCTCAACCACTCTCAAGCATACCATTCAGTGGGATTAAGCACATTCACAATGGGTTGTGCTAACTTCATTGCTATCCATTACCAGAACTTTCCCATCACACCAAACAGAAACCCTGCACCCGTTTTTAAAAAATATATATTTTTTATTGTGAAATATAGCATATATACAGAAAAGTGATACATTTCAAAGTACAGTTTAACAAGTAGTTAACTTTCAAAGTATGGTATTGGGTTACAGTTCCACAACTTCAGGTATTTTCCTTTAGCTGTTGCAATAGACCAGAGACTAAAAAGAAATATCAATATAATGATTCAGTAGTCACAACCACTTGTTAAGTCCTGTCCTCTCTGTTACAACTCCCTCTCACCCAATCCATCTCCCATTCTTCAGGGATATCTGGACAGCAAGTATCCCAACCTTCATTTTGAAAAGGGGTGTGTTGGCATTATGGAGTAGGGGGATACAATTGGCTGATGTTCTTGGAGAGACTGGTATCTTTGGGTTTCAGGGCTTATCTGTCATAGAAACAACCTGGAGATTTTAAGTTTCTGAAAAATAAAGTCAGCAAGTGAAACTTTTATAGAGTTTCAGAGCCATGACTGTTCTCTAGGGTTTTCAGGAATACTGTTGGTTGGGGCTTGGCATACTGCAGCAATTTGCAATATCTAGTTGAAGCTTGCATAAGAGTAACCTCCAGAATAGTCTCTAGACTCTATCTGAAATCTCTTAGCCACTGAAACTTTATTTTGTTGCATTCTTTTTACCCCTTTTGTTCAAAAGGGCATTGTCAATCTCACAATGCTAGGGCCAAGCTCATCTCTGATATTCATGCTCCACATTAACAGAGAGACTTACACACCTGTAAGTTATGTCCCACGTAGGAGGTGGGGGTGGTGATAATGAGTTTATTTGCAGAGTTGGGCTTAGAGAGAGAGAGATCACATCTAAGCAAAAAAAAGAAGTTCTCTGGAAGTGACTCTTAGGCATAAATATAGGCAGGCTTAGCTTCTCCATCACAGAAATTAGTTTCATAAGAGCAATTTTCAAGATTGAGGTCTTGGCCTATGAACTTGGGAATCCTAAATGCTTGAAGAGACATCAGGAATTTCCCAGATGGAGAAGTTTTATAGTTCCATATTTTTTCCTCCAGTTTCTCAAGGGACTTTGTAAATATGTTTTGATTTCTGCCTAAAATACTCTGGAATGTATCAGGGTATGACATTAAGCTATACAGAATTATAAGTTATCATTCCCTATTATAGTGTTCATGTGTTTAGGTTGTTTAATTGAACTGGCCAGACAGGTTAAGTTAGATGGTGCTCTATGGAAAATTTAAATTTTGAACAACATAAACATCTGTTCCTTTGGTCTCACACAGAAGCTGAAGTTATAAAATACAGACAATATTATCATTTGCCCTGTTTCTGATTTACTGTAGTTCCAACTAAATCAGTTTCAGTTATACCTCTCATTGAGGTCAGATCTCTTTTTCAGCTTTTGAAACTCATTTAAGTCCTATCTTCTCTGTTATAACCCCTCTTTCTCCTTTTTTAAAAAATATTTTTATCATCAAACCAATAAACATACATTCTTGACATACAAACATTCTATACATGGTGAAAATCAGTGGCTCAAATATCACACATAGTTGTGTATTTATCATCATGATCATTTTTTGAACATTTGCATCTCTCCAGCAAAAGAAATAAAAAAGGAAAAAAGAAAAAGCTCATACATACCATAACCCTTACCCCCTTCCTCTCATTGCCCACTAGTATTTCAATTTCTTTTAACCTTTGCTCCCCCCTTATTTGTTTTTTTAATTCATATTTTTTACTCATTTGTCCATATCCTAGATAAAAGGAGTCTCAGACACCAGGTTTTGACAATCATACAGTCACATTGTAAAGTCACATTATATATTCATCTTCAAGAAACATGGCTACTGGAACACAGCTCTACAGTTTCAGGTACTTCCCTCTAGCCACTCCAATACTAAAAAGGGGTTATCTATAAAATGCATAAGAATGACTTCCAGGATAAACTCTTGACTCTGAAATCTCTCAGCCACTGATACTTTATTTTATCTCATTTCCCTCTTCCCCCTTTTGGTCAAGAAGGTTTTCTCAATTCCTTGATGCCTCATTCTAGCTCATCCCAGGATTTTTGTTCCTTGTTGCCAGAGAGGTTTCTACTCCTGGAAGTCATATCCCACGTGGAGGGGGAGAGCAGAGCATTCGCTTGCTGGGTTGGCTTAGAGAGAGAGAGACCACATCCGAGCAACGAAAGGGATTTCCTAGAAATAGTTCTTAGGCCTGAATGAGGGTTGGTCTTAATCCAATATCGATGAAGTCCTTATAAGTAAAGGAAATTGGACACAGAGAACAGCCAGAAGTTGGAAGTCAATGGAACCCAGAAGAGAAAGGAGAAGACTCCACCATTGTACATTGTCATGTGACAGAAAAGCCAAAGACCAAGGATCACCAACAGCCAGCCCCAGAATGCCACAGTCTTCAAGGAGAAAGCACTATCTTGCTGACACCTCAAATTTGGACTTCTAGCCTCAAAATTGTGAACCAATAAATACCCATTGTTTAAGTCAAGCCATTGGATGGTATCTGTTTTAGCAGTTAAGAAACTGAAACACTCCCCACTCCTCCTTCCCCTTGCCCCTGATACACTGTGCTCTACTTTCTATCTCTAAAAGTTTGTATATTCTACATATTTCATATCAGTGAGATCATACCATCTATGTCATTTCATTTCTGGCTCATTTCACTCACTATAATGTCTTCAAGTTTCACCTATGGTATTCCATGTGTCAGAACTTCATCCCTTTTTAAGGCTAAATAATCTTCCATTTTATTTTGTTTATCTATTTATCAACTGATGGACATTTGAGTTGCGTCCACCTTTTGGCTGTTGTGAGGGGTCCCACTATGAATATTGGTATGAAAATTCTCCCACTCTCTTTCTCAAACACTGCCATCCCTATGTGTCTTCTACCTCCTCATGGATCACCTTCATTCTGGTGGTCCAAGTTCCTCCTTGTGGCACTGGGACTAAATGCTCAGATTCTCATCTCAGCTCCTTGCAGAGGTCAGTAGCTCTCAGAGCCTATTTCACATGTATTAAATGGGGATGATAATTCCTGCCTGCCTCAGAGGACTGCCATAAGGAGTATCCCATAGCAGTGTCTCCACACCCTCCCTGGAGGTTACCAAGAGTTCTTGCTGCATCCCAGAGATACTGGATAGGAATTTTTAGGGAGGGGCTCTGGGAAGAAGGATTTTTAGCAAACAACTCTGGTGATGTTTGAGAAACATCAGAGAGGGATTAAGCAAAGACATCCCCGAGACTTACTCTTCTTGTTTGAATTCTGAATCCAGCCACCACTTTCAAGCTGTGTGATCATGTGGAATTAGCTTTTCTAGCCTTCCATTTCCTCACTGCTACAATGACATTCACACTAGAACTTACCTCGGACAGTTGTAAGGACTGATTGAGAGGGTGCCCTCAAGCCCTGTGCCCAGTACATGGAAAAAAGCACAGTAAGCATGAACTGTTATTATTAAATGAGCTTATGGAGTGAAAGTGCCTTGTAGGCTGGTAGACACGTTTTTCTTCTGTTTCTATAAGGTGGGTTTTACCCATCCCTCCAAAAAGGTCCTGTAGGACAGCATCTGCACTGATCACGAAAGGGTGTCTTCCAATCTCCAAATCAAAAATGGGAATGAAAACAATCAAGCTGGAATGAAACAGCCTGTGTCCACTCCCACTTCTGACTCACCATGAAATGGGCCAGGTGAGAGTGAGGCTGAATCCCTCCCTCCAACCCTGCACTCAGGCACCCTCCAACCCAAGAGAAGGAAGTGGGTCAGACCCCCTCCATCACCCTCCTTCCCTTCACTCCTAGAATTGCTGCTTTGTTTGTTTTTGTTCAAAGCATTTTAAACACTACCCCAAATAAACCCACCCAGGACCTGATTGCATGCTGCAGCCCTCCTCGTTCTGCAATCCACCCCACGGAGTCAGTCTGTTCAGTTGGAGGTGAAAATTTAACTCAGGCTATTTATACTTCCTGCAATGGAGAGGGTGTTAATTTCAAAGCAGTCATTCCAGATGCCAATTTGGAAAGAGAGAGAGAGAGAGACAGAGAGAGAAAGAAAGAGAGAGAGAGAGAGGAGAGAGAAGCATTATTAAAAAAGTAATGTTGCCAGTGATTAATATTTGATGTCTTTAACACACATTCATTTCTGAGGAAAAATCCTCTTTAATTAACGTGACTGGATGTCGCACGGTCCTTCCATTGATGTAGGGTTACCGAAGCTCTTTAGGTGTCATTTCAGGCAAAAACTTGAGAGTCAGAAGAAAATAGGTGAGTTCTGAAGTCAAATTCTCTGGAGTTTGATGGATCAGTCGGTATTTGCAGACTGGTCTCTTTAGGCTGGGACAACCTGTACCTTCCACTCCCAGCCCCTTCCTCCCACCTCTGCACCTCCTGTTCAGATTTTATCCAGATTAGAGGAACCAGGCCAGCTTCATCATGGGGCTCAGGAGAAGCTTCTTTAGTCTGGCTCTGCTAGTGAGTAAAGCAGCTCACTCTGGAGGCTGACACTGGGGGGCTTGCCCTATAGACCAGCGTTATTTGGGCTGCACAGTGTAAAAATAAATGGTTTCCCTCCTTTAAAAGTTGGTAGGTTCCCCCAAATCTACATTCACAGTCTATCTTGGGAGATGGAAAGCCCTGGAATCCCTGGGTCCATGTTCCCATTTTGGTTCTAACCAGGAGTGTTGAGACCCCTTAGACATAACCGAGCTTACCACTCACCGTGGCCTCCACTGCACCTCCTCAGGAGGCCAACTCATAGCTGGGATTTGCACCCGACCTGTAGATATTTCGTTTGCTTTTCCCAGTATTGGCCTGCAACATGCTTATAAAAACGTTTGGAAGGGAATTGAACTAATTGTCTTTTTAAATGTTTCAATGTTTATTCAAAATTTTGAATTTGAGATACAACCTCTGCTATCACAGAGACTCATATATGTCATGTGCTTACCCCACAGTTTAGTAAGAACAGATAGCTTTGTAGCATCTTTCAGATTGTTTTCCTGCTCTGTCCACCATACTCTTTGACCGCGTGGTGTCTGTGAGGTTCTAACTTGCTCACTGGCGCTGAACCTGTTTTCTCATCTGAGCAGGGTGGAGTCACAGCAGTCCTGGATTAAAATCCTGACACTGCCATATTCTGAGCAGGAGTCTAGGTACATAACCTCACTTCCTGGAGTCTTGTTTTTCTCACTTGTGATATGTGAATAATAATACCTCCTCTGGGTACTTCTGGTGACGATTAGATGAAAGGGCAGTAAGAATAAAAGCTTGCATTTATTGAGTCCTTGCTGTTTGCCAAGCTCTTTACAGGACCTCACTGATTGTCACAAAAACCCTCTGAGGTGGTGTGATGGTGATGTTCAAGTGTCAGCTTGGCCAGGGGATGGTGCCCAGTTGTCTGGTAGGCAAGCACTAGCCTAATTGTTGCTGCAAAGATATTTTGTGGCTGATAAGCCAGAAGGCTGGTTTATTAAATTATTCTGTATGCATGAAATTGCATCTGACTGATCACATCCATGATCAACTATGGGTCTGTCTCCCACAAATGAGAGAATCTAATCAGTTGGATTTGATCCAATCGGTTGAAGATTTTAAGGAAGGAGAAAGAATTTTCACTGTTTCTTCAGCAAGGGAGTCTCTCCTCTGGAATTCATCAAGACCCTTCATCTTCCCAGTGTCACTGCCTGATTTTGGACTCTTGCATTCCCACAGCTGCATGAGGCAGCTTTATAAATCTCATATGTACAGATCTCCCCTGTTGGTTACTTCTCTAGAGAACCTTGATAATCCAGGCGGAACACGCTGATAGTCAGGGAGGGCTGGTGGTAACGGGGAAGGGCAGAGCTGGGGCCTGGCACACGGTAGGTGCTCAGTGACCAAGGCTGTGACTTAGACATTGTCAGGATCTCCTTTAGCTCTTAAAACCCTGTACCTGGATCCTGTAGCCTCCCCTTTTTACAATTAAACAGAGCCCCAGGGAATCATGCCAGGGAGCATTAATTTTCCAGCTGTTTAAGAAGAGGTGGGATATATGACATTGTCCATCTTTTATTCTGTGAGTTTTAGGCAGGTGTATATGACATTTATTAGCTTACATTTTATGATATTTGGTTCTTTTTAATTACAAGTAAACTTTAAAATTTTTGGCCGAGTCCTTTCCCCAACTAGTTAGTAATTCCTTTAAAAAGCATATTTATAAAGTAAAACATTCATGATCTCACGATGTGTGTGCAGAGTGATAACGTTTTCTTGTCCTGCCTTCAGCCTCTTGTTCCCCCGTCTACCTTTGCTGGCTCATTTTGGCAGTGCCTTGCCCCCTTAGGAGATGCAGTTACTGCGTGGAGGTGGAGCAGAGCTCAGAGGACCTGATTTCTACCAGTGACTCTTCCTGCCCTATCCTTCTTCTTTTCTACTTCATTTTCCCTCGTCTTTTCACCTCCCTACTTGAAAAACAGTCCAAAATGGGTGTTAGGACCCATCTTCCTGCATTTCCCGCAAGATCCCGCTTTGCCTGTTTTGGGCTCCCGGTCTCCCTAAGCGACTCGTCTCTCGGTTGCTGTGTGGTTTCCATCTTTTTCCTTCTAGACAGCCTGCGTGATGTGTGTCAAATTTAGATGCCCAGGATTTGTTTGGAGAGGTATTTGGATTATTTCAATTTTTAACCCCTTTTTATTTTAAAATAATTTCAAGCTTACAGAAACAGTTCAAAGAATTCTCATATGCCTCTACTCTGATGGCCCAAAGGTTGACACTTCACCACGTTGTTTCATCCCTACCCTCTCTCTTTCTATGTATGTGCGTGTATGTATCCTTTCATTTCTAATCTGTTAGAAAGTTGGAGACGCAAAACTCTTTTTACTTCAGTATTTCCTTAACATCAAGGGCATTTTCCATTGAAATGAAAATCAGTTCAAATAGCAAAGGAGGACACTGATATCAAAACATGCTATTATCTAATCTAGAGATCTTATTTTGCCAGTTGTCCTAATAATGTCCTTTAAAGCAATAGATAAAAATATTGTGAATTATTTCTTAATGTGTGGGAAAGGGTGGGTGAGAGCCACAGATGGCGGGCTGGCCCTGGGGAGCCAAGGATAGTCCATGACACTGGGGTCTCTGCCCTTCCTTTCTGCAGGTGGCCTCCCAGTCTTGGATCCCCATGTCTCATTTCCTCCCACATGTTTGCTCCATGGAGACCTTGCACCCACTCCCTCAGTTGTGGAGATCAAAGCCTGCCTGCCTCCACCTGGCTGCTTCACAGGAGGAAAGGAACTTTATCTGCTATTTTCCGCCAGCACCTCCTCTCCCTTCCCATACATCTGACCCCCTGCTCCCAGGTGCCTACCAGGAAGGTGACTGTAGTGACAAAGCCTCAAGCGTCACCTCCAGCCGTGTACTGTTGTGGCTCCGAGCACGCATCCTAGAGTCACACTACCTAAGACTAAATCCTGAGTTTGCTACTTACTGGCTGTGTGATCTTGGAAAGATTGCTTAACCGATCTGGGTTTCCATTTCCTTAAAATGGGTCAAAATAGCACCCTTTCTCTCCCTTTACCCGGTTCTTCCCTGGATTAAGCTCTGTGCCCTCCGTGGTGGAGTCCACAGCGCCTCATCCATAAGCTAATTAAAGGACTCATGCACTGAATTATCTTCAGTTGTCTGTATGTCTGTCTGACTATGAGCTCCCTGAGGGCCTGGACTGTATCTAATTCTTCTTTACATGACCAGTGTGCTGGTTTGAAAGGAAGTATGCCCCCTAAGAAAAGCCATGTTTTGATATAAATTCCATTTCTTAAAGGTAGAATACTCCCTATTCAATACTGTATATTTGAAACTGTAATGAGATCATCTCCCTAGGTGATGTGATTTAGTCAAGAATGGTTGTTTAACTGGATTAGGGGATGACATGTCTCCACCCATTTGAGTGGGTCTTGATTGGTTTATTGGAGTCCTATAAAAGAGGAAACATTTTGGAGATTCAGAGAGATTCAGAGAGAGCAGAATGACATAGCCATGAGAAGCAGAGTCCACCAGCCAGCGACCTTTGGAGATGAAGAAGGAAAATGCCTCCCGGGGAGCTTCACGAAACAGGAAGCCAGGAGAAGACGCTAGCAGATGATGCCGTATTCACCATGTGCCCTTCCAGACGAGAGAGAAACCCTGACTGTGTTCGTCATGTGCCATCTCACTTGAGAGAGAGATCCTGAACTTCATCGGCCTTCTTGAACCAAGGTATCTTTCCCTGGATGCCTTTGATTGGACATTTCTATAGACTTGTTTTAATTGGGACATTTTATCGACCTTAGAACTGTAAACTTGCAACTCATTAAATTACCCCTTTTAAAAGCCATTCCGTTTTGGTATATTGCATTCCGGCAGCTAGCAAACTAGAACAACCAGTGGTTGGCCGGGACCCTGTAATTCATCGGCAGAGGGGAGGTAGTGCAGCCATGGTGGCCATGGGGCACTGAAAACCCATCTGCACCCAGCTGGGTGCCTTGTCCCTGACCTGGACCACCAGGAACCTCTTCTCTAAACTCTTCTGGGAAGGCGGTGCCCTGGCCTCATTTGTTTGCTTCTCCCATGTCGAGGGAATCAAATCAACATTTATGGAGTGCCTATTGTGGGCCAAGCATTGTTCTAGATAATGAGCATACAAAGTTATAAAGATAAATAATTCAAAGTTCCTGGCTTCAAGCTCACAGCCCAGTGGGAGGCTGATGTGTAAGTCTCTCTCTGCAGATGGAAGAGCTAATTTTGCTGGGGTGGAGGGGTTGGCTTGTTACAGATACCATTGGTTGGCTCATAAGTACCTTCCTCCAACTCTTGCTTGCTTCTATTATACAGATAATAAAGGAGAACACTCAGTTTCCTCAGCCTCCCCTGCAGCTGGGTGGCTATACCATATAATGAAGTTCTAGTGATTCGGGGGTAAGAAAAATCTGTCTGTGCTATCTCTTCCCTCTTCCCCCTTCTTCTTGCTTTGAGATTGGATGTTATGGTTGGTGCTGCAGCAGCCATTTGCAGCCATGAGGGGAAGGCCAAAACAATTGCAGAGATGTCTATTGAACCAATGCCATAGACCTCTGGACTTCTTGTTTTGTGAAAAAGAAAAAAAAAAACAACTGGGAGTCATCTAAACCACTGTAGATAAGCTTTCTGTTACAGTCAGACTCATTCCAAACTGATAGAGTATGAAACGTAAGGAAAGATTGCACACAGAGTGTGTCTTTTGAGCAGAATCTTGAAGGAGATCCCTAGGCAGGAAAGAGGGTGGGAAAAGGGCATTTGGGCAGAGGCAGAAGCTTAGGTAAAGGCACTGTGGCAGGAGAAATTGCACGGTGTATTGACAACAATCAAAAGATGCTTAGTGTTTGGTTAATATTCTTTCCTTTGGTCATTCTCCTAGAACAAGAGCCAGTACTGGGCTCTGTGTGTGCGCACAGAAGCATGGGACATGTCTCCTGCATCTAGACGAGGGGTCAGCAAACTTCTCTGTAGAAGGCCAGATAGCAATTGCTTTAGGCTTTTGCGGACCATAAGGTCTCTTTTGCAAATATTCAACTCTGCCCTGGTAGTGCAGCCATAGACGATATGTAAGGGAATGCATATGGCTGTATTCCAATAGCACTTTACTTATGGACACTGAAATGTGAATTTCGTATAATTTTAAAGCACTGCAAAATAGTATCGTTATTATTTTTGCTTTCCTCATCCATTTAAAAACATAAAACCTATTTTTAGCTTGTGGGCCATACATAAAGAGGTGGTGGACTGAATTTGGCCCGTGGGCCAGTTTGCAGGCTTCTGCTCTAGGAGACCATCATCGAATTATGAAATAAAGTATAAATCCAGGAAAAGTGAGACAGCAATGCTTTTGTGTATGAACAAGCTGGCCCTGCGAATGGCTTGGACTTGGCTGCAGTGAGTTAGAGTGGGCTGATGGCCAGGGAGGGCACAGGGAAGGTGTGATGGGAAGATCTGCAAAGAGGAAGGGGAAGTGGGGAGGGCATGCCAGTCCAGCGCCCAAGTGTAGAGGGGGAGAATGGGTGCCATGACCAGGACAGAGTATTTGTGCCCAGTTTCTGTCTGGAAAGCTGCAGGAGCCTCTCCCTTGGTTTTCCTCCTATTGAGCTTATCACAGCACTTACACATGAGATCTCATGGGGCCCCCACCAGACCGCAGGCTCCTGGGGTACAGACGATGTCAAATCCATCTCTGGGTGTCCAGCACAAGCCCATAGTAGATGCTTGATGAATTGGGTTGCACTGACTCTGCTACATGATTTCACAAGCCTGGGCACCAAGGGAACGGACCTTGCCCCAGTTTTGTATTAGTTACTTTTGTGGGTCAGTCCCCAGGTGTGAAGAATTTAGTTTGTCCAAGGGGAGTCAGTTCCCACCCTACACCAGGTAATGAGTGATGAAATCTTATCATGACTTCTCTAAAAGCTTTTTGCAGTTCTTGACCTGCCCTTTGCAGATAAACTTTATCTCCTGGCATGTGAGTGCTGCTAGAATGACCCCATAGAATGACACAGAACAACCAGTGCCAGGGGATTTTTGATTTCTTGACTTTAAGGGCTACCTCGCAGGGGGAGAGAGAGCTTAATCTCACTTCCAAGGGCCAATGACCGGGAGTGCTTGCCGCTGGCGCTCCCCTCCCCTTTCCCCTTCCCTCCCTCCAGAGGCTGCTGACCCCAGAGGGTTCCAGGCCCTAGACACTGCGGACTGCGGACTGGGCCCATTGTCCCAAAGGATGTCCAGAGGTTGGGAGGAGTGAGTTAGGAGCAGGCTGCCCCCAGATATAACATTGTAAACCAGTGACATTCCCATCGCACGCCGGGCCCTGCGGTGTGGTGAAAGCCGCACATTAGACCAGGAATCTCACGGCAGTTTTCGAGCCTTGTCTTCACTATGGACAAGTCCTGTGACATCTCCAAGCCTCGATCTCCTAATCTGCAGGACAGAATAAAGACTGCCTTCACTTCTCAAGGACGGTGGGAAGGCTTTTTGTTCATTATCCTTTTAACTGAACATTTATTGAGCATACAGCTTCTACCATGCTCTGGAACTGGTATGTGGGAAGAAACCCCCCTTAAACACAAAACCCTATCACACAGGGCAGGCAGGAAGGAAAACAGGAAGCAGGCTGCCCCATTTAGCACTGCATTTCTTCCTGCTTTCCTTGTCTTGGGGAGGGAGAGTGCCAAGAACACAGCTGGATGTACTCGTGGGCCATTGCTAGGGGCGTGAGGCAGGAGGAGCTGCAGGGACCTGGCTTTCCGGGAACCTGGTTGTGTGTTTTATAGGAGGGTCTGGGGTGGGGCTCTGTGGTGACAATGCTCCGAATGGGCTGTCTTCCTAACCTCTGCTAAAAATATATCAGTTTGCCTTTTGACTGTCCCATTGAGGCTCTTATAAAAAAACATGAAACTTCTGAGTCTCTCCCTTTCAGCAGTGCTAGCCGCCTCACCCCTCCAGCACACCCTCCTCTGTCCCAGGCGGACAGTGTCCCTCTCCCACCCCCGCCAGGCTTCCCACACCACGCAGATGTCTGTCCTGCCAGGCATGGGGCAGCCGCGCCCACAAGGGCCTCCCTCACCCCTCTGGCCCCCAAGCCTCTGCCCTCACGTAATTTGCCTACCTCATCCTAACTTGACCCTAGCTTTCCGGTTCAGACCCTCCCCTCATCCTGGGAACACGATCTTCTCCATTATTTTTGTGGCTACAGTCCTTGTTTTCTTTCTCATCATAATTCTTTCAGGCCTCAGGCCTGGGAGAATAGCTAGTCCATACAGATTTGACTCGGGGACCACTACCTCCATACAGCCCTCAGCCTATGGTGCTTCAGGAAAGCTCCCTCTGCACCCTTGAGTGGGGACCCAGACACGAAGGCGCCTTGTCTAAGCTGTCCCCTAATCCCGACTGCTGTGTTTCCCTCCTTCTCCACGTGCAACACACGTCTGCCACCCTGCCCGACCCTACCCGGTTCTCCCAATTCACCCTCCTTTCCTCCCAACACCCTCTCAATAAGGAACTAGGGGCCCCGGCCCCTGGGGTACTGGCTTCGGGCCTGCTTAGGTTGCACTAGGGGGTATGCGGACAACCTCTGTTCTGTGCTCCAAACCTTGAAGCCCATTCATTGGGCTGAGAGGCCCCTCCAGGGGGACAGATTCAAGAAATACTTTCTCTCTCAGTTGCCACTTCAGCAGTAGACTGACTCCCTCTTGGAAAACTGGGGCTGTGAGGCCTGAGCTGGGCGCTTCCCCGGCCGGGGCAGGCTGCCGGCTTCAGGTGAAGCCAGGCCCAGGCAAATGGGGTGGGGGTGAGGTCTGTCAGGAATAAGTCTCTTTACAGCCCATGATGTGGAGCATGGGGCAGGTTTCTGGCAGCCGCCCCACCCGTGCTGGCTCTAGAAGTCTTGTTTGAAAAGGAAAAATGGCTCAAAGAGGCCTACATTGACATTTCCCAGCCTGAAGACCAGGCGTGTGTACACTTCACCTTTGCATTCCTGCAGTGATGGAATTTGTGGCCTTTATCGATATGGGAGTTAGGCACTCGGGGTGCTATCTCCATGTGTTTGTGGAGGGGCCCGAAATCAGGGGCTGCCTCTGCGATCTGGGCTCCCAGCCAGAGGGGACCCTGCTCCCTCTATAAAGGCTGTGGGAGCAGGTGCTGGGGTCAACAGTGGCTGGCCCGTGGTCAGGATGAGGTGCCTCGTGGTGCTGCTTGCAGTTCTCGCCATCTCCCAGGGCAGCGGGATCACCAGGTGAGGTTCAGACCCCACGGGAGGGGCCAGAGGGAAAAGGTATCTCCAGCCTCCCGTCTGGGTGGGCTGCTCCCTGCTCCTCTAACTTTCTAGTTTAGGAGGAAATGTTGCAGGCTTCCGGGATAATTGCTCCCCATCAGTCTTGCCTTTGCACGTTGGGACCTTTTCCTCTAAGTGTGCCCCTACACACCAGGGTGTGGGGAAAAGAACAGGGCAGCAGACACGCAGCCTGGGGAGATTCAGGGGCTTCTGAAGTTAAACTGCCTGGGATTTGAACCCCAGTTCACTGCCAACTTAACCCTCTGAGCCTGAGTTTTCCCATCCACTGTAAAATTCAAGTAATAGTATTTTCCATCTCATAGGGTTTTTATGAAGAGTGTTTGAGTTAGTATTTGTAAAATGCTTTGAACATGCTCCAAGCTGCACTTGGAAGCTGCTCGGTGAATATCAGTTATTATTTTTGGCAGAGAACCTGGGGCTGCAACCCATAAAAGACTGGAGAATTTTGTTTCATTTAAGAATTGCTTCTGTAACTCTTAGTAGGTTTTTACCTGTACCCATGGCTATGCTGTTAGATAGATAGTGTCATTTGCATTTTATAGATGAGGAAACTGGGGTTCAGAGTGTCCCTCACCTGCCCCAGGCTGCCAGTTAGAAATGCAGGAGCTAGGACCTGGTCCCGGGTGGGCTCGTGCCCTGGCCACATCACACCACTTCCATGTACCCAGGTGGGAGCCACATCAAGCCCTGGGCACTGGGAAACCTGGATTCCATCCTGGAGAAGCCAGGTCCCCGATGAAGGGTCAGGATGCCTCTAACCGATCAGGGCTCTTTGACCTGGCCCTGAAAATGACGTTCCCCCAGGCCTAGGCCTGGGGTTATTTCCAATGGGTGGGACTCGCAGCCTCTTCAGTGAGGTCTCCATGCAGAGCCTCCACTCTGCCTCTCCGCACCTGACGGTAGACTCTGCCTTCCACATGCCGCTGGCTTCCCGAGGACAGAGGCCCGTGGAGGGTTTCTGCCACTCAGCTCAGTCTGCTCAGCTGGCAACTGTGGAAGTCGCCAGGTGTTGAGCAGATTAGACCCTGAGCCAATCAGGAACCAGAGTTGGAACTAAGCAGAAAACATTATGGGGACCTGGACATGGGGACATAGGAAAGGATAGCTTGGTCTCAGGAGCTCAGTCCAGCCTCTTACCTTCCAGGTACATAATCTCTATTGCAAGAGGCAAGAGCTGAGAAATATCTTGTGAGACTTTCCTTAATCAGTCAGATCCTGGCTGAAGTCACACATGAGGTGTGAAGGGGAGGGTAGAGGAGAGACCAGAATTCCTGCACAGAGCTGTGCCATATGGAACCCATTTGGGTTATAAGCACCATGAGGAAACTCAGTTTCTTTCTAAGTCTTAAAACTGCTGCCATTTCATTCCCCTCAAAGCATGTTTCCACCTGGAGTTACAATTTACCCTTTACACTTGTGTTAGCTCCACAGGAGGACCCGTGATTTATAGCGCTGGAAAGACTCCTGGGAGGTGACAAGTTCAATACCTTCAATCCGCAGGAAAGGAAACTAAGAGCCAGAGAAGTTAAACCACCTGGTTGTTCAAAGGCAGGGCCAGGAGCGTGGCTGGAAAGAAAGGAGTGAGCCCATCTTATAGAGGAGGAGAAACTCTGAGGGTCCCAGGACCCCCATCCCTACCCCTCCACAGTGTCTCTGGCACAGCAGGTCTAGAACCAACTTTTGCTGTTTTCCCTCTTGATTAACTTCCCATTAATCTGCTGCCATCATCCAATACCTAAACTCAACCAGGGGCGGCCTAGGGTCCAGGCTCTGGGCTGAGAAACGCTTCAAAGAATTTCCATCTACATTAGGGTATAAGCTATTCAGAGAGTGGAGAAGAGGGATTAGCAAGGAGCAGAAGCATTGTCATAGAGGGGTTGTTGCCTTCTCCAGACAGAGCGCTCCTGGCGGCCAGAGACCTGTCTTTTTCACTGCTGTGTCCCTTGAGCCTCACTCAGGATCTGACACATAATAGACTTCCAGCAAGAATTTGGTTGCCTGAATGACTGATAATGTGTATCTTTCAAACCACAGATTGCAAAACTCATTAGGGAGCTATAAAATGCAACTAGTGAGACCCCATCAGCATTGAAAGAGAGGAAGGCACGGGACATATCAGAGAGCATCTTGGCTAGTCAGGGTAGGCATTAACTGGTGAGCTGATACGAAATATACTTTTTACTCTGGGTCATGAGTTAAAAAAGAAAAAGAAAGTCTGAAAGCCATTGGCCTGACATCAATGGGGTATTAACTGGAGGCTGGCGGCGGGGGGTGGGGGGGGTGGGGGGGAAGAAGCAGGTGAGGAGGGGTTTAGAGCCCAGAGCCCCTGGGTGCCTTTCAGGGGCTGGGCAGCCCCCTCCCATGGCTGTCTCACCCCTACCTCCTCAGGATCCCTCTGTACAAAGGGAAGTCACTGAGATCGGCTCTGAAGGAACGTGGGCTCCTGGAGGACTTTTTGAGCAAACACCCGGATGCGGTCAGCAGAAAGTCCTCCCACTTCAGGAGGGTGGCCAGCGAGCCCCTGACCAACTACCTGGATGTGAGTGGCTCTGCCAGCCTTTCCATGGTCCTTTCACACGCAGCACGACGGACACTACCTCCCTTCAGCTTTGCCCTCTTCCAGGAGTCGGGGGGCCCGTGAGCAGAGCAGCCCTGGCTGTCCCCAGGGGCTCAGTGAGCTCCACAATTACTCCGGCTTCCAAGGCTCTGAGCTCAGCCCTGCAGACATCACTCAGGAGTACCTCCTCTGTCCCCACATCCAACCTCATGCCACTTCTCCTAGCAGGGACCCTCGTCTTGGTCTGGGCTCAGTGAGGACGGGGCCAGCTGAAGCCCATTCTCCAGCAGGCCAGGGCACAGCCACCATGTTCCTTTTTCACACCTTGTGCTCCCTTCTCTCTGGACCTTCTCTCTCTCTCTCTCTCATCTGTCACTCTTGGCAGTAAACAAGGCTTTTTTCCCCTCCTTTTCTCTGCTCTCATTTCCTTATCTAGGTCATCTTCACCCCCACCCCCACCCCCACCGCAGCCTTCGCTCTGCCACATGGAGAGAGCTGGCAAGGAGGCAGGTGTGGGCCGGGCAGCTTCGGGTCCCATCCTATGCTGATGACCCACCTCGGTGTCCACCTTCTCCTTGTCCCTGGCAGGGGTGGCTCAGTCTCCCTCCTAGGTGGGATTTAAGATTTGGTCTAATGTCTGCTTCTGGGGTTAACCCCAGGGCTTGGGGGAGGGTCAGGCCAAGCATGGCCCGGGATAGGGGTGGGGGTGGGGGGTGGGGGCGCAGCATGGGGGCTGGAGATGAACATCGCGCTCTAGGGATCCTCTCCCCACCTCCCCCTTCCCCCAGCACCCTCAGCCTCAGCTGACAGATGCTCCCAGGCTCTGGGCAGAAAGCATTGGACCTAAAAACTGAACAAGCTCCACGCATAGCACCAAGCTGCCCCTCCCTCTGCACAACCCCCTCCCCCCTGCCCCTGCCCCCTGCTGAGCCGGTACTGTCTGTCCTCAGTGTCAGTACTTTGGGAAGATCTACATCGGGACCCCACCCCAAGAGTTCACCGTAGTGTTTGACAGGCTCCTCGGACCTCTGGGTGCCCTCTGTCTACTGCAGCAGCGATGCCTGCCGTGAGTGCCTCCCCTCCTGCCCCCTTCGCCCTCGGACCCCACTTTGCCCATGGTGTCAGGGGGGGCCGGGGCAGCACGGGGTAGCAGGAGACCTTGCTTTGCCACTCCCAGCCTCCTCGCTCAGTTCTCCCAACTGGCTGATAGCCTGGAAGGTTTGCAAATCATGGGGCTGATGTATAAAGCACCAGCTGGAAAATTAGGAAACCCTACTTGGCATTTTTGTTGTAACCTCTATCAGGAGCCAAGGTAAGATGCCTTGCCTTCCGGACCCTGAGTTTTCCTGTCTATTAAATGGGGCTATGACATGCCAGTGGATGCTGGGAGAATAGAGTGAAAGGACCTAATGATGAGTCAACATTTAACATATGATAATCACTTATTTCTCTAGCATTCCGGGAGGTTAATACTTCTTTTTTATTCCCATTTTACAGATATGGAAACTAAGGTTTAGAGAGGAAAAGGGACCAGCTTAAGTTTACTCAGCCTGTAAAAGTAAAATGTACATGGATAGCACAGGAATGGTTTCTTTCTTTCTTTCTTCCTTCCATTCTTCCTTCCTTCCTTCCTTTCCTTTTCTTCCCTTTTCTTTCTTTCTTTCTTTCTTTCTTTCTTTCTTTCTCTTTCTTTCTTTCTTTCTTTCTTTCTTTCTTTCTTTCTTTCTTTCTTTCTTTCTTTCTTTCTTTCTTTCTTTCTTTCTTTCTTTCTTTCTTTCTTTCTTTCTTTCTCTCTCTCTCTCTCTTTCTCTCTTTCTCTCTTCCTTCCTTCCTTCCTTCCTTCCTTCCTCTCTCTCTCTCTTTCTTTCTTTCTTTCTTCCTTCCTTCCTTCCTTCCTTTTCCTCTTTCTTTCTTCCTTCCTTCCTTTCTTCCTCTTTCCTTCCTTTCTCTCTCTAATAGCTGTACAGTAAGTGTCAGGGAAATGAATTGAGAAGCAAAGAATGGTTTTTCTTTATTAGACTCTGAGGGATCAAGGCTGGAGAGAGCGCAGGCTGCCGGCCAGTGTTGAGACCGTGCTCTTATGTGGTCTGTGAGTGCTTCCCGCCCCAGCGATCGCTGCCGTAGCAGGAGGGGATTCCGGCTGGGACCCCACAAACCCTGGTCTGTGTTTCAGAAAACCACCAGCGCTTTGACCCAGCCAAGTCCTCCACCTTCCGGAATCTGGGCCAGCACCTGTCCATCCAGTACGGGACAGGCAGCATGCAGGGCTTTCTGGGAACCGACACGGTCATCGTAAGTGGGCTGCAGGCCAGCACGCACCTCTCCCTTTACACCAGCCACTCTTCCCACACAGATACGCTGGCGCTGGGGAGCTACGCCTCTGGCAATGCTCAGGATCCCTTTGGGTCCTGCCTAGCCAGGGGTCCTGGTGGGTAAGGGTTCTTAGAGGACCTTCAGCCAGCAGCCAGCCGTGGGTGGGCGCTGCCCTCCCTGCCCTCCCTCCTGTTCAGCCGCACCCCAGGGCCTCCCCAGGCCCTGTCTTCCTGTCTCCTTCCCACAGCTAGTTCAGAGTCCAGAGCCTGTGCCAAGACCGAGTCTTCAGTGTCACATGTGTGACCTCATTCGAGATTTGATTCTTCCAACAGCCCTTTGAGGAAGGCGCTATTATCCCCATTGTTCAGATGAGGAAACTGAGGCTCAGAGAAGTTGATAATGTCCTGAGGTCACACAGCTGGTGTCTAGGGTAGCTAAGGGTCAGACCACATCTTGACTCTCTGAGCAGTGCTCCTGGTTTGTTCTGACTCTTTTTTTTTTTTTTTATCATAACCTCAAGCTTTTATTGTCATAATAGAACAAAAGACAAAGCTTCGAACTGGATCACTTGGCCCTTTCCCTCCTCATCTCGTCCTAGTTCAAAATGCTTGCATCTCTTAATAGCCGACATTCTCTTAGTTCTGCAGTTGGGCGTAATACATTCAAGCGTCAGCATAATCTTCTTTGTAGTTTTAGCCTTCTGGAAAATCGGCTTGGTCTGCCCACACGGCCACTCTGCTTCCTGTCGTAATGCCGCTGTGCCTGGGCATGTAGTGAAGCCTTGCCCTTCCTGAACTCTCCCTTTGTGGGGATGGTGCTCTCAGCGCTTCTTGCAGGAAGTCAGCAGGTTTTAGGGATGTCCACCGTGTCCGCGGGAGGGCTATCAGCGCGAAAGCCAGACCTCACTCTTTATGTCACACAGCAGCGTACTTCCTCCAGTCAGAGAACACCTGCACCCTCAGGACAGGGGGCTCTCCTTTCTCCTGTCTCTTTTTGGCCTCTGAAGTCCCTAAGGAAATGGTGGTACAATAAAGGCTGGTTTCGTTCTTTTCTTCCTCAACCACCACCCATGGTTAAAAATCAAGCAGCGTCCCCTGGCGGGAGGAGGGGGAGGGGGTTATCTCCTTGGTCTTCCTTGGATTTGGCTCTCTCTTGTCTAGAACCCAGACGACCACAGCCCTTCCCTGGTGACAGCTGAGGCCCCTTCCCCTGCCCCCTAAAAGTCAGCAGCAGATAGCGGAGGCTCCAGGGCCCCTTGCGGAGGTGGCCCAGCAGACCGGGCTCTGGAAAGCCACGCCTGTTCCTCAAGGGCTCTGCGGCGCAAATTCCCTGCCCCAGCCCTATTTCCTCTGCTGCCTGGAGCCATTGCTCTCAGTTCTGCTGTCTCGGGCGGGCGCAGGGAAACGTCCTGGTCCTACGCCTGCCGGCCACAGCCGTGGTCACTCCTGACTGCTTTCACTCGCGGCCCATGGGATGGGGCTGGAGAGAGAGCCTCAGGGCTCAGGCCCCTTCCACAGCCTCATGAGGTGGCAGGTGAGATGTGGGAACCTGTCATCCTGGTTTGGGGGCTGGTCCCACCCAGCCCCTGCTCTCTGCTTGTTTGGACCAGAGCTGGTGGGGGCCTGATGGGGTGGGAGGGAGGCAGTTGGGAGGAGTCAGTGTAGGGACTGAATGGGGGGAGATTATCCCAGGTTTCCATTTCAAGCAAGAAGGCTTCTAGGCGGAGGGGAGGATGAAGTCCGGTAGGCTTGGCCAGGCACCTGCTCAAATCACAGGAGGGGACCCAGACTAGAGAACAGGAAGGGGGGTCTACAGAGAGAGCCCTGGGGAAAGGGGACTCTGGGAAAAGGCCTTGGGAAGCAGCTGTTTTCTCTACCCATCCAGGAGTTCCCCCACCCAGGTGCTAAACGGAGAGGGAGAAGGGGATCTACTGTGCTGGGCAGTGCTTAGAAGAAAGGCTTGGGGGTGGACACAGTGGGTTTGAATCCTGATTTCTCATTATCTAGCTATGTGACTTTGGGTGAGCCTCAATTTCCTCATCTGTAAAATGGGATTAATCCTCACCTCTGAGTGTTGCAATGAAGATGAAATGCATTCATTAGTTCATTATTTTTGTATCCTTTTTTTAATCCTTTCCTTCCACATACCCCATCTGTCTGCAAATCCTGTTGATTCTCCTTCACAACAAATTGAGAGTTTGGTCACTCCTTGGCACCTCTGCCATTGTCATCTCTCTTCAAGCCTCCTCCGTCGCTCACCTGCATTCCTGTCAGAGCCCCCTAACAGGTCTCCCTGCTCCTACCCTAGGCCCTTCAGCCACAAGGATCCTTTTAAAACCTAAGTTGAATCATATCATTCCTTTGACCAAAATCTTTCCATGGCTCCTTATCTCACTCAGAGTAAGTGAAGAGTTCTCACCACAGCCAGCAAGGCCCTGTGAGGTTGGGGTCCTGCCAACACCTGCCCTGCTTTCCTGCCACTCTCCCCGTCCTTCATTGTCTCTCCAGGCATGGCACACTGTGACTGGACCATTCTGAGTCCTGCCCTCCCCAGGACCTTTGCATATCCCCTGTTCTACGATGCATTTCTCCCAGGTCCTCAGTGGCCCATTTCCCATCTTCCTTCAGTCTCTGCTCAAGTTGTTTTATCAACCAGGCTTTCCCTCATCCACTGCCTGCCCCCCACCTTGATTTGTCTTTCTTTAGTGTGCTTATTACCACTTGAAATGATCTATATTCACTTCTTTTTAACATTTATCATCTGTCTTCTCCACTGGAATATAAACTTCTCCAGGGCAGACACTTTCTTATGTTCATTCTTATAGCTTCAGGGCCTAGGGCCAGATCTCCTTATGGAAGTCTCTCACTTGCTGTTAGTTGCTTGAAAGAAAAAAATGGATCCATTCATTCCACAGATGCTGACTGAGCCCGGTTCTAAGAGCCGAGGGTATGGTAATGAGCAAGACGGATAAAGTGCCTGCCCTCAAGGTGCTTACTGTCTAGGGCGGGTGGAGATCATGCACCCACGAACAAGTAAGATGACTCCAAACAGTGCCGAGTCCCCTCCAGAAAGCAAAGCTGGGAAGTGAGAGAGAGCTTGTGGGGACTAGGGCACATGGAAGCGGTGGGCCTGATGGCTTCTGAACAGTCTGGCCACCCCACCCCAGGGACCTTCTGTCTCTGGCTGAAGGGGCTCCTGAGGGAGGTCACTGCGGATTCTCTCTTGCAGGTCTCTGACGTCGTGGACTCTCACCAGACTGTGGGTCTGAGCACCAAGGAGCCTGGCGATATCTTCACCTATTCCGAGTTCGATGGGATACTGGGGCTGGCTTATCCCTCCTTGGCCTCCAAGGACTCGGTACCTGTGTTTGACAACATGATGAAAAAGCACCTGGTGGCCCAGGACCTGTTCTCGGTTTACATGAACAGGTAGGAGCTGCTCCCAGCCGGGCTTGGTCTTAACTGGCCTGGTAAGGACTCAGGAGAGTGTCCAACCCTTGGGGATACTCAGCAACTCAAGGGACGTCACCAGCATCCAAACAAGCCCTCTCCTTCTTTCCGGGCAGAACAAAAAGGCTCACCCAATCTCTGTCAAACGGCCCCCAGTAGAGTCACTTATGACGCCAGAGTTTACTGGGCCAAAATTTGACTCACATTTCTGGGACTAAAAATCCCAGGTCTGGCTCTATTCCTGTGTAGAAGCTTTTAATTTCTCTGTTCCAAAGAGGCAGGGCCTCAGGAATCATTTGTTGGTATCATGAGATTCATGGAATTTTAGAGCCTACTCCAAAGGAGTCCGGCCTTCTCCTTTCACTCTGGGGGAAGCTGAGGGCCAGGGAATTTTGGGCACCCTGGGAACTGAGCCAGGCCTGCAGCACAGGGCTCCTGACTTCCATTCCAGGGCTCTTTATCCCCCTTCCCCCACCCCAAGATGATACAGCTCGGCTCAGACAGAGAGGTTGGCTGGTGGGGAGAAAGGAACCCACCCACCAGGGAAGGGGCTGGAGGCTGAGCTCATGGTAGCCCTGGCAGGTGACAAATTGTCATGTTCATTCATTCACTCAATAACTATTACTGGGGCCCTTACCATGTGCAGGGGCTGTGCCAGGAGCTGCGGATATATCAGGAGACAAGACCTACTGTAAAAGTAGATTCACAACTGTAATTGAACAGTTGTGATAAGGGCACTGTGGGGGATGTTCTGGGGTAATGAAGGCTTCATGGGAAGGGGGACACTTGGTCTCCCAGAGGTGTGTGTATGTGGAGGGTGGCAAGGTGAGGCGTCACTGTGGACAGAGTGGAGTTATCTATGTGAGTCAGAGGGGAAAGTGTGAGTGAGGCTGTGGGAGGGCGGATGCTACAGCCAGAGGTGGAAAGGAGCTGGATGAGTTCTAGGAAGAGAACGGGAGCCAGGTAAGGCTACAGTGTGTGAGCATTTCCCAGCTGTAAGACTGGAACAGTGGGGCTTTGGGTTTGGGTGGCAGTTTTAATCTAAGGTGTGTGTGTGACCTTGATGGCCCCTTCTCCTACTGGTCACCAAAAGGTTGGGTGGCTGGTGGCAGGGGCACAGGGAGACAACTCCAAACACCAGAGGTTGGCTGACGGGGTCCCACGACCTCTGGTGGGTTTACTCCTTGAGCTCCCCTCGGATGGCAGTGGTGGGGCTCTGGGCTCCAGGGGGCTGCAGGGCTCAGAGGAGAGAGGGGGCTGCAGCCGGTTATCAGAGAAAAGCCCAGGCCAAGAAGGGGCATCGTTTGGCTAGGAGGGCTCATGCAATGCCTATTGGGGGATGGATGGGGTGGGTGGGGCTGGATCTTATTCACAGCTACACCAGTGTGAGGCTGGAGCACCTCCTCAGGGAGCTGGGGTGCCCGCCCAGCACATCACACTTTCCTTGTTTCAGGAACCAACAGGGGAGCATGCTCACGCTGGGGGGCATCGACCCATCCTACTACACGGGCTCCCTGCACTGGGTGCCCGTGACCGTGCAGGGGTACTGGCAATTCACTGTGGACAGGTGGGTGAGCGGCAGCCAGCAGGGGGCACGGAAACCCTGAAAACAACTCCCCCCACCTCAGTGACTCCCGTGGCCATCAACTCAGTCTGAATCAGACCCTTTCAAGGCCACATGACCTATGTCACTGATAGTGCTGCACGTTCACCGAGGATTTTTAAACTATAGCTGCATTTATGGACTGGGCACCTGCTTTCAGCTACGTATTGTGCTGAGTCATTACGTGGCTGGTTGCATTTGTCCCTCACTAAAACCCGCAGGGGTGAGTGCCCATTATTATCCCCATCACGTGCTGCCATCACGTTTGAACCTCGAGACCATCACTTTGAGGAAAGTCAGGGCAGATTCTAACGTCCCTGCCTCATAGATGAGAAGCCTGGGTGCAGAAAGGTTACCCAACATTGCCTGAGACACGCAGTGAGTGAGAGACAGGGTGAAAATGTAAAATCAGATTTTCAAACAACTAGTATCAAGGCCCACCCCATAATGAGCATAATTTTGTTTTATTGAAGTTTGATGTGGAAGGTGAGATAGCCTCGAATTAGCCGCTGAATTAGGAGAAAATAGTTTTAGGTGTTTTCTCTGCGCTCAGGAGGTTATGGAGGAAGGGTCCGGGGAGGTTGGGGCTTTCTTCCCTCCCTGAGGATAACAGCAGGGGAGGGTGGGAATGACTCTGGGGGGCAGGGCTGGACTTTGGACGGACCCTCTGCAGTGTCACCATCGACGGCGTGGTGGTGGCCTGTGATGGCGGCTGCCCGGCCATTCTGGACACAGGCACCTCCATGCTGACCGGGCCCAGCAGTGACATCCAGAACATCCAGACGGTCATAGGAGCCACGCCAGGCCATTATGGTGAGGTGAGACCTGGCCCCCAATCCCACCTCCCCAGAGACCCCCGAGATGGGTTCCTTTTGCACAAAGGAAAATGGTGAGGGCATTCAGTCCCCACAGAGGTTGGGGTTTCCTGGGAATCCTTCATGATGGCCTTTTGGCTCTGGGCCGTTGCTGCCTTGGAACTACCATATCTTACGCGGCAGCTGAATTTTATCCCCTGGTCTCCTGGGAGGGTTGTGCCACCTCCAATCCCTGACCTTTGCTGTGTTCCCTTGTCCCTCCTGCACCCCTGAGTCCATTCTCCACTCCGCCCTGACAGTTAAGAGTTCCCAGTGTCCTTGCATGTTCTGCCTGGGCCTGGAGGGGGAAAATACCAAGGCATATCCCTTTGTCCCAAGCGGAGGTCTGTCCCTGGGTTGCCTGACGGCTGGGCTCCCTTGGCGTGGCTCTTTCGAGGACTGTATCTTGAGACCAGGCCTTGGCCTGAGAGCATCCCTGGGGTTCTCTTAGTAGGCAGGGGTGACAGGCACAGAGGGAGGGCTCCTTGCCTTGAGCATCGAGGCACCTCTTTCAGTCAGTCCCCACCCCACTGCCCCTCTAAGAGGGCCTGCCTTTGGTTCTTCAGTTTAATGTCGACTGCGGAAGCCTGAGCAGCCTGCCTGTGGTCGTCTTTGAGGTCAGTGGCAGAAAGTACCCACTGCCACCCTCCGCCTACATTAACAAGGTATGCGTCTCACGAGATGAAGCCTTTGGGCTTCACTTAGCACCCCCTCTTAACTCCCTCTCCCAAAGTTGGGGCCCTGCAAATCAGTGAAATGGATGATAAGGAAGTGTTACAGACTGGATGTAGAATGCCAGCTGACCCTTCTGGGGGGACCATGTCCTGGGACCCCATTTGGGGCACTACATTCTCACCTTGGGAGAAGTAGGGAAGGCAGGAAGTACAGGAGTCTGTGGCCTGAGCAGGGAGGGAGGTGGGGAAGGTGGGACCACCGCTCCCTGAGTGAACCTAGTGGCCTAGGCCTTTGTCCAGGATTTTTCTAGATTGCCTGGGCATTGTGGAGACCACTCCTCCTTCCCACTGACCCATTGGCCTCAGCGTTGACCTTGTCCTGAGCACCCCAAACTAGCAGGGCCAGCTGCCTTGGCCCCCAGGCCTGTCTTGGCCAGTCATCAGGGCAGTAGGCACTGAGGGCAGGAGGGCAGGGGCCTGGGGAAAACGTGCAAGGGGTCAGGTCTCCAGAACCCTACCTGATAATCTTGGATTAAGTCGCTATTTTCCTGGATCTCAATTGTTTCATCTAGTGAGTGAAATGATCCTGACACTTGTTTCAAGGCTAAGATGAAGTCATACATGTATGATTAATTTGAAGTAAGGGTCAGGAAGCACAAATGGGGTTGGGACAAGTGTCATCTCAGCCTTGTCTTTCCTAGGACTCGGGCTCCTGCACCAGTGGCTTCCAGGGTGATGCTGCTTCCCAGCAGTGGATCCTAGGAGACGTCTTTATCCGGGAGTATTACAGTGTCTTTGACAGGGCCAACAACCGTGTGGGGCTGGCCAAGGCTGTCTAAGCACACCACTGCCCAGGGACCATGCCGCCCCCAAACTTGCACATACCCATCCCAGATCCTCAAGCAGATGGTCCTCAATAAACACGTCTCTGAAAAGCCTGCCTTCTCTTTTTGTCGTCGGGACCAAAGTCCTACACCATATGGGTGTGTGGGGGGCAAGGCTGCCACCCAGTATGTCAGGCAGGGCTGGATCCCCAAGCACAGGGGAGAGCTGAGGACACAGGTGATGGGTAGAGACTTTTACGAGGGAAATGGACATTTCAAGCTCCGGGCAGATAGGACCAAGACATGTCTTGCCTACCTGTCCTCCCGCTCTCGATCTTTCTGGGAAATGGTACTATAGGGCAGGCCCTCGCATAACTGTGGGATGAGAGATAAGGGCTTGGTGGTGTAGAAGATGCCTGACTCATGGAGACAAAGGCTCTAGGTATATTAAGAGACAGGCTTGTTGCCATTTGAAGAAGACAGATAATGGATTAGACAGGGAGTACCTGGGAAAGGCCCAAGGCTCCCAAGTTTGACAACCAGCATAAGGAGGAACCACAGTCCATAGGCCCAGCCTCCACCTTAGTGGCTTAAAAATGTACTTCTCAGTGCTCAGAGAGTGGCTCCATCACTTTGGGCAGACTCATTAACCTGCTCTCTGAGACTGACACATGCAAACCAAGTGTGAGTGAGGATTTCCAGTAGTCAAATGGTCACTGTGTTGGAGGTTCCCAAGATCATCCTCAGGCTTGATGACTTGCTGGAACCACTCACAGAAAAGCTGTTATACTCATAGTTACAGTTCATTACAGTGAAAAGATACATAAAATCAACACAGGTATAAAGGCATAAGGTCCACAGGGCAGAGTCCAGGAGGGACCAGCTGTGAGTTTCAAGGTGTCCCCTCCTGGGGAAGTCATGCAGACAGTGCTTAATTCCCAGCAATTATGTGTGACAACACAGACAAAGTATTGTCCTCCAGGGGAGCTTACCTGAGGCTTGGTGTCCAGTGCTTACTGGGGGCCAGCCACATAAGCTGATACAGTGTGACCCAAGGTACCAGGTGAACAAAAGCACCATAATCACAGTGCTGGCATAAACTATCCAGCGTGGCCCCTGGTCTCAGGTATATAAAGGCACTCTGATCAAGTTGGACATTCCAAGGGCTCAGAAGTGATCTCTCAGGAGTGGGTCAGGGCCAGTCCTTTCTTTAGAATGTGCCTTAACTTTTTATTGCACAACCAGGCTCACAGATCCATTCATGCTTTTCCTGGAGAGAAGCTATGTGGAGAATACAGATATCAGAGGGTCAGAGTGAGGTATTCAGGTGGCTCTCAGAGATTTTTCTCACCATATATAAGTTCGAGGCCCCTCAATTATCTCAAGGGAGCAGGTAGACAAGCTTCTTGGGGAAACCACAATGCTAGGAGTCAGTTTTGCAAACACTTCCTGGACAGAGCTTCTGGGAACTGCATGTGTGTTCCTGTGCCCTCCTTTTTCTTTGCATGCCCTTCTTCTGCCAGTCTTTTCTCTAACAGGGGATCGTATAATTGATCGGTGTTCTCTTTACTAAATTGCAGCCCATCTTGCACGCCTCCCACTGCTGTGATTGGGCTTTCAGAAAGCCCAGGAAAGGGATATAGGGTGTTTAACTCTCTAGTCCCTGCCCCTGCCTCACCCAAACCACAGGCCTGTTCCTGCAAACAACCCAAGGAGCAGGATGGTGGCTAAGTGTGCAGGCTTGGTAATCGTGATACTTTGCAAAGGAGAAGAGAAGTCAGGTCTTATCTGGGGACACCTCTCAGGGAAAACTCCTGAGGTCTCTCTCAGTTGTGCCCACGGACAAATTGGATGAAGGCCCCAGTGCCTTTCTGGGTTTGTGACTAAGCAGCCAGAGCTGGCCAACAGGGAAAATCCTGGGCCTCTTGTGGGGAAGGAGCAGGGCTGAGCTGTGGGAGGTGATGTGGAGGAAGGGCTGCTCCCAGATGCCTCCAGGCTGCAGTCCTCAGGTGAGATGGGGAGTCTGGGATGGGTTGGTTGGGTACAGAGGGTACAGAAGAAGATTCCAGGACCTCAGGGACAGAGAGTAGTGCCAGCAGTGGGCAAGCATGGTGCTGAGGACTAAACTCTGGCTTTGGGTGACTGCTCTAAGTCTAAACTTTCTTACCTAAACCGAATGCTGCCTATTTTCCAAGAATGAGACAGAATTGGGCCCCGCATTATTTTTAGGCTTTTAGTAAAATTTTAAAAAAACGCTGAATAAGCTTACAAAAATTGTCATATTTCAATGGTTTACACTTAATAATTGTATTTATTTATTTATTTTTTAGACTTTAATATCCTCCTTGCCCCTAACACACACTCAAGCCCACTCTCTGATTCTTCTCCCTCCCTTCTTTGTGCCCGGACTGCTTCCTTCACTGTCCCTGAGGAATGCCTGGTTGGATATTGGGGTGGGGAGATGGAGGGGCATTGTGAAAAGCAGAGAAGGTGTACAAGCTGCCTCTGGGGTTTCGTGCTTCTGTAAAGCAGTCTTCACTGGCTCTGCAGGCAAACCCTCTCCGCGGGGTCTGCAAGGTGATGAATGAAGAGGCTTTGGGAAGGACAGCTGTCAGCACACCCACTATTTGCTTGTCAAAAGGGGCAACATGGAAGCCTGCAAGGGCCGGTGAGGCTGGGAGGGGCCCCTTTGCCGGGCTTTGCTGGGTGCTGATGAGGCCCAGGCAACTGAGAGGCAGCTGAGGAAGCCTCAGTGCTTCCACCCAGCATACATTTGCTGACGTCTGTCCTTCTGCCATGGTCACACCAAACATCCTGCAGGGCTCGCCTCAGGGCCTCTGCTCAGGCTGTTTTCTTTGCCTGCTTTTGTCCCTTTCACTTTCTCTAACCGGTGAACTGTTCCTGGTCTTTCAAGACAAGCCTAAAGTTCACCTGGTCTGAGAAGATCCCACTCCGCTAGACTCCCTCTTGCGCCTTCTAAATTGCTCTGCAGTGATCTTTACAGCAGCGTTTCTCATGCCCTGGCCATCGGTGCCCATGTCTGTCCCTTTGACGGAGCCCCTGACAGCCCATGCCGCCGCTTTCCTCTCTGCATCCTCGGCGGGCGCCAGGGTAGTTCCTGGCACACTGTGGAAGCTCACCAGGTGCCCAAGGGTGGCTTAATGCCTTGTGATGTGAGCAGGCAAATTTCTGACAGCGTGGCATGAATAATGAGCAGTGAGAAACACAGCTCAAAAAGACACGGGCATGGACATGTGCATGTGGCTCTCCCAAGGACACTGTGTCTCTCTCCCAAGGACCGGCCCCACCCAGCGCCCTTCTCCGCACCCCCCACCTCCACCCCCTCAGGCCCAGAGAACAATTTCCAGCCCCTCTCCCTCCTTTGCCACTCATCTCTCTGCCAGTTCTTCTCCTGCCAGTGTTTGGCTAAAGAGAAGCTTTGAAAGGAGTCTTTGAAATGGAAATGTTATGACAAAATGATGGATTGTTTTCTGAGCTGTGCCATTTGTTTTCTCCTTGGAGCAGAAGGGAGAATATAACTGAGATGGGAGTGGCAGAGCCCCTCCCCCCAAGTCAGTGAGCTCTAGATGGCAAGAAGCACAAGGGAAACCCACACCAAGAGCGTGAAGCTGCCCATGGGGATGTGGGGTGAAGAGAAAGCCCGAGGCAGGGAGGCAGTCACTGGCCCCCCAACTGCTCCCATAGCCAGGCCCAACCCACCAGAGAGGCCAGGTGGACGCCTACACAGAACCCCCACTTCACCCAAACCCTCCAAACCATGGGGCCGTTTGCTGGCTCACCTTAAGCCAACCAATTTACTTGGAGCTAATTAGAGTTGTCAGGTCTTGTTCATTAAAAAATATTTGTAAAATACTCATTGCATATTCAGTGGTGAACACAACAGACAAAATCCCCTACCCTCATAGAGTTTATATTCTACTAGGGAGACAGACAATGGAGATGATACATGCGTAAATTATTCACATGTTAGATGGTGTGCTGCTTTGAATCTATTATGTACCCCAGAAAAGCCATGTTTTAATCCAGACCCAATCTTGTGGGGTCAGCTATTTCTTTTAATCTTGATTCAATACTGTAGGTTGGAAACTTTTGATTAGATTATTTCCACAGAGATGTGGCATGCCCAATTGTGGGTGAGATCTTTTGAGTAGATGAAGATGTGACCCCGCCCATTCCGGGTGGATCTTGATTAGTTTACTGGAATCTGTTAAAAGAGGAAACATCTTGGAGAGAGTTAGAGCCTATAGAGAGAGAGCTGAAGGAAACTTGAGAGCAGAACTGACACAGATGCCACACTTGGAGAACAAAGGTGCAGGTGTTTGGGGATGCTTAGAGCCCAGCAGAAATTGCCATAAGATGTTAAGAAAGCCAAAACCTGGAAAGAGCGAAGGGAAGCCAAGAGATGAAAGCTAGTCCTGGAGAAGCAAAGTGAGGAGCCCCCACAGGAACAGAGGCTGAAAGCAATGGAGCCCAGGAACAAGGAACCAGCAGATGCCAGCTACATGACTTCCCAGGTGACAGAGGTGTTGTAGACCCATTGGCCGTTCTTTCTTTCTTTTCTTTTTTAATATTTTTATTAAGACATATCTACACACGTATAGTCCAACCGTATTATACAACTAATGACTCACAATATCATCACATAGTTGTGTATTCTTCACCATGATGATTTTTAGAACATTTGCATCACTCCAGAAAAAGAAGTAAAAAGAAAAAAAGAACTCCTACATCCCATACCCCTTACCCTTCCCTCTCATTGACTCACAGTATTTCTATCTACTCAACTTTTACCCTTTATCTCTCCCTACTATTTATTTATTTTTTATTCTTCTTATTATTAGTTTTAACTCTTCTGTCCATACTTTGACTAAAAGGAGCATCAGACACAGGGTTTTCTCAATCACATAGTCACATTGTAAAAGTTATGTAGTTATACAGTCTTCTTCAAGAATCAAGTTACTGAACACAGTTCAACAATTTTAGGTACTTCCTTCTAGCAACTCTAATACACCATAAACTAAAAAGGGATATCTATATAATGCATAAAAATAACTTCCAGGATAACCTCTTGACTCTGATATCTCTCAGCCACTGAGATTTTATTTGTTTCACTTCACTCTTTGCCCGTGTTGGTCAAGAAGGCTTTCTCAGTCCCATGATGCCAGGTCTCAGCTCATCCCTGGGAGTCAGATCCCACGTTGCCAGGAAGGTTTACACCCCTGGGAGTCAGGTCCCATGTAGGGGGAGGGCAGTGGGTTCACCTGCCAAGTTGGCTTAGAGACAGTATTGGCCTTTCTTGAATCAAGGTATCTTTTACTAGATGCCTTAATTTGAACATTTTATAGGCTTAGAAGTATAAACTTGTAACTTATTAAATTCTCTTTATAAAGGCTGTTCCAGTTCTGGTATATCACATTCTGGCAGCATTTAAGAAACTAACGCAGATGGTTATAAGCACTAGGGGGGAAAAGAGAGGGAGAAGAGGAGTGAATGAGACACTTTCTACTCTCAAATGAAGTGGGGATCTAGTTGGCCCAAGATGGCTGCTACTTGAGGGGTGGGATTTAGTTTGTCCTCCGGAGCAGCTAGTGAACAACTAGGAACAGTACAGAACAACTGCTGGGGCCACGTCAGTGATCAGACACGTAGCGTACACCAGTCTGCACAAGCTGGACCAGCTGTGATCCCACCCAGAACCATGAATCTCCCAAGCTGCGGAGCCCGGTGTCCCTCCCCCACAGGCTGCTTTCCTGAGGGGGAAGGAAAGAGACTTTTCTACTAGCAAGGGGCTGAGCTCAATTGTGGAATTCATTAACAAATTCTGATTACTAAAAATAGACCCCCAGCTCAATTGAACCTCCATTAAAAGCTGAGGTTGCTGTTTTTTGCCCTGGCGCAGAGAGGGCAGGGCTGATGAAAAACAAACAAACAAACAAACAGAGGTTGTTTTTTAATTGGACAGCAAAAAATACTTGAAAGATTTGAGCCCTGAAGGAAAGGAGGGGACACATAGGACCTGGAGATACACAGAGCAATGCACCAACTTGAGCTCTTGATTGGCAAACCTGAGGAAAGGGGGACCTGCTCTGAAAAGGATTTTTTTTCTGTTCTTTTTCATGACTTTGTTTCTGTGGCTTGACTGCTCTTTGCATACAACTGCAAGGCTTCTCAGGCTCCAACTGCCCCAGGCAAGGGCAGAATTAAGCTCGTCTGAGAGGCAAAGAGGCTGGTCAAGTGAAAAGAAATTCCCTGGAGGTTGTGCCTTCCCCAGAAGAGGGGAGGGGCCCAGCTCATGTAGAATCCCTCCCTCAAGGAATTGAGACCCCAGGGTCTGAAAAACTGAAGCAATTAAAGCCAGCCTACAACCTCTCTTCTGTCTCAGCCATGGTCCCAGCAGGAAGAATCTGCTGAAGTTAAAGGTTCCTCATCACTTTATGCTGGTGGGACCCACAAGCAGAAAAGAGCCACATACTGGGAAGGACAAGAAAAACGCAAAGTCTAGAGGCTTCACAGGAAAGTCTTTCAACTTGCTGGGTCTCATCCTCAGGGAAAATTGACTTGAGCGACTCTTTCCTACTGGGCCAGTCTGGTCTGGGAAAATCTGGTTGGGGTCTATAATACCTAAGTAGACCCTCCTAAGGGAGAAAAAAAGGTACCATACAGGCAAGGCAAGAAACAAGAAAACAAGAACTGAAAAATTCTGATCTGTTAAACAAAACCTAAGCTAGAGGTCTAGAATAAGCTCAACTGAATATCAAGGAACAGATAGACCACAAAGTCATCCAGCAAGAAAATCCTAGATAAAAAAATGAAAACAATCTCCAGAATAAACTAATTAAGGAAATTAAATGTCTAGATGCCAGCAAAATATAACAAATCATACTATAAAATTTGAAGATATGGCCCAGTCAAAGGAACAAACCAACAATTCTGAGATACAGGAGGTGAAACAATTAATTCAGGATGTTCGAACAGACATGAAAATCTCATGAAAAATCAAATTAATGAATTGAGGGAGGATATAAAGAAAACAAGGGATGAACAAAAAGAAGAAATCAAAAGCCTGAAAAAAACAATCACAGAACTTATGGGAATGAAAGGCACGGTAGAAGAAATGAAGAAAACAACGGAAACCTACAGTATTAGATTTCAAAAGGCAAAAGATAGGATTAGTGAACTGGAGGAGGGGACATCAGAAAATATAGGGAAAAGAATGGAAAAATATGAGCAGGGACTCAGGAAATTTATGACAACATGAAGCACGTAAAACATACATGTTGTGGGTGTCCCAGCAGGAGACGAGAAGGGAAAAGGAGGAGAAAAACTAATGGAGTAAATTATCACTGAAAATTTCCCACCTCTTATAAAAGACTTAAAATTACAGATCCAAGAAATGCAGCATACCACAAACAGAATAGATCCAAATAGATGTACTCCAAGACACTTACTAATCAGAATGTCAGATGTCAAAGATCAAAGAGAGTTTTTTGAAAGCAGCAAGAGAAAAGTAATCCATCACATGCAAGGAAAACCCAATAAGACTATGCATAGATTACTCAGCAGAAACCATGGAGGTGAGAAGACAATGGTATGATATTTAAGATAATAACAGAGAAAAACTGCCAACCAAGAATCTATACCCAGCAAAATTGTCCTTCAAAAATGAGGAAATTAAAACATTATCAGACAAAAAGTCACTGAGAGAATTTGTGACCAAGGAACCAGCTCTGCAAGAAATACTAAAGGAAACACTAGAGACAGATAGGAAAAGACAGCAGAGAGAGGTGTGGAGAAGAGTGTAAATAATGAAGACCATCAGTAAAGGTAAAAAGAAGAAATACTAGATGTGACATATAAAATCCAAAAGGCAAAATGGTAGAAGAAAGAGTTGCCCTTACAGTAATCCCAAGCAAGCAAAAAGAAAGAAATAACAAAGATTAGAGCAGAAATAAATGAAATGAAGAACATGAAAACAATTGAGAAGTTAAACAAAAACCAGAAGTTGGTTCTATAAGAAAATCAGTAAGATTGATGGACCCTTAGCAAGGTTGACAAAAAGAAGAGAGAGGATGCAAATAAATAAAAACAGAAATGGAAGAGGAGACACTACCACTGACCCAACAGAAATAAAGGATCTAATGATACTATGAACAACTTTATGTCAATAAACTAGACAATGTAGATGAAATGGACAACTTTCTAGAAAGGCATGAACAACCAACATTGACTTAAGAAGAAATAGATGACCTCAACAAATGAATCACAAGTAAAGAAATTAAATTACTCATTAAGAGGCTCCCAAAAAAGAAAAGTCCAAGACCAGATGGTTTCATATGTGAATTCTACCAAACGTTCAAGAAAGAATTAGTACCAATCCTGCTCAAAGTCTTCAAAAAAATTGAAGAGGAGGGAAGCCTATGCAACTCATTCTATGAAGCCTGCATCACCCTAATACCAAAGCCAGACAAAGATACTACAAGAAAAAAAATTATAGACCAATCCTTAATGAATATGGATGGAAAAATCCTCAACAAAATTCTTGGAAATCGAATTCAGCAGCACATTAAAAGAATTATACACCATGACCAAGTTGGATTCATCCCAGGTATGCAAAGATGGTTCAATGTAAGAAAATCCATTAATGTAATACACTGTATCAACAAATCAAAGCAGAAAAACCACATGATCATCTCAATTGAGGCAGAAAAGCATTTGACAAAACTCAACATCCTTTCTTGTTGAAACACTTCAAAGGATAGGAATAGAAGGGAACTTTCTTGACATGATAAAGGGAATGTATGAAAAACCCTCAGCTAACATCATCCTCGATGGTGAAAAACTGAAAACTTTCCCCCTAAGATCAGGAACAAGACAAAGATGTCCACTGTCACTATCATTATTCAACATTGTGTTGGAAGTTCTAGCCAGAGCAATTAGACAAGAAAAAGAAATACAAGGCATCAAAATTGGAAAGGAAGAAGTAAAACTCTCACTGTTTGCAGATGATAGGATACTATTTGTGAAAAATCCCAAAAACTCCACAGCAAAACTAGTAGAGCTAATAAATGAGTACAGCAAAGTGGCAGGTTGCAAAGTCAACACTCAAAAATCTGTGGAGTTTCTACACACTAGTAATGAGCAATCTGAGAGGGAAATCAAGAAAAAAAATTCCATTTACAGTTGCAACCAAAAGAATAAATATTTAGGAATAAATTTAACTAAGGATACAAAAGACCTATACAGAGAAAACTATAAGAAACTGCTAAAAGAAATCACAGGAGACCTAAATAAATGGAAGGGTATACTGTGTTCACGGATTGGAAGGCTAAGTAAAGTTAAGATGTCAATTCTACCTAAATTGATTCATAGATCCAATGCAATACCAACTAAAATCCCCAAAATTTACTTTTCAGAAATAGAAAAACCAATAACCAAATTTATCTGGAAGGGCAAGTTTCCCCGAATAGGTAAAAATATCCTGAGAGAGAAAAATGAAGTTGGAGGTCTCACATTACCTGACATTAAGGTGTATTATGAAGCTACAGTGGTCAAAGCAGCATGGTACTGGCATAGAGGTAGATATACTGACCAATGGAAATGAATAGATATAGACCCTCTCATCTATGGACAATTGATCTTTAATAAGGCAGTCAAGCCAACTCACCTGGGACAGAACAGTGTCTTCAATAAAAGGTACCTAGAGAATTGGATATCCATATGTAAAAGAATGAAAGAGGACCCATATCTCACACCCTATACAAAAATCAAGTCAAAATGGATCAAAGACCTAAACATTAAATCTAATACCATAGACCTTTAGAAGAAAATGTAGGGAAATATCTTGCAAATCTTATAAGAGGAAGCAGTTTCCTAGATCTTACACCCAAAGCACAAGCAATGAAGAAAGAAATAGATAAATGGGAACTCTGCAAAATTAGACACTTTTGTGCAGCAAAGAACTTTGTCAAGAAAGTAAAAAGGCAGCCTATAGAATGGGAGACAATATTTGGAAACGATAGATCAGATAAGGGTCTAGTATCCAGAATATATAAAGAGATTGTTGAACTCAACAACAAAAAAGACAAACAACCCAATTACAAAATGGGCAAAAGACATGAACAGACACTTCTCAGAGGAGGAAATACAAATAGTTAAAAGGTACATGAAAAAATGCTCAATTTCCCTGGTTATTCAGGAAATGCAAATCAAAACCACAATGAGATATCATCTCATATCTACCAGAATGGCCATTATTAATAAAACAGAAAATGACAAGTGCTGGAGAGGATGTGGAGAAAGAGGCACACTTATCCACTGTTGGTTGGCATGTAAAATGGTAGAACCACTGTGGAAGGCAGTTTGGCAATTCCTCAGGAAGCTGAGTATAGAATTGCCATATGGTCCAGCAATACCATTGCTAGGTATCTATTCAGAGGACATAAGGGCAAGAACACAAATGGACATTGGCACACCAATATTTATAGCAGCATTATTCACAATTTTCAAGAAATGGAAACAGCCAAAATGTCCATCAACAGACGAGTGGCTAAACAAGCTGTGGTATATACATACGATGGAATGTTACGCAGCTGTAAGACAGAATAAAGTCATGAAGCATCTAACAACATGGATGGACCTTAAGAACATTATCCTGAGTGAGATTAGCCAGAAACAAAAGGACAAATACTGTATGGTCTCACTGATATGAACTGACATTGATGAATGAACTTGGAGAATTTCAGTTAAGAACAGAGACCATCAAGAGATAGAAATAGGGTAAATTTTGGGTGTTTGGAGGTGAAAGGATATAGATTGTGCAACAGAATTGATTGTAAAAATTCAGAAATGGACAGCACAACACTACCTAACTGTAATACAATTATGTAAGTGCACTGAATGAAGCTGAACGTGAGAAGGATAGAGGGAGGAGGGCTGCGGGCATGTATGAAACCAGAAGGAAAGATAGGCGATAAAGACTGAGATGGTACAATCTAGGAATGCTTGGAGTGTACAATGATAGTGACTAAATGCACAAATTAAAACATGTTTTTGCATGAGGGAGAACAAAGGAATGTCAATATTGCAGGGTGTTAAAAATAGATGGTCATTCGTATTTTAAAACTTTAACTTGTACATGAGACTAAAGCAAAAAAATGTTTATTTGGTACAAAATTCATATTTTGACTAGTGCATTTCCTAATATAACTTAAATGGATAGTTTAATTGAACATCAAAAGTACGTGGAACCTTGAATAGGGCATGCGATTTTGTAGGTTTGTCCAGAGTCATGATGCCCTGGTAAATCCCAGAGTGATTTGAACAGTGAATAAAGAAGTATTTGCAAAGTTCCCTTGGGGGAATGGTAAGAAAGGGGGAAAATTCAACTTCCCCATTTGGAGAAGGCCTGATATTCTTGCAAGCAGTGGAGACAACCAAATCAATAGGTCGAGCCCTCATTTTGGGGTTTGTTCATAAGGAACTTATCCCCACAAAGGATAGACTAAGCCTACTTAAAATTAGGCCTAAGTGTCACCCTCAAAGAACCTCTCTTGTTGCTCAGATGTGGCCTCTCTCTCTCTCAGGCAACATGGCAAGTAAACTCACTGCCCTCCCCCTCTCTACATCAGATGTGACTCCCAGGGGTGTAAACCTCCCTGGCAACATGGGGCAGAAATCCTAGAATGAGCCGGGACTCAGCATCAAGGGATTGAGAAAACCTTCTCAACTGAAAGGGGGAAGAGAGAAATGAGACGAAATAAAGTGTCAGTGGCTGAGAGATTTCAAACAGAGTTGAGAGGTTACCCTGGAGGTTATTCTTATGCATTATATAGACATCTGCTTTTTAGTTTAAGGTGTATTAGAGAGGTTAGAATTAAGTGCCTGAAACTGTAGAGCTGTGTTCCAGTAGCCATGTTTCTTGAAGATGATTGTATAACGATATAGGTTTCGCAATGTGACTGTGTGATTGTGAAAACTTTGTGTCTGATGCCTTTTTTATCTTTGGTATGGACAGATGATTAAAAAATATGGATTAAAATTCAATAAATAGTCGGGGGAACAAATGTTAGAATAAATTGAGTAGATTGAAATACTAGTGAACAATGAAAGGGAGTGGTAAGAGGCATAGAAAAAAATAAGGGGAACAAAGGTTAAAGTATATTGGACAGGTGGAAATACTAGTGGTCAATGAGAGGGAGGGATTAGGGGTATGGTATGTTTGAGTTTTTTCTTTCTTCTTTTTATTTCTTTTTCTGGAATGATGCAAATGTTCTATAAAATGATCACGGTGATGAATATACAACTATTTGATGATATTGTGAGCCATTGACTGTACACCATACATGGAATGTTTGCATGTTAAGAATTCTTGTTCGTGTTTGCATGTTGTTTTGGTGTGATAATACAAAATAAACTAAATTAAAAAAATGAAGTGGGGAGGGCAAGCTGAACGAGAAAGTGACATTTGAACAAAGACGCTAAAAAGAGGGTAAGCAATGCAGATAAGGCAGGGTGTGGGAGGAGCAAGCATTGCAGGCACCGGGACAGTGTGTAGGATTAAACATATGGGCACTTAGTACACGGAAGATAAATCTGTGTATGTTATACTTTGCTGCCTTTGCTTACCTTTCTTAGAGATGTGCCTGGTCGTTGAGGTCAGGAGTCTCATCTCAGTCATCTTTGCATCCTTCATAAAAATCAAGCAGTGTTTGACACTTAGTAATGGTTCAGGTTTATGCTGAATGAATAAACTCCAAATTATAAACCTCTCTAAGCCTCTAAATTTATTAGCCCCAGGGGCGCTGGAACTCAGCTGATGTCCTGGAGAGCCCTCTAGTGGTCGAATCTCAAATGCCGACTTTGTGCCCTTGTTTTGGTGTTCTGTATCCCGCGGCCCCACCTCCTCACCCCAGGCAACTTGGATGCAATGACCCACCAAGCAATGCAATTTATTGTGTGCCTACTATGCGCTGGACCCAGCGCCAGCTTCTGCGGGAGGCAAGCAGACACAGGAGGCGCAGTCCCTTTCTCTGATTAAACTTTCACTTCTCAGTCTTTGTTCTCTGATCTTTCTGTATAATTGTACTAGAATTCCATTTTGAGCTTGAGCTGGCTGGGCAAGAACGTGCCTTCTCTGTGTGCTTGAAGAGTAACAGCCAGGTGAGCCGGAGAGCCCATCACCTGAAAGGAGCTACAACCCCAGGGTCCTTGGGAACCAGCCGGGACCTGGTCCACTGGACATTCTGTGGAGTTGCCAAGGTGGGGATGGACCCGGGCAAGTTGCAGACCAGAGTCATCGGCACCCCCATTCTGGCTGGAGGAATGGCACCCCCATTTTGGGATCTGTTCAGGGGTCCCAGCCCTTCCTCTGGGCTGGTAGCTTTGGTATCATCACAGTCGAGGCTGAAACTCCACGCTGGGCTGTGGAGTCTCCTACAGCCTCTTGTCCTTCCCCTCTTCTCTGGCCCCAGGACTCCGTTTAGCATTGAGACCAGAATAACTGTGTTCTCAGAGCTCTATATTTAGGGTCCGTGATAGAGAACAAGGAGCGTCGGGAACAGACCTCCTGTGTGACAGGGAATGTCCACACCTCCTGCAGCTTGGAACTATTTCTTGAGAAATCCTAGAAGCCGGGCTGCCCTTGGTAGCACCAAATCACACCCACAGTCTCCACCTCAATTCCTTGGGGACATTTCTCATTGAGCAGATCATTCATAAGCAATGACAGGGAATGTGTTCAGACGGGCTTTCCAGGTGCCCGGCTTGAGCCAGTGACCCAGGCCTGCCTGAGTCTCTCCTCCTCAGCTCCCGGGACAGTGAGGCAGGTGGCCCCAAGCTGCGGGGATGTTGCTTTGGCCAGAGCTCCAGCACCCAGGATGGCACCCCTTATCGATGTGGAAAATATACAGAGAGTGGATCATCTCAAGCACTTTTCTAGGTCTGCATGTTTCCCCCAAATCCTGGAAATGGGCCCCATAAAGAATCTGGGAAACTTCAGAAATCATTGTCTTTGTCCGGAAAGTCAGACAGACCAAAAAAGTCAGACAGACCAAAGCTGTCAGAGAGGAAACTCATAGGCTGGTGCAGACGAGCATGCCAGTACCCTAGTTCCTGGGGGGCCCCCGGGCTGCATTTGGATTAGATTTCTAGGATTTATTTAGACCCAAGAGTTAGAGGAAGGGCTTCCTGCAGCGCGGGGGGTGTTCCTTGGCAAAAGTCCGTGGGTGGTTGTGCTTATGATTCTCAGGTCCTGCCGTCCTCGAAGAGACTTGTGCATCCCCTTCCTTGCCTTGAGCAGCGTCTTAGCGGTCGCCCTGATGACCATCAGCCCTTAACATCCACCCTCTAAACTAGCCCCGTCCCTGGGGCTGGGGCTGCCCCAATGTGGAGAGAAGGTTCCAGCTTCTCTGGGTGCAGGTGCCAGGTGGCATCCAGTGCGTCTCCCCCAAAGTGGCAGAGGGACATTGGGAAATCACCTGCCCTAGTGGACGCACCTGAGCTAGGACGGTGAACGAAGGTGACCCACGGAACTGTAACCAGAGCTGGAGGCTCTGACCTGAAGTTTGAGGGATGATTATGCTGTGCATTTGTCTGGACCTTGTGAAGTGAACTAACCCTCTGTCTCTGTCTCTGTTTGACTGCCTCTCTCTTTCTCATTAAATATTTACGGAGTACCACTTGCTCTGTGTGCTAAAGCTGCAAAGATGAGTGAAACATGATCTTTACCCTCATAGAGCTTTATGGGGCAAGATTTAGCATGAGCTTTAGCATGGTGTGATTTATTGGGAGGGACCTTATTTTGGATTTAGATTGTAAAGATGCTGTCTCGTCACTCCCTCAAAGTATTGCAGTGTCCTAAAAAAGCTGGTAATTCTGAAATCAAACTCCATCTGCCAGACTGCTTCTTTCATCAAAGAGTGTCACAAAAATCTTTTGCCAGGCTCTGTGTCCCAGTTTTTAGTCCAGAAAGTGTAACTGCAGTTCAGCCTATGTTTCAGAGCCTCTGATGGGGGTAGGGGTGGCATCGGAATGGAGGAAAGGGAAGCAGCTGCCATCTGCGACCTTGCAAACCTTACCAAGCCAGCTGCTATCTCCAGAGCGTGCTCTGTCTTCTTGCTAAAGCCCATCTCTCCCTTGGTCAGGATGGGATCTATGACTGGGTTTCCCACGTTTTCTTGTCTGAAGTGGCCACCTGGGCTTCACTAACCTCCAGGCAATCTATGAAGCACCCCTAGATGAGATGTGAGCATTATCATCTCAGCCAGGTTCCCTGTAGGAGCTGAGACGTGACACCAGAGGGCAGTAGAGAGCTGCAGTGGGGCGGGCTCAGAAGGGGGAGATGCTGCAGGCTCAGCCAACAGCTCAGCAGGGCTTAGGATACAAAACTGGGCCTGGGTTTGTGGTTTGTGGGGGGCTGGGGGGAGGCAGCTTCCCTTGGATTTCCCCTCGAAGACTGTGACTTCTGTGATTAGGCTGATTGGTGCGAAGCCTCCCAGTACCCAAGGACTTGTCGCTGAGAACTGGCCCATCGTCCTGGCTGCTGCAGAGGATGCCAGTGGGGTGGGAATCGGAAGGTGGCATCTTTCTTCCTTGATGAAAAGACACCTTGAGCCTCTAGGGCAGGCAATGTTCAGAGACTTTCTCGCTGGACAGGAGAGGCTGGACCTTGCAGGCAAGTCACCTCCTTTTTGGGGATCTCTGACTAATCAGTGCTGCCGGATATGATGAAATCCTCTGAAGGGTGGCTCGTGGTTCCCGGATGGACCGCCTTTAATCTCCTGAGTGGGTGCCTTACATGTGGGTGTCATCCCCTACTGCACAGGCTCCAGATCACCTACAGGGGAATACACAAGAGCAATGCATCCCTAGGTGGTCGCGTTTAAGAGATAAGGGGTGGGCCCAACCTATCTCCTGTTTTCTGTTTGCTTCTTTGGGTTTAAATAACAGATATATTGCTTTCCTGTTACTGCTGTAACAAATTACCACCAACTCAGTGGTTGAAATAACACAGATCGATTATTTGACAGTTCTGGAGGTCAGAAGTCTAGAAGCACTATCAGTGGGCTAAAGCCAAGGCAGCGCTGGTTCCTTCTGGAGGCTCTGGGTGAAGAATATGCCCCCTTGCCTCTTCCAGCTTCTAGAGGCGGTCCGCCCTTGTTATGGATGCCTCACTCTGACCCCTCCATTGCCACCACTTTCTCTGCCGCTGCCGCTCCTGCCTCTCTATCATAAGGACCCTTGTGATGATATTGCACCCAGGCAGATAATCCAGGATAATCTCCCCACCTCAAGGTCCTTAACTTAATCACATCTGCAGCGTTCCTTTTGGCATATCAGGGAACATAGTCAAAGGTTTGGGGGATTAGGATTTGGACATCTTTGAAACGCCTTTATTCTGCCTGTCTCACCATCGTATTGCCCTTTTCCCTGAAGCTCATATTGACAGTTTCCCTCCTTGAGGTTTTGTTCCAAGAGACAGAGGTTCAAGCAGAGACGGGGGCTCCCCTTCCGTCTGCCCAGGACCCTCCTTCTTGGATGACTGGCACCGAGAATCCACTTCCTCCAGGAAGATGCTCTCAGGAGGTTACTTGAACCTATAGCTACCGCAGGACAAGTTCATTAGGACACCACACCACGCCCCATCGTCCATACCACGCCCCATCGTCCATATCACTCTCCCAAGCATTGCAGGATAGCCACACAGAAACGCAGAGAGCCAAGGACTGAAGCCAAGACATCACAGCCAGGCACTCCTCTTCTCCAAATCCCCTGCCCCACCACAAGCCTTTCTGTTTTCTTTACTAAAAATTGTTTCTATGAAGATGGGGTGGGGAGAGACTACTTGGCTTTTAGATATCTAAGGCAGGGAGAGGGCACCATTGTGAGAGAAGGGGAGGAAAGAAATCTCCTCCCAAACCTGGAACTGTCCCTGCCAGGGGGTCCGCCTGAAACCCCGGGGCCAGCATCTGAGCCCAGTTGGGGGATTGGAGTTGATTTCAAGTGGGGAGGAAATGTCTGGTCACCAAAATCAGGAGTCCAGGGGAGATGGCACTGCCTTGACACTTAATAAGTTTTAGATAAATAAGTTGGAATGCTCCTTTCTCACCGTAGGCTGCAATTAAATAATTAAATTAAATCAAAACTCAATTAAATGAGTTTCTTTCACTGAGGGGTTGTACTGAGTAGCTATAGAAGCAAATTTTAAATGGTTTGGATAAGTTTGAGGGTATAACAATGGGTTCAGCTCCTATCCAGTCTCTTATTAGGCCATATAATGTTGCCATTTCCTGGCCTCAGTTTCCTGTTCTGTAAAATGGGAGCACACAAGAATTACCCTCCTCCTCCCAGACAGTCATGAAGGATAAATGAGACAACAAGTGAAAGTGCTTTGTACAAAGGGATATATTACAAAACAGTGTTATTATAGGAAAAACATCCAGTCTCCAGGAGGTTGGGGCTAGGAGGGCAGTTGGACCGTTCCAAAGCAAGCACCTTGAAGATGGGAAACTGACCTAGTGTGGGAGATCTTTTTCTCTTTTTAAAGAAAGTACACTTTTATTGAGATGTTTTATATATTCACATACCATATAATCATCCATATTGTACAATCAGTGGCTCACAGTATCATCATATAGCTGTGCATTCATCGTCACAATAGACTTACATTTTCACTGCTCCAAAAAATTAAAAATAAGAATAAAAATAAAAGTGAAAAAGAACACCAAAATCTCATACCTTCTTATTCCTTGTCACGGTCAGGTTCATGTGTCAACTTAGCCAAGTGGTGGTGCCTGTTTGTCTGGTTGGGCAAATGCTGGCTTGTCTGTTGCAATGAGGACATTTCATAGAATTAAATCATGATCATGTCAGCTGCATCCACAGCTGATTCCATTTGTAATCAGCCAAAGGGAGTGTCTTCTGCAATGAGTGATGCTTAATCTAATCACTGAAAGCCTTATAAGGAGGATTCAGAAGAGACAGGCTCTTCCTGCTTTGGGTGGCGAGCCTTTCCTGTGGAGTTCGTCCAGACTCTCCATCGGAATTGTTGATTTCCCAGCCTGCCCTACGGATTTTGGACTCTGTGTTCCCAAGGTCATGTGAGACACTTTTATACATTTTATATTTGCGAGTGTTCCCTGTTGATTCTGTTTCTCTAGAGAACCCTAATACACCCCCCGATTGTTTATTTATTTTTTGCCTTTATTTTTCTTGCTCATCTTTCCACACACTAGATGAAAGGAGTGTCAGTCACAAAGTTTTCACAATCACATGCTCACACCTTAAAAGCTTTATAGTTATTCAGTTGCCTTCAAAAATCAGAGCTATTGGATTATAATTCAACAGTTTCAAGTATTTCCCTCTAGCTACTCCATTACCACCAAAACTGAAAAGGGATATCTATGTACTGCATAAGGATAACTTCCAGAATGACCTCTCAGCTCTATTTTAAATCTCTCAGCCACTGAAGCTTTATTTTCTTTCATTTCTTCCCCTCTTTTGGTCAAGAAAAAAGGTCTTCTCACTCCCACGGTGCCAGGGCCAGGCTTGTTGCCTGGGAGTCATTTAAGTGAGGGAGATTTTATATTTTCATCCCAAAATCCCTTCTACTGGCCCACTTCTACTTTGGGAAATTAAATAAAATATCCAATAGAATGCCTTCTATTGGGTGCTGGATCACCTTCTAACATGGCCTTCAGTAACCCTTGTGTAATTCCCATCTCTGGAGTGTGAGCTGGATTTACTGAGTTGCTTATAATAAATGGAACACCCCAAAGTGACAAACACTCCAGAGGTGAGTTTACAAAGCCTGTGGGTCCTGTCTTGCTTGCACTCTTTTCTGCTCTCTCCTGCTAACTCTGATGAAGCCAGCTGCCAGGCTGGGGGCTGCACTTTGGAGACGTCCATATGGCAAGGACCTGAAGGGGACCTTTGGTCAATAACCAGATGGGAACTGCACTCTTCCGTCCAACAGCTCAGTAGAGACTGGATTTGGCTGACAACCACGTCAGTGAGTTGGAGATGGACCACCCCCCCCTCCCCGAAGATGACAGCAGGACCTACCAGCTTCTTGTTTACATCCTTGTAAGAGGCCCTGACTCAGGGGATCCCGCTAAGCCATGAATTCCTAACCCACTGTGAGATCTGTGTGTGTTTTAAGCTGTTAAGGTTTAGGGTACCTTTCAAGGCAGCAATAGATAACTAATGCACGCTGTAAGGTGTTATTCCACCCTGAGGATTTGCAGTATTATTACACTTTTGACTTAGTAAATACAACTGAACACCGACTCTGTGCCTGGCACATAGTACCTTAGGGTTCTGAGGCTTTGAATATGAGCCACGTGAGATTCAGCTCCCAAGAACTCACAAATCGGGATGGGGCTGGCAGCGGGTAGACATGGAATGAATGAAACAATGGGAGCAGAGGAGAGATTAGGAAAAACCTTCTGGAGACAGAGGAACGGGTGTTTGGGGTTAATCCTTGAAGGTGGGTTGGATTTTAGAAGGTGGAAATAAGGTGAAGGGCATTGCATAGGGGCAGGAAGAACTTCAGCAAAAACACAAATGTGGTGCAAGGTGTTTTCAAGCAAGTGATATTGAACTGGCCACAGAAGGGAAAAAGTCAGAGATATTTGACTCCTCCTTTCTGAATGGGGTTAGGACTAAGCAAAACTGAGAGGGTACAACTTCACAAAGTGAGGCCCAGCGATGATGACACAGGGCAGAATGGTCAGGCTGGCCCGAGACCCTTGACGTATGGGAGGTAGGAGTAAGGAAGAAAGGAGGGGAGCTGACTCCTCAAATTCTCCCTGGGCCAAATCATTCCTGACTGTCCTGAGCAGCACTGTAGGTAGAAGTGGTTTGGGGCAGGGGTTAAGCATTTGATCAAACAGAACAAATCGGACCCAGGGTTTGAATCTGGTTCAGCCACTTGCTGGCTCTAGCATTTGGGTTTCATCTATCAAATGGGTTAAGAGTTATTCCCATCTCACAGGGTGTCATGAGACTTAAGTTAGTGCATTTACATTAAACATTTTAGGATAATGCATGGCACTGAGCAAGGGAACATAGCTTCTTGGGGCTGCTGCTTCTTTTCCAAGCTGTGTGACTTTGGAAATGCTACTTAATCTCTCTGAACCAGTTTCTTCATTTGTAAAGGAGGAGATGGTTACACTCACTAGAGGATGCAGAGCAAACCTCTTGCCTGTGGGAAATACTAAAACCCCTTGAGGTGGAAAGGAGGAGCCCTTTCTTCTGCCCTGATCCCTTTTCTCTTGGAGCAAATATTCAGTTTCTGGAAAGCTGAACCTGGCCAGACCCAGCTCAAGGGGAGGCAATTGTGGTGAAAGAAGATAAGCTTCAGTCTCTGCTCCACCTCTGATGATACCCTGAGAACTAGGACAAGTCATTAATGTTTTCAGAATCTCAGTTTCTCAATCAAAAAGTGGAGTAAATACCAAAACCTTCCCTAATGTCTCATAAAGTTAGTGTAAAGTTCAAATGAAATAATAATGCATATGGACTCATTTTATAAACCCCATAGCATTAATGAGTGCTGTGGTTATTTCTGTCAGAGGGTGTATTATGAGAATGACAGAGAAGTATCCCAGGGGAGTTTGGAGATAGACATTCCCTCTTCATGGAAAAATATGATACTGTTCCAGGGGATCCACAGGTGACCCAGTGTGGCCATGCTCAGCAACATTCCTGGTACTGCCTCTGAGTGTAAGGTATGCTGACACCAAGTGGCATCAGGGATCTTGCTTAAATTTTGAATGCTTTTTTGTTTTTTTTGGAGATTCCATATGGGTGGAAAATAATGACTAGGTTCTTTATATCTGACATTTCATTTAATTCTCTCGACAACTGTGATAAACACAATGAGCCCTGATTTCAAGATGAAAGGATTGAATCTCAGAGAGTTCAAGTAACTTGGTCTTAGTCTCACAAAAAAAGCTGGAATTTGAACCTGTAGACCCACTATGCCTGTAAAAAAAAGGCTGCTTCTGGTGCTGAATCATTATACTAATGTTTCTTTTAGTCTCCAGTACCTTAAAGTAGCTAGGAATAAAAACCTAAAATTGTGGCATTGTAACCCATACCAAACTCTGAAATCTGTTCTGCAACTAGTTGTTGCTATGTCCTTTGAAATTTGTTGCTTTTATGTATATATGTTATTTGAAGCGAAAGGGGTATAACAGAGAAGATAGGATTTAACAAATAAATATGACTGCGGAATCAATATATTGATATTCCTTTTGGTCTCCAGTATCTTGGAGCAGCTAAAGAAAACAAGAAAAATCATCGAACTGTAACCCATGCCAAACTTTAAAATACGTTCTATAACTACTTGTTAAAATGTACTTGGAAACTTATTGCTTTTTTGCATATGTTGTATTTCCCAATAAAAGAAAGTTTTTTTTTAAAGCAGTAAAAACCAAACAAAACAAAAAACGTGGGGCTGTTTCTGCATTGCGCCTTTCCACATTCGACGCGGAGATTTCTGCTGGGGCTTCCCTAGCAAACAAAGCGCTCCAAGCCTTATTTAAATAAACATAAAAAGTGCCCTCGCATGTTGTTAAAACCACGGAACTTTAGCATTTCCCTTGCAGGTGATGTTTAGAGTAATTTGTAAAAAATAAATCTTGAGACACATCAACACCTCTTTCCTCTCCCAAGTAACCATTTTTATTCTTTTTTTCCTCTCTACGCACCTTCAAAGAGAAGCCCTTGACCCTTACTGGTCATTTAAACTTAAAAAAAAAAAACCCTTGCATTCTCCCCAGGTGGGGCTCCAGGCACCCTGACCAAAACTATCCTCTTCTCCAGTCTGTCCCTCTCTGACATCCCAAAGAAGCTGCCGGGGGAAGAGAAAAAGAAACTTGTGGTCTCCCCTTTGTACCACAAGGTCCTCATTGAGCTCCAAAGGAGGCAAAGTGAGTCTCTCTTGCAAATGTAAAATCCTGTTTTCCCCTTCCCTCCCTCCCCCAAGAGAGAGACAACTCCAGGGCAAGCATGGAACACCTTTGTGCCCTTTTCTCTCCTGGGCCAGAGCTCTCTCTCTCTCCGCCTTGAATTTGTGTCCAGTGCTGGAATGACCTACGTCATCAGCTTCGGATTCTTTTCCAGTCCGACGTGGTGACCTTCCCTCCGGCGGAGCAGAACAGTGGATGGAAACCGGCTTCTTCAGCCGCGCCCTTCCCTTCCACGGGCTCTGCCCGGCCACCTCGCGTCCTCCGCTCCCTCAAGTTTGAATCCGGCCCTCCGGGGCGGCGGGAGGGTGGGCTGAGTCCAGATGGAGCGATGGTGAAGTCACCTGTTTCCCATGTCCACCCGCAGGAAAGGGGGAAGGCCATGTCCCCTCTTGGGGGGCAGAGATTCCCCCTTCGTGGGCTCTGTATCCCCCAAACCCTCCAGGTCTAGGGTCAGCCTCTGGGGCACAGCAGCAACCTGGGAAACATTTGAGCAGAGAACGGATGCGTCATTTATACCCCATAAGAATGTTACCTGGGCGCACGGTGAACATTAGTTCACGTCTCCTACTTGGAATCTCAGAAAGACCAGAGGATTCAGGGAATGGCACAGAACTCCTATGCCAAGAAATTGCCTTAACCCAAACTCTCTGGGTAAATGAGGCCCAACCAGAGGGGGATGGGGGGAAGCCGAGGGTGCCTGGCCTGGCCCTCTCTCAGCCTCGGTTCTGCCCTGGGTGGGGATGTGCGTGTGGAAGGGAGGCTCGGCCACCGCCCCTCTGGTTCAGGAGAAAGGCAGCCCCGTCCTGAATTGCTACCAGGATCCCTGGCAGTCACTTCTGCACGCACCTGACTGGCACCTCAGCCATGGGGGTGAAATAGCACTTATTATCCGGTGACATTTAGCAGGCAGCTTTACCTCCGCTTGCCCTCAGAAGCTTTAACAAAAGTTGGTCTGATCTTTCTTTTTCCCTGTCTCCCCCGCTCCCTGCCACCCCCGGTTCCTTTTCATCCCTGTGTTTGAGGGCAAACGTCCTCCTGTCTCTAGCCTACCCCGCTGGCCCAGGCAAACACAGCAGCCTCCGGGGAGGCCAGGCTATCTCTCTTCCTCTCACTTCAAAGGCCCTTTGGAGCGCGCCTCTCCATGGGGTGAGCGAAGCGCACTGAGCTCATTCGCAGGAGGCTGGAATCAATTGCTGAGGAGGGCAGGGGCACCTTGGGTGTCTCCTTTCCATCCTCGTCTTAGGACTGAAAAAGGAGGGAGGGGGTAAAAAACCATCCCCATATCACCTCCAAAGGTCACCTGCAGTCATATACTTCATTATAGGGTGTCTGACTTCAGCCTGTAGGACTGTGCAGGCTGGGGGAAAATTTCACCAGGCATGTAAAGAGGCTTTTGGGAGTCTCTTTAGGGTAGTTGGGAGGGAGACATTGAAGAGGCAATTTATTAACTCAACAAATATTTATTCAGCGTCTACTATGTGCCAGGCATTGTGCTAGGCCCTGGGAATATAACAGCAGATAGAAGAGAGAAAAAAAATTCCTGCTTCTTGAATCCCATCTCCAGGTATATACCTAAAAGAACTGAAAGCAGGGACTTAAACAGTTATTGCATGCTGATGTTCATAGCAGCATTATTTAAGAAAAATTTTTGTTGATAAAACCAAACAACATACAAACACGAACATTCTTAACATATGAGCATTCCATACTTAGTGTGCAATCAATGGCTCAAAATATCATCACATAGGTGTATATTCATCACCATGATCAATTTTTGAACATTTGTAACACTCCAGAAAAAGAAATAAACAGAAAAAAGAAGAAACTCATGCATACCATTTCTCTAATCTCTCCCTCTCATTGACCACTAGTATTTCCATTTACCCAATTTATTCTAACATTTGTTTCCCCTATTATGTATTTATTTTTAATCTCTATGTTTTGCTCATCTGTCCATACCACAGATAAAAGGAGCATCAGACACAAGGTTTTTGCAATGCAATCACACAGTCACATTGTGAAAGCTGTATCATTATACAATCATCTTCAAGAAACGTGACTACTGGAGCACAGCTCTACAGTTTCAAGCAGTTCCCTCCAGCCTCTCTATTATATCTTAACTAAAAAGGTGATATCTATATAATGCATTAGAATAACCACCAAGAAAACCTCTCGACTCTGTTTGAAATCTCTCAGCCACTGAAACTTTATTTTGTTTCATATCTCTCTTTCCCCTTTTGGTCGAGAAGGTTTTCTCAATCCCTTGATGCTGAGTCCCAGCTCATTCTAGGATTTCTGTCCCATGTTGCCAGCGAGGTTCACACCCCTGGGAGTCATGTCCCACGTAGAGAGGGGGAGGGCAGTGAGTTTGCTTCTGTGTTGACTAAGAGAGATAGGCCAAAGCTGAGCAACAAAAGAGGTTCTGGGGGTGACTCTTAGGCCTAATTTTAAGTAGACTTAGCCTACCCTTTGAAGGATAAGTTTCATATGAACAAACCCCAGGAGTGAGGGCTCGGTCAATTGATTTGGTTGTCCCCACTGCTTGTGAGAATATCTGGAATTCTCCACATGGGGAAGTTGAATTTTCCCCCTTTCTCGCCATTCCCCCAAGGGGACTTTGCAAATACTTCTTTATTCAATGTTCAAATCACTCTGGAATTTATCGGGGCATCACACTAACCTGGAAAAACATGCAAAATCTCATCCCCTATTCAAGTTCCATGTACTTATAATGTTCAATTAAACTGTCCATTTAAGTTATATTAGGAAATGCACTAGTCAAAGTATAAATTTTGTACCAAATGAACATTTTTTTGTTTTAGCCTCACACATAAGTTAAAGTTTTAAAATATGAATTACCATCCATTTTCAATACCCTGCAACACTGACATCCCTTTGTTCTTCCTCATGCAAAACATTTTTTAATTCATACATTTAGTCACTGTCATTGTACACTCTAGGCATTCCTAAATCATACCACCTCAGTCTTTATTGTCTATCTTTCCTTCTGGTTCCATGTGGGTCCCCAGCCCTCCTCCCTCTAGCATTCTCACATTCAGCTTCATTCAGTGTACTTACATTATCGTGCTACAATCAGGTAGTATTGTGCTGTCCATTTCTGAATTTTTACAATCAGTCCTGTTGCACAATCTGTATCCTTTCAGTTCCAATTACCCAATATCTACCCTATTTTTATCTCTTGATGGTCTCTGTTCTTAACTAAAATTCTCCAAGTTCATTCATTAATGTTAATTCATATTAATGAGATCGTACCGTATTTTTCCTTTTGTTTCTAGTTAATGTTACTCAGCATCATGGTCCATCCATGTTGTTACATACTTCATGACTTCAGTCTGTCTTACAGCTGCATAATATTCCATCGTATGCATGTACCACAGCTTGTTTAGCAGAGCAGCATTATTAACAATGGCCAAAATGTGCAAACAACCTGCGTGCCCATCAAAGCATGAATGGATAAACAAAATGCATAAAAATACAACAGAATATTATTCAGCCATAAAAAGGAATGAAGTTCTGATTCCTGCCGCAATGTGGATTGATGAACTTCGAAGGCATCATGTTGAGTAAAACAAGCCAGATGCAAAAGGTTAAACATTGTGTGATGTCACCAAAATGAAAATAAGCAAATACACGAAGACAGAGAATAGATTAGGGGCTGGGTTGGTAGAATGAGAAGTTATTGCTTAGTGGGAACAGAGATGGGGTGATGGAGAAATTTTGATGATGGATGGTGGAGAGGGTAGCACAACACTGTGAATGTCATTAAAAGTACTTAATTGTACACATGAAAGTGGTTAAAAAGGGAAAGTTTGTGGTATACATATGTTACTATAGTAAGAGTTTTTTTTAAATCCCTGCCTTTTGGAGTTCACATTCTTGCGAGGAAATATAGATGATTGTTTTGGTTAAATGGAGATAAGGCTGTGGTCAGGGACTGCCTTTCTCCCTCCCCGTGCAGAATGCCTGCCTCAAGGGTGCAAAGGTGGCCCAGGAAAGGTGAGCAGAGAAGAGAAATGGATGGAGGTGGTGGGAGCTCTGGGAAGGTGGCATTTGTGTTCCTAGACTTAGCTGGCCTAAGATCAGCTCTCCTCCTGCAATTCTCAATTAAGTGAGCCAATGATGTCCTCTGTCTTGAATTGGGTTTCTGTCACCTGCAACCCAAAGCATCCTGCCTCATATATGCATACACTGGCTTGTGTCTCCTCAGTGAGCACTTGAACACATGGTGGGGAAGGATCTACTGCCAGAGCAGGAAGAGGGTGGGAGGGGCTGTAGGAGGCGAGTCGCTGACCAGGCTGAGAGAGCAGCAGGGGAGCTTTGGGTGTGAGCAGGATCTTGGGCTGCCGAGGCTCTAGGCCACACTGTGTTGGCAGCTCTGTGCCTGAGAGGTTGGCCTGAAGGTCCCACAGAACCTGCCTTCTTCAATGCATGCTCTTTATGCGCTAGTGGACTGATTGTGACTGTAAAGTGAAGGTGTCTCAAACCTCAGCCTCTCTGATGTCCCAGAACAAGCTGGCCCAAGCTGTGATTCCACCATGTTTTGTTTGGATGTGGGTGAAGGTGAATCGAGGGTGACAGATAATAGAGAACAGGTTCTTGGGCAAGAAGGTGGGTGATAGGACAAAATAAGGGTGCTATCTATGCCTGATTCACCCCCAACTTTTTGTTCCTTTCGTTCGGGTGTGCCTGGTATAACTTCAACATGGTATGGCACAGAGAGAAGTTACTTAGGTTTTTGAAGCCTCAGTTTTCTTATCTGTAAAATGGGACTAATATCTACCTCATAGTGAATGTTAAGATTAAATAAAACATTTCTACCCTGAATGTGATAGGTGTATTCCACCCTTACTTACTTTCCCTTGCCCCACATAAGCTAATTCTATTTTGTGCTGTTTTTGAGATTGGTTGCTTTGGGTCATGACTTGAAGTGGACTGTGAAGGCAAGCTCTGTAATTAAATGGACAGTGCACATTGGTCCAAAACAAAAGCTTTTAAGGAGTAATAATTCGTTTCATTTGTGCAGTGCTTTACAACCATAAATCATTTTTCATAATAGTCCATCCTCGGGTCCTCCCAATGAGCCTGATGAGGCAGGTGTGATTCTGCCCATTTTTCAGATTTGGAAATAAGCTTAAGAACAAGAATCAGAGAAGTCACAAAGGACCTGTCTCCAGCCAAGCTCAGGGCCTGAGCAACCTCTTTAGCAGCTTGCAGAGGTCCTGAAGTGTCACAGGAGACACTGTCTCGGGGGAGAACAGAGTAGGCTGTAGAGGCTGCCACGTTGGGTACCCCCAGAGCCCCAGTCTGGCTTCTTTCTAGAAGGAGGAGGACAGTCTGTCTTGTTTTTATTTTTATTTTTGTTTTTTGGTGGAAATAGCTCACTCCATGTATTTATCTCCTTCTGGTTGACAAAATGTTTCCAAATACACCGTCCTGTACATGCCCTGCTAACAAGCTTTCTGTTAGTATTTTTAATCTCCATTTTCCACATAAAGACACTGCAGCTCATTGGGGCCACATGACCTGCCCAAGTCATGCAGTTAGTAAGAACCTTAGCCAATCCTCTGAGTGTAAGTTTAGGAAGCTTTCCACTAAAAAACCCTTAATTATTTGGAAACACTACATGGTTTATGAAGCACCTTTAAAGAGAATAATGAATAAACACACTGTTAGTCCTCAGTCACACAGCTCTTCACAAAGACAGTGGGGCGATATGAGGGAAAAGAAAGCACAAGGTTAGGAAGCACTTTTCAAATCACCACACCCTCTGAAAATGTTTGTTATTTAAAAGAAACTCTTTGATCTCTCCTCATCCTTATTCAGTGGCTACTAAATGTCTTTCATGCAGTAGGAGCTCAATAAACAGGAAGTGAGTGAGGGACTTGGGGCATACTCGGCCTTAGAGGCAGGGTTACCTGAGCCTTGTCCCTGAGAAGTCCTTCCCTCCGGAGGGTTGGGTGGTATTTCCTTCTTTGTTTCCGGTGGACAGCCACGGTGCCAGATCCTGTATTCCCTGCCTCTCTCGTTTCCCTTTGTCAGAGTGTCACCTCTGTAGACAATAGATCTCATTGCAACCAGGAGGCTGGGCAGACGGAATCTGAGAGGGGCTCCCATATCCTGCCCGGATTCACAGGGAACCCAGTGGGCTGGGCGGGAGAGGGCAGAGGTGGGCCCAGGTGTAACTGAGAAGTCAGCAGTTAACAAATGATTATTGTGGCTGAACCATTACACAGAACCCTTTGTACTTTCCAGTATATTGTAGAATAGCCAGAAGAAAATATCTGAAACCACAGAAACTCACTGACCTGTAACCCAGATGCATTATCTTTGATAATGATAGTATAACTGTATAATCTTTACTTTATGACTGTAAAAACTTTGTGATAACTCGTGACTGGCCCTGCTTGTACCCCTTTATCTTGTTTGACAACTTTGAAGTCTTATGATCTTATGAAGACCACGTCTTAATGTTTATTTTCAAAGAACTCGAGTCACCCCGAACTAACCCACCCCAGTTCCTAAGCTATCTTACTAGGTGAAGCCGAATCTAACCAAAATGGGCCTGCCTGACAGGTGCAGCAGTGAAACTTAACCTATAAGTGACCCATACCTCACTATAATACTACAAACCACTCCGGTCACCATGTTGAGGCCGCCATTTTCTTACATATGTGCCGTGACTAGGCATGTGAGTCTGCTCATGCTCAATAATTACATCATTTCTAATTCGTCATCTCGAGACTTTGTGCTCATTATCCAAACCTACCTATTTTTTGATGCTCTAAAACTCTCAGAGGTACTGCAGTTCAGGGAGACAGGTTTTAGGCCATTAGGCCATCTGTTCTCCTGCTTCACACCTAGCAATAAACGCCTTCTCCCTTTGAAGCCCTGATGTCTCAAGAGTTGGTCATTTGTGCGTATCGGGCAGGAAACCCAGCACAGTGATTGTATCAGAGGCACCGTGAGTCCAGCGCACGGGCATCAGTGGCATGGGAGGTGAGGGGCCTGTCTCTGCAGCCTCATTTCCTGGCCCCAGTCTGAAGGGCAGGACCTGCCCCCTGGATAGCAGAAGCTTCTGGACAGGCTTCCTACCCCTGTAGGGGGGACTAGATTAGCCAAAGAGAGAGAGTGGTTGCCCTCTGCCTTCCTCTGCTATACCTTCAGCCCCAGCTGTTGTGGAAGGACCCCAGGAAGAGAAATGCTGGGGCTTCCAGCTCCTGGGACTCCCCCTCTCTGCGAGGCATTGGCCCAGCCTCCCCTGAGGTCTTATTATCCCATCCCATTTGCAGCAGGTGAAGCTACAAGGCCGGCGTGTGGTACTGTCCCTGAACACAGACTCAGAGGGAGTGAGAATGCAGGGGGCTTAGGAGAATTGGCCTCTCTGTTCCCAGGAAAGCACCTAGCTTCTCCGCATCATGATGGTCTAACACTTCCTCGCTCCAGCTGAAGCTCCTTTTAGGCTCATGGTTAGAAGCCCTGGGCAGGCAGCATGGTGGGGCACATTTTGGCATCAAAGTGACCTACATTCAAATCCCTCCTCTTCTGCTTCCTGACTGTGTGCCCCGAATCTCTTTGAGTTGGAGCCTTTGGCAAAATGGGGTAATAATATCTCCCTTGGAGGGTTGGTGTGAGGCATAAAGGATCCTGCATACTGTGGGGAGAGAGTTAGGTATAAAGGATTAGGAGGATGTGGCTTCCAGAGGGCAGCACCTATGCATGTGGGCAGTTTTGTTAAGGCCACTCCTAGGGTGTGTGGGGTCCTGGGCAGAGTTGTTGCATCATCCAAAATCAGAGTGTTATCACCATTCTGGCCCCCTTTAAGTGCAGGTGATCTGCTCAGCAGGCTGCCATTCTAGAACCAGAGGCTGGCACAGGGGCTCAGGGTCATACCATAGTTGGCACTCTGCAGAAGAGAGGGGCAGTAAAGAGAGAGTGTCTTGAAGGGGAAAAGAACTGAGGAAAGTGTGACCCAATCACCTGGGTCCAAAGCCCAGTGCAGGAGCCCTCCCAGCATCACGTCTAAATATGATGTCTTATGAAGTCCAAGCAAGATCTTTGCATGACTCAGAGCTAATTTAAAGCTTGGGGTTAAAGTGCAAAAAGGGAATTGAGATTGTTAGAGCAGGAGGTATACATAAAAATTTACTAAGCCCAGCTTCTGGCAGCATAGATTAAGAAAACAAAAGAAAAAATAGAAGTGGCTTTCTTCTATCAGTACATTTTTTTCAGATTGTCATGAAGTGAAGTGACAGGGAGTTTGTCTTATCTCCTACTGCCTGGTGTGGGCTTGTGTGGTGGCATCTGCAGTTGCAGGATTGTTTCTTGCAGGGTCGTATGGAGCTGGGTGTGTACCAGGATTGTGTGCTGTGGGTCGTGTGGCATGCAGCTGTGCAGTGACCTACAGCCCAGGAGCCTGGTTCTAGCATCAAATCACCTGTAGGGGGTGGCCAGGTAGTGGGTGTTGGCGTGATGGAAGCATGGGGTCTCCTTACTTGAGGAGAGTGAAGAATGACAGAGGGGAGGCATCCTTCCCTGACCACTGGGGAATCCCAACTTGATTTCCTTGTCATGGAGCTTGGAATGCTGAACAGACCCTTCTTCCTGGAGGGCAGTTCCTCAGGCCTGCCATGACCACCCTCCTTGGGTAGGCCTGGCCTCTGGGAAGATGACGCAGGGTCTTGCTGCTCCCTCCCAAGTTGTTCCAAAGGGCCAATTCCTGATGGCCCCATGGGAGCTGACCCCAAGGCAGGTGAACATGTTCTTTTCCCCAGAACAGTCCTTCTGGGGCCCTGGGAGATAGACTTCCCACACTCAGGAGCCTCAGTCCTGAAGCCATGGAGATGGGCCAGCTAGAAAGCATCCAGGAGAATATCTGCTTGTCCACTGTCCAAGGAAGGGACAGAGGAGCAAAGGAGCCAGGGAAGCACTGCCTTCCCAGCCCGTGCTGAGATTCTGTGGGCCACCAGGGAAGGATGTCCTTAAATCAGAGATTTGCTGCCTGGATCCTCTGAAAGAAAAATTCCCCAAACTCCTCTGACCCTTCTCCAAATTTCATTACATCCTTTTCAGCAGTGGAAAGAGCACTAGACCAATAGGTAAGAAGTTTGGGTTCTAGTATTGACTGTGTCACTATTTCTGGGTGACCTTAAGTAAGTCACTCTGTCCTAGTTTGTTTACCTGCAACATGGGCACGATAATCATTTCTATTCTACTGACTATTTTGAGATATGAGGAGTTAATGTAGGTGAAAGTGTTTTGGAAAATTTATGCATTGCAACAAAGTGTAAAGTATTATTATTATTTAATATAAGCATCTCTGAAACCCTACTCAGCATTCACTACAGCCTCTGGCCTTTTATCTGTTTCTTCTGAGAAGACCAAAATAGTGTTTCTTATCTTTCATGGGCAAATGACCCACCTGGGATCTTGTTAAATGAAGATTCCCATTCGGTAGGTCTGGGGTGGGGCCCGAGATTCTGCATTGCGAGCAATACTGTTGGTCTGGGACCACATTATGAGTAGCAAGGGCCTGCCCTCCCTCCTCCCAGGAAAGGAGCTGAGACAAGCAGCTTAGAAAATTACCACAGAGTTATGGGTTTATTAAAATAGCTTGTAGTTAAAGATAGACTGTTGGTCACAAAAGAGAAATGTCTTTGGAAAAGCAGAGATAGAAAGCAAGTGGGTAGAGAGGGAGAGAGAGAGAGAGAGAGAGAGAGAAACACAGGGTCCCAAGAAACCTTGGACAAGTCCCTTTCTGGACAGGTCATTTTCTGGACTTCTCTGCACAACAGCCACCATTGGTCTTACCAAGAGAGTCTGTGCTGCCCAGTCCTGAACCTGCACTACTGAGGAGTTTATCGACTTCTCCTGGGATGTTTTGCTTCTCCTCGTTCTCAGTCTCCCGATGGTAGAAGTAGTTGAAGTTGGAAACGATGACAGGGACAGGGAGAGCAATGGTGAGGACCCCTGCGATGGCACAGAGCGTGCCCACAATCTTCCCCCCTGGAGTGGTTGGGCACATGTCACCATAGCCTACGGTTGTCATGGTGACCACAGCCCACCAGAAGCCATCAGGAATGCTGGAGAAGTGGGACTCTGGCTCGTCCACTTCAGCAAAGTAGACTGCACTGGAGAAGAGGATGACGCCAATGAAGAGGAAGAAGATGAGTAGCCCCAACTCCTGCATGGAAGCCTTCAGCGTCTGCCCCAGGATCTGCAGCCCCTTGGAGTGGCGGGAGAGCTTGAAGATACGAAAGACCCTCACCAGGCGGATGATCCTTAGGATGGCCAGGGACATGTTCTGCTGGGCACTTGGTTCTGTCTCCTGGACCAGCTCTGTGATGAGAGTTGCAAAGTAGGGGATGATGGAAATGATGTCAATGATATTCATGATGTTTCTGAAGAAGCTGGCCTTGCTGGGGCAGACCATGAACCGGAGCACTAGCTCAAAGGTGAACCACATGATGCAGGTGGACTCCACCATGAAGAAGGGGTCGCTGAACAAGGTCTGGGAGAGGATCGTCTTGCTTGCATTGAGGCTGGGGTCTCTGGCTACCTTCAGCTCCCTATCCTCCCGGAACTCGGGCAGCGTCTCCAGGCAGAATATGGTGATGGAGATGACCACAACCAACACTGAGACCACAGCCACACCTCGGGCAGCACTGGAGCTCTCGGGGTACTCAAAGAGGAGCCAGAACTGCCGGTGGAAGTGATTGGTGGGGAGCAGTGTTTCAGGGTCTTTGATGAAGCCTTCATCCTCCCGGAATTGGTCCATGGCCTCGCTACCCAGCTCATAAAAGGAGATTTCATCAGCAAAGACGTCAATAGGTACATTGGCTGGGCGCCGGATTTTCCCACCGGATTGATAATAATAGAGGATTCCATCGAAACTGGGCCGGTTTCGGTCAAAAAAATACTCATTTCTCATGGAGTCAAAGAATAGCATCCTTTTCTCCCGGTCTCCCAGGAGGGTCTCTGGGAACTGACTGAGGGTTCTGAGCTGGGTCTCGAATCTCAGTCCAGCAATGTTGATGATCACCCGCTGGTTTCCTTCATTCAAGCCTACTGGCTCGGGCCCTGGGGGATCTATGTAGTCTCCTGGGAGCTTGGAGAAGGCAGTCTCATGGGTAGTATTGTCACTGGTGAGGATTCTCCAGTTGAAGAAAGGGCTGCTCCCAGGCTGGCCTTTTGGACTGGTCAGGTCAAAGTCTGTGGCATAGCCTGGCTCTTCTTGAATTTCGTCTGAGTTATCAAAATTGACCAGAGCAACCTCCATTTCTTTCCAGCCACACACATCCATCCTCGGGGCGTCAGGGAAGCAACATTGGCCTTCCCAGCCTGCTGTAAGCTGGGGAGAGGAAGAAGTCCATCACATAGGCACTAGGGTACAATAAGTTGGCCCTTGATTACCAAGGTAAGGCATGCTAATGGAAAAAAAGTGACTTCTTTTTGACTTGAGAAGGAACCTCATGGTTGTTTTGGCAACAACCTTTCTTTGAAGTCAGTCAGCAACCCCTGAGCTTGCATACATTAATAATTAGAAGAAATTGCAAAGAAGGAGCCTGGCTGAGAGGGGAAACTTTCCCTAGGGAAAGAGGGTCTCCATACACGATGGCAGAGAGAAACCATAATAAAGAGGACATTTTCTTAATAATAACAAGTGTAACTTTGTATTTGTATTAAACCCCTTAGTCTAAGCAACACTTTTTCATATCCACTCTTATCCTTAACTGCTCTTTCTTGTACCTGGTGGCCAATCCTTTGCAAATCCTTTTGGCTCTATCTTCAAAATATTGCTGGAATCGACCATTTCTAATCACCTTCAGCAGTACCTCCTGATCAAAGTGGTGAGGAGGAAGGGTGGATACATGGACCCATTTGAGATTCTCTTAGGAAGAAAGAACAAGAGAATGGAAGCTGAGAGGGCAATCAGCACTGCCCTATACAGCAAACTTCTTGAGCCACTTGTGCTCCATTCCTCTCACCTGTAAGTAACCCTAGGTTTGTTTTGAGGGTATATTAGAAGAGACAGCATAGGAAAGATATGCAGTGATAAGATCAATAAATCATAGCTATGGGTTTTGCCAACTTCCCCATATAAGAGGAACTCTAGGGGTCAAGAGCCATTTGGTACATTTCTGGTCCAAGGTGTTTATGGGGAGTGATTTCATTAAAAAAATCATATTGTCCAGGCGGGAAGTGTGTGTGTGTGAATGTGTGTGTATGTGTGTGCGTGTGTTGGGAGTAAGGTTAAGGAGAGAGCATGACCAATGGGCTTGGATATTCACAAACCTAGATTTCCTGAGGGCCACTTAAACTTCAGTTTCAATTTACGAACTTGGAAGTCAGGCAGGCTGGGGATGAAAGCAGGAGAGAGGCAGGGCACCTGGCCAGAGGCAAACTCACTAATTGTCATAGCCTCCAAATAGTTTCATTTACAGATAACATGATATCCTGCGGTTTACAGTGTTGTTTTTTTTTTTCAAAGTGACTCCATATTTACTTATCTCACTAGATAATAATGTGAAGTTGGGGTTTACAGACATGCGTTTTACAGGTGGGGAAATTGGCCAAGTGACCTTCCCAAGTTCACACAACTAGGGGTATAGAGCCCAGTCTCCTGGCCCAGGGTCTTTCCCACTAGACTATAGGCTTCCTGTATGGGAGCTCAGGCCTTGTGGGGAGCTGCAGCCCAGGCTGCTCGCAGCTCCTTTGGTCCCACAGCTTCATCTCTCAGTCCACGTGCCATGTGTGGGGTGAAGAGCACAGGTTTGGGCGGTCATGGAGAGCTGAATACCTGCTCTACCTCTCTAGAGTCTGAGAGGGAGGGTGCCAGCTGGGACGGGGCGGGTCTCTGGGGCCCCTTCCGTGGCTAGAGTGGGCCCTGATTAGGTGTCTTCTCTTGAAGAATGCTTTTGGGGTTTAGAGGGATCTTTGGCTGAATAATTAAGTTCCTGTCTGGGAATAGAGCCAACTTCCCTCTCCCCTGCTCCTCCTGCCCTCCTCTTTGTCCCCTCTATCCCCAGTTCAAAGAGGTCGATAGGAGAGGGAGTGATGAAGGTCAGAGTGGTGCAGACTGTGGTCGGGCAGAGCCAAGTTCAGACAGCGTACTTCACTTAAGGGAGTACTTGTTAAGTGGGTAAATGAGTAAATAAAAGAATGATTGCAAACTCATGAGGGCTGGACCCATGTCTGTTTTGTGCACCTTTATGACTCCAGCTTCAAGTGCAGAGTTTAGTCCACTCAAGCACTCACTGAATCAATGAGCGGATGAGTGATGAGTGAATGAGGCGTGGCACAGAGCATGCTGTGCTCAGAGCCAGGACACTTGCGAGGTCTCTACGGCTTTGTGACCATTGACAACTTACTTTACCTCTTCGAGCCTCCCTTTTTCCATCTGTAATAATGAAAGATGCTGCATGAGAGAAGCTGGACAAAAAAGGGTACATGTAAAATAATTCTATTTATAAAATTCTGGAAAATGCCAACTAGTTTACAGTGACCAAAAGCAGATCAGAGGTTCCCTAGAGGGAGGAGAGGGAAGGAGAGAGAAGGATGGTCAAGGGGCATGAGGAAACTCTTCCAGGGGCGGCAATTATCTTTATTATCTCAATGGTGGTGATGGTTTCACAAGTGCATACCTATGTCAATTGCACACTTTAACTCCAGTGTACATCAGTTTTACCTCCACGGAGCTGTAAAAGAAATAATAATAAGGCAAACAAAGGGACATAAAAATGCATGTTCTGCCAATGATTTTTTCCAGATTTTTATGAGGACAAGTGAGATGATGAAGAGTGGGGTGCTTTGTAGACCTCATGGACCATGTGGAAGGAGGGGGCACTTAAAGCTGAGCTCAGCATCACACCTCTTCATGCTGCGAGGGCTCAGCAGATGATTATAGAGGGCAAGTGCACCCCAGAGCGCAGGGCCAAGCCATCCTGGCGTGTGCAGAGTGGGCAGTGGGAGGCCACCCTCTCTCAGCAGGGTGGCCACACAGTGTCCAGACAGCCCCTGGCCACCCAGGTCAGCTCCCTTCAGCTTAGCACTTGGTATTTTGTTTGTTTGGTGGCAGAAGAAAAGCCACTGTCCACACTGAGAAGTAGCCTTCCTCTGGAGAGGTTTCACTCTACTTTGAATAGGCCTCTGCAGTCACTCCTTCATGGAACCCAAGATTGAAGTTGCCTCTGCTCCTCAGACTCCCGTCCTGGGCTGCCCTCCTCTGCTCCACACTGGCCACCTGGGAGGAAATGGGTGCCAGGTGGGTGGGGTGCCCAGGGAGGGTGGAGCTGAAGAATGGGGGCACTGGGTGGCCAGCTCCCATCCCACCAGGCAGGGTCCTGGAGACTGCTTGTCTGTGGGTGGGGTCCTGGATGGCTCAGATCTCATCTGCCCAGCTCTCCAAGGCCTTGGTGTCCCCCAGCTGAAGCAATCATTGCATCCAGGAGTCTGTCACAATGTCTGCCTCCACATCACCTCTGTGCTCGCTGGGCCAGGGACGTGCATGGGGTTCCGACGGACCTCCTTCCCCTCTGAGCATTTGTGTCCTTCCCGCCCTCCAGGCCTCTACCTGTGCAGTTCCTGCCACCAGCTGTGCTTTCACTTTGGACTTTACCTAAGATGAAACTTTCCTTGAGGACTCCAGGGGAAGTTCCTCTTGCCTTCCGGAGCACCCCAAAAATGTGCCACCTCTTTATGGCACACTATTTGATCCCCAGAACTTTGTCATCTTTGGGTCTGGTAGCCTCTTGCACACAAGAGCCACTTGCTATGGCCCTGGGAGTCTTTCCTGTCATCTCCCCTTTGCTCGCTGCCCTTCCCCCAGAACCAGACTAGCTGAGTATGAATCTCTGCTCTGCCACTCACTGGCCGTGTGACCTTGTGCAAATCACCAGCTCTGTGAACCTCAGTTTCTTTTTCTGTAAATGGATAAAACAATAGCTTTTCCAGGGTTTCTGGGGGAAGAATGAGATGATGCTTGTGAATTGTATAGCTTGGTGCCTGGCACGGAGTAGTCATTGCATACATGGGAGCTCCTTCCATTTCTGGCCTTGTGTTTTCCGCAAAGCCTTCCCTGCCCACTTGGCACGGAGCCTGGTGATCCCAGCTGCCCCTTTGGGCTCTGTGGCACCGAGGCTGCACAGGTGGCTTTGTGGGTTGGTGATCTTTTCCAGACTAGACCAGGCACCTCCTGGAGGCAGGGGCTCGTGGAGGTCGGCTCATCCCTGTGCCTTGCTGAGAACAATCATTGCTTAGATGTCCCTTAGGAGGCTCCGGGGCCGTGGTTCTGGCTTTTCCAGGTCACAGAACCATACTGACCAGTCTGCGTCCTGAGCCCACCAGTGGCCTTTCCCCAAAGATTGCCTTCGGTTGCTTGCCAACTGCAACACATCTTACACCTCAGTCCAAGGTAGTCATCGTGCGAAGACAGCTGTGTGCGCTGCATCGGAGGCCCTGAAAGCCTCAGGGGCTGGAAGCCCAGACCTGGGCAGAGTGTGATATCAGAGTGCTGGCGTGTGGGATCAGGTGGGCCTGGCACGGCCTGCTGCTGCGTGATCGGATGGGGGAGCGGATGATTGAAGGAAGGAACGGCCTATAAGGTGGACCTTGGCCCTGCCGGTGGCTGGACGGAAGAGGGCGCTGTTGGTCTGCTGGAAGAAGTCTCCAGGCCACTCTGTACGGATGTCTGGACATTGTCCCTTACTTTCATCTTTGATACCCCTTCTTTCACCACTTGGATGCAGCCAGGCCTCAGGTCTCGCTGATTCTCGTGTCAGGAAGCGCTCACGCCTGCTCGTCCTTGGCCTCTGCCACCGTCTCAAGCCCAGCTCTTTGGCTAACACTGAGCCTTTGGTCCAGCCTTGGGAAGAAACTGGGAGAGTGTAGATTCCATTTTCTGCTTCATCAGTGGGCAGCATTATGTCACCCCACTCTCTGTGGTCTCACGATCCCCAACTGGGAAATAAGACAGAATCTCAGGCAAGACCTGCTGCTCTGTCGTCCACCTTAGCTCTCCCTGCCCCTCGTGGAGAGGCAACAGCAGGGACCCAGCTCTCCTGTCCCTTCTGAGCAGAAGGTAAAAGGTGGGAATGGCAGCCTTGGAGACACAGGAGGGGTACTGCTTGACGCCACGGGACCTACTTGCCGCCAGACGGCGTCCTGAATGCAGTGGGGAATGAGCAGCCATCACCAGGCGGGGAGGGCTGGCCCAGGAGCTCAATGTGGCTCCTCGGGCAGCCCGGGCAGGCTCTCCCTGCGGCCCCAGCTCAGGCTCTGGGCAGAGAGGGCAGCCGGCACTCAATCCTGGCTTGTGACCATGGACAAGTTACTTAAGCTCTCTTGAGTTAGCAGTTTGTGCCTCACGAATGTGTGGTGAGGATTACCAGTGATGTAGTATTGAAAACACCTGCCCTGTACGAGTGGCCCCACGAGTGCTAGTGGCTGGTATCACCTGGGCTGAAGGTCAGGGGTCAGGCCGAGCCTGCAGAGAGACCCTCCGGGAAAGGTGAGCCGGTCAGTGGGGGAAGAAGGCCTGGAGGGAGGGGGAACAGATGTCTCTGGGGGTGTCGGAAGCTGGTGGGGTGGGTGGGACAATGTGTGCGACCTTGACCTAACCTCTTCTGCCAGCCATGAAGCTGCATCCTCCTGTCCTGTCCCGTGGTCTCGTGCTGCCCAAGCGTTTCCACCTGTATTATGTGAGCCTCACAATGTCCCCTACGGTAGGCAGGGATTATGATCTCCATTTTACAAATGCAGGAACTGAGACCCAGGAAGGTGTATGACTGGCCACTGAGTTCTGAAACTGTGAGTTGGACCCAATTCTCTGGTTCCTAAACTAACATTCTTCCCCGCATCCTATAGTCCCACAATAATTGCTCCACTGTGGTGTGTGGCCGAGACTCATTCAGCCAAAAACTGTACCCAGCACACACACACACGTGCACGTGTACACATGCGCACACACACACAAACATGCACACAACCAGACTTAGCCACACACACACTACACAGACACACATAGCCACACGCAGACACACAAACAGACATACACAGTTACACAGACACAGCCACCATAGCCACACACAGACACCAACAGCCATATAAACACAACGCAGACACACATTGACAGAAAAATAGACGCAGCCACAGACATGCACAAACACACACACACACAGAAACTCACAAAAAGACACATGCAGACAAAGCCAGACACACAGCCAGACACAGACACACAGAGACACGGACATCAACATGGTTAAATGTGCCTTCTTGTCCCCACCGTCCTAGACAGCCATGCAGCACGTGCAGTGACCAAGACACCAGAACACACAGATCTATGTGTACGCGGACAATACGCAGACACTCAAGCAGCCTCCCTCCTGCAAGCTTGCAGCTCTGGAAAGAACCCTGGTACACAACAGCTGCTTCTGTTCCAGGGGTCCCCTGACTTACCCGCCCTTCCCTTCCCCTCCCCGCCCCCATCCCGGCCTCTGAGAACAGGAGGTTGTTCTGTTACTTGGTGCATTTGAAAGGGGACAAACAGGGCTGGAGGGGTTCTGAAGGCCCGTCACATGCTCTCTTCCTTCTTAGAGGTGTGGTGGCCGTGCTTCTCTCCCTGCAGGGACTGCCCAAGGACAGAGCCGTCTTTATAAAGAGACGGAATGATGCAGAGAGAGCTCTTTCATTTAAAAACCGAGTAGCAACAGTGATGCTGGAAAGAATTATTACAGGATAATTCATTCCAGCAGGAATATAAAGGCTTACCATTTTAACTGGCCCTGGGGGAAATGCTTTTGCTCTGGAAATCAGCTGGGAGGCCGGACTTCCCAGAGCCTTTTCCTGGACCTCTTATTTTTGGGGGCATTATCAAGACCCCCTGTTGCCATCCCTGGGGAGAAGGATGTATCTGGGTCTGATGGTAACAGGTGCTGTTTCTGGGTACCAGGAGAGGTGGTGGAGATGTCAGCCAGGGCCTGAATGACTGAGTGATTTCCGCAGGTCAGCAGGGCATGGCGCTGGGTGGGGGCTGCCTCTGCCTCTGGCAGTCCTGCACCGCTCGCGATGCCTTTTGAGTCTTTTGCTGGAGTGCCTTTAGGGCTCTGGGAAGTCGTTTTGGGCTGGCTCTTTCCAGAGTTCTGGGATCAGCTACACACAAGCAGGATGGTGGGGAGATGCCACTGCAGAGAGCTGAGCCCGAGGCCAAACCCAGAATATGCTCCGTTCTGGCTTCAAACAGGTCCCCATCGTGGGCTCCCTCTTTGTGTCCTGCTGTTGCTAGCATGGGGGTCAGGGACCGAGGCCCCAAATAGTTTCCCTCTTCGCCAGCTCAGCTCAGCTGCAGGGCGCGGGATGAAGAGGGCCATCTAGGTGGGAGCATGCTTGCGTTGTTGTCCCTGCTAAAGCTCTCTTACCCACTCCCTAAAAATATGTATTTGTTGGTAGGCATTCTGAGGAGTGCAACATAGGGTGATTTTAGATGAAATTGTAAAATGCGTGTTCAGATTGAATCGTGTTCCCCCACAAAGATGTAATCCGCGCCCTGTGAAGTGAGCTTATTTGGAAATAGGATCTTTAAAGATTTTACTAAGACGAGGCCAAGCTGGTTTAGGGTGGGCCTATGCAATATAACTGGTGTCCCTATTGGAAAGGGAGAACCAGACACAGGCAGAGGGGAGGACACCACAGGACGCATAGGGAGGCAGAGGAGCCATGGATCGCTGGTGGGTCGCCTCCAGGAGGGAGGGACAGGACGGGTTCTTACCTATGGACTTGAGAGGGTGCACGGCCTGGCTGATACCTTGAATTTGGACTTGGAGGCTCCAGAACTGTGAGACAATACACTTCAGTTGTTTACCCCAGCTGGTTTGTGATACTTAGTTATGGCTGCCCTAGGAAACTAAGACCTAAGAGGACGTTCCTATTTCGCCCTGTACTCCTGCCAACCAGGCCCTCAGCCACCAAGTTCCCCAGCATCAGGATCTTAGCTGAAAGAGCCCAGTGTGTGGAGGCAGAAGACACGGTCTCCAGGGCTGCCTCTCCCTCTCGGGGAGTGGCTTTAACTCCCTTAGTTTTAGTTCGTTCATCTAGAAGATGGGGATGAAACGTCTTCCTTGCCTCCTCACTCCAGTCACCCTGTGCGGTGGGTACTTCATAGAGACGTGATGAAGGAACGTGTCAGTGACGCGCACGTGAGTCTTAGACTTAGAGGAACACCGGGATAAACACTCACTGCCGGGGCCAGAGGTGCCACCTGGTGGAGCGCCTCTGGGGACCAAGAGGCAAGATGCCAGACAGCCCCCGCCCCATGGATCCCATGCCATGTGCTCCCTTTGTATGATACCTCACACCTTCATGTTTTCATTTGACCCTCACATCCCTGGGAGACGCTCAGAACTAGTATTACTATCCTCTTTTTTACAGGTGAGGAAACTGAGGTCCGGGGAAGCGAGATGCTTTGGCTAAATCCCACAGGTCACAGTGTAAGACTCGACCCTCCTTCACCTGCTTCTAAGCTTAGAACTCACCCCACACTGCTAGGCACCCTAAATCAAGGTGGGCACACACACTCTGCTCTTCCCTGACTTTCTCAATAATGTGTTGCAACTCAGCATACCTGTTTCCTAAACCCAGGAACACATGGGGTTTCTCCCTCCAATGCTGCCCCATTCCTTACTTCACCTCTGCAGGGGGCAGCTTAGCAATGTGGTTGCAAGTGTGAATTCTGGGGCCAGCATGCCTAGGTTTGCAATCCGAGCTCTGGTACCAAATGACCTGGTATGAGTCACTTGGTCTCAGTTTCTTCCTCTGTGAAAGGGGGAGCATATTATCCATTGAATAGTTTCATTGGTCTCCTAATCCCCCTCGTCATCCTGCTGGGTAGCAGTTTCCTAAATGAGTCTTCAGTCTGATGCCATAACTTTTCAGTTTTTAGTTATTAGAACAGTCTCATGTTGGCTATTTAAATTCAGTCCTGCTCATTTTAAACTTTCAATCTTGCGTTTGATTTAAGTTTTTCTCTTCCCTTCACCCAGCACCCGCTGTACCTGCTTAGGGCTTGAAGCGTGGAGTGGAAGGGAGTGAGGTCCTTTTTCACATATTTCCCTCTCTGGAGGAGGACGGGAAGGGAGGTGTCTCCTGTGACTGGCCAGGCTGCAGCCATTGTCCCCTGTCTTGGTGGGTTCTGACTGCTGTCCTCGCTTATGGGCCGTGGACCCAGTGGCTATGGGGGTGACTCCAACAAGCCGTGTTAAAGAGGGACACACCCCTTGGCAGATCTCCCTGTCTCTGGCTGTATCATGAGAGCTTTTACCACATCTACAAACTGGAGCCTCAGCCCCTAGCCTGTGTGTGTCCCTTTGTCTCCCATAGGGTGGGACCCCAGCCTCATCCACTCTCTGCAGCCAGTTCTGTGGCTGTAGACACATGTGGTGTCCATCAGGAAACCTGAGGGGCAGGACAAGCTTGGTGCCTCCTCTATCTGGCAATCACCCATACCACCTTCCTCACTCTCCTTTCCCTGCACAGACAACCCAGGGCCGGGGAAACTAGTCCTGTGGCTAAGTGCTGATATGGGAAAACAAAATGTCAAATACCAGTCTCTCCTTTTTGAGGGAAAATCTTGAATTACTTTCTTGGGGTCACCTCTCTAAAGAACCACCCCGTAGCTCTCCTTCCACCTCTATGCTGTCCCAAAGTGAGAGACTCAAATCTCATCTAAATGTCTCCCAATCCGTAACTCTCTCCCACCCCATGCACCAGCTGTCCCGCCCCAGCAGAACAGCAGGATGCTGAGATCTGTGCCCTTGTTTAACCCACACAGTTCTCCCAGCCCCAAGTACCCAAACTTTTCATGTCTATTTGACCCTGTGACCTATTTAGGAAAAGTAGTTAGGGTCCTTAGAAAGATTCAGTTTCTAAATTCATTCCCCCTTAATATTTCACTTTTCATTTCTCTCCCCTTCTCATTGTTTTCAGTTCTTACGCTTTTTTTTTTTTTTTTGCTGCAGGTAAAATTATGATGAAGAGGAAAGTTTGTCTTCCTGTTCTGGGTCTCCTTCTTCCTCTCAGAGATTCGGGAGATCCAGGCCTTCTTAGCTCCTCTCTATCCCCCTTCCCTTATCAAGTCCAACCCTTGCTCCTTCATTCACACTAGGGTGTAAAGTACTAATAATAGCCTAAAAGGACACTTGATCACACAAGAGGGTCTGTAAAAGATACTCATCCTCCCTTTTCTTCTCAGCCAGATTTTAAAATCCCACCTGAGAGCCTTCCTACTCCAGGAAGCCTTCCTGGCTCCTCATAGCTTACAGGGAAAAAATGCCTCTTCCAAGCTCCCACAGCCAGCACAGTCTATATCATTTATGAGTTAACCTGGGTGTCTCTTGTCTTGTGGTTTTCCTTGTTACTTAATTCTGTATGTTCTTGGCTTATGGGCCATAGAAAGAGACTGAGTTAGAAGTGGGGGCCTCAACACTAATTACGTATGCAGGCTGGAGTAACTTACTCTATCTCTTTGGGTCTGTTACTCATTTATTCATTTTTTTTTTTTTTTGTCCATCAAATTTTGCTTAAGGTGCGGCCTCCAGAGTTAGATTTGGATCTTGGGCAAGTTATTAAAGGGGTCTCTGTCTCAGTTTCTTCATCTGTAAAACAGGATATTAATGATATCTACAAGGAGATTTAGGGAAATGATTCATAACCCCGGTGCCTGGCATGTTATGTTGCCTGGCACATAGAAGAAGCTTTGTACATATTTGTTGAATAATTCATTGATTAACACACAAAGGCTGGAGCCGAGGGAATGAAACACTTCCAGTGGAATTCCAGGCATTTGCCTGTGGGAGTTAAGGGTGGGCAGCCGAGGCCACCTCTGCTCCTGACGAATTCCCACAGAGACCATTGTCTATTCTGGCTCCAGCCCAGCCCTGCTCCACGCTCCTCTGCCTGTTGTTCTTCTATTGGGGCTTATGTGAGATGTTGGGTAGATATTGGGGCTCTGGAGACACCTTAGGCCCCAAGGAATCTCCAGAACTTCTGGAACAGAAATGAGCAGAGTGGGTAGGGATTTGGGAACAACTATGCTTTCTTGTGGTGGAAAGACAAAGCTTATTCTTAGGCCGAGACTGGAACTGGTGTTCTTGAAAGGCTTCTAGCTAAATGAGCCAGGAAATTGAACCATAGAATAAAGGAATCTCCCTAAGTGCAGGCTGGGAAATAAGCCATCTCAGTATCTTAGGCCTGTTGCCATTCATGCAATTGAATTTTTCCAGAGTGCTTCAGGAACTCAAGGAGAAAGACACTGGGGCCCTTTGATCTGTCGATTAAGATCTGGTTGTAGAGATTGAAGAAGAAAAGAAATGTGGCTGACAACTCACCAGCAGGAGCAATGAAAGAGAAGGTATTTCCTCTTCAGCTTGTGTGAGCCTTGGGTTCCCTGGCTAGGTCAGCTCTCCATGGCGGAGGGTGTCTGTTGGTTTCTGGGCAGACAGGAGGACTGGCAGGAAGGAGCCTGTCCAGCTGATGCCGGGGATTCAGAAATCCTATCCCTCTGTGAAACGAGATCACCCTTGTTGTCTGTCTCTGGAGGAAGCACTAGAGAGAGGATCGAGTCAGAGTCAGTGGGCAGGGTGCAGAGCGGCAGGGCACTAGGGGCGAGCTGGGCAAAGTGAACGTGGGAAGAAACAAACCCTCCGATTCACGGCTGAAGGTGCACAGATTGGAAACCAACTGGCACGACCCAGAGGCCAAGTTAGCTGCTGACTTAGAAGATGTTTCCTGAAAGCTGATAACACACAGGCAGTAGAGGGTGGTGGCAGTGGCAGTGGGGCTTGTATATCACTATCAGCGCCCCCAACTTATGGGAGACCTTGCTCACAAATGGGTGATCCAGCCTGGCATGGTTTGCCTGGCTCCTTAGTGACCTTTCCTGGCATTAGGTTCCTTTTTTTCTAATATTTTTATTGAGAAATATCCACACACAGAGTCCATATTTTACAATCAATGGTTCACAATATGATCACATAGTTGTGCATTCATCACCATGATCATTTTTAGAACATTTCCGTCACTTCAGAAAATGAAATACAAAGAAAAAACAAACAAAAAAACCCCCTCATATATCCCATACCCCTTATCTCTCCCTCTCATTGATTCACAGTATTTCAATCTACCTAATTTTTACCTTTTATCTCCTCCTATTATTTATTTATTTTTTATCCTTTTTTTTTACTCATTGTCTATACCCTGGACAAAAGAAGCATCGGACACAAGGTTTTCACAATCACACAGTCACATCATAAGAGCTACATAGTTATACAGTCTTCTTCAAAAATCAAGGCTACTGGAACACAGTTCAACAGTTTCAGGTACTTCCCTCCAGCCACTCCAATACACCATAAACTAAAAAAGGATATCTATATAATGTGTAAGGATAACCTCCAGGATGACCTTTCAACTCTGTTTGAATCTCTAAGCCAATGGGACTTTATTTCATCTCATTTCTCTCTTTCCATTTTTATTCAAGAAGGCTTTCCCAATCCCATGATGCTGGGTCCAGCTCATCCTCTGTGTTACCAGGAAGATTTACACCCCTGGGAGTCATGTCTCACATTGTGGGAGGGCAATGAGTTCACCTGCCAAGTTGGCTTAGAGAGAGAGGACACATCTGAGCAACAAAAGATGTTCTCTGGGGGTGACTCTTAGGTGTAATTATAAGTAGGCTTAGCTTCTCCTCTACAGGAATAAGCTTCATAGGAGTAAGCTCTGAGATTGAGGGCTCAGCCTTCTGAATTGGTTGTCCCCACTGTTTGTGAGAATATCAGGAATTCCCCAGATGGGGATGTTGAATATTTCCTCCTTTCTCCCCAGTCACCCAAGGGGACTTTGCAAATACTTTTTATTCTCTGCCCAAATACTCTGGGACATATCAGGGCATCACACTAACCTGTATAAACCAACAAGATCTCATGCCCTATTCAAGATTCCATGTAATTATGGTGTTCAAGTAAACTGATAAAACAAGTTAAATTAAATAATCTGCTGCCCAAAATATACAGTTTGCACTAAATAAATATCTTTCCCTTTGATCTTTCACAGAGTTTGAAGTTTGAAAATATGGGCCATATCATCCTTTACCCCAGATTCTGATTTACCTTAGTCCTATCCAGATCAGCATTGTTCATATCTCTAGATGAAGTCTGATCACTTTTTTTTCACCTTTTTAAACAGGCTGCTGAATGGGATAGTGGCATTAGGTTCTTAAAGAGGGGCCCCAGCCTCCCATCTTGGACCTTCTTTCATCTGGGAGGGTCCATGGTAAAGGATGTGCTCAGAGACTTGGTTCAGTCCCCTTGGACTGGGTGCAGGGCATTGGGCTGACCAAGTTACTACAGGCTCTGCTCTCCAACCCCAACCAGACCTCCTTCAGAGCTACCTGGGAGGCTGTGGGCTGGAAAAGAACTGGTTTCCAGAGGGATTCCCTCTAAAGCGGGCCATGGGAATAGGGGAAAGGATGGGAGCTGGTCTCCTTCACAAGCCCTGGCTCTCTGCCCTCACCATCTTGAATGGCTCTATTTGGATTAACAGTGGGGAGAGGCACAGAGGTGGAATAAAAGTTCACCATAGTTGAAGACTTGGTGTCAAGTCCTAGGTTTGCATTTACTAGTTGGTGACCTTGACACACCTCATGATATTTCTGAAGCAATATGGGATCACAGTTCAGCACACTGCCTCTGGAGCTGCTCGCCTGGGTCCAAATTCAGGGTCATCTTACCAGCTTGGGCAAATTACCTAACCTCTCTGAGTTTCTGTTTCCTCATTTGTAAAATGGGCATGGAAATAACAGCATTGTTGTGAGGTTTACCTGAATTAACACATGGAAGGCACTTAGAATGTGCCTGGCATGGCATAACAAAGACTCTTAATCAACGTGGCTGTCATGGTTTTGAGTCAATGTCCTTTACTGATAATAAGGAACCAAATTCAGCAATGGATATTAAAGTGCATTGCAGACTATAAGGTGCTGAAGAGATTTAGGAATGAATGTTACTGTTGAAAATTTGATGAGGTTGTCCTTGGGGTCCACAGTCTACACCTCCAAGGCCTCCCTGCATCCTCAGAGCTTCCTGTCCTCACTCGGTGCTCCCTATTGACATCACCCTATTTCAGTCCCTACTCCTCGGCCCTTCCTTCCTTCATAAAACCTGTCCAGTCCCGTGTCCCTGTCTGTGGAGCCTGCTGAGTGACAATCATCTCATCCTATGGCATTCAGGGCCTTTAAAGCTTTCCTTCCAGGCACCTGTGGATTCACAGCACCTTTATCTCCACAGCAGGCAGTACCAGTGGGCCATCTGGGAATAACAGTTTAGCTGCTCTGCAAATGACCTGCGTGGGTGGCTGGCTCATTTTCCTATGAATAGGGCAGCCTGGGGGGCTTTGTTCCCTTTTCCGTGGCCTCCATCTTGGAGGGGGATTGGTCTACCAGAAAGCCCGGTGGCAGCCTGACCAGTTCCTTGAGTCAAGATCCGGGAGTATTTGTACCCACCATGGTGTCTTGCCCCACCATGGCTCAGCTCCCTGGGACAGGCACAGCCCAGACACAGAGGCCTTTCTTATCAATAGCTAATGAGTCCATCAGTAAAGGATGCCCTCTCAATTCCCAGGAGTGCTGCTTTTCCCCTCCCTCAGCCTTTCTCTTCCTGTGGGTCCTGTTTGTTATTACTTCCCTCTCTGGCCTCCTCCTGTGGGAGGTGGATGAGAGACGAGAATCCTAGAGCAGAAGGGACCCAAAATGCCTAGCATCCAGGGTGACTCACCTGTCCTCCCACCCCAGGGAGCCCCCATCCAACAGGGACAATGCAAATTGTAGGGAGAAGCAGGTCCAATACTACTCCAGGTACCTCTTTTCTTTTGGACAAGTACTGGTGTTGAGAGCCCCCTAGGAGGAGCAAGTCACCTGTAGAGGCTGTGGGCAGGAGAGGGAGGGAGGAACTAGGGAGTGGGGGTGCTGTTTGATTCTGCTCACAGTTCTGCTTAGGTAGTTTTGATAAGTATGCACCCACAGAACTAGTTGATATTGATCAGATTAATCATCTAAAAATTGTGAGTGTTGTTCAAGCATCTTAGCAGATGTGCCCAAGCCAGGTCCAGGAGGAAAAGTTTCTCCTGGGTCAGATGTGTCAAACCAACCCCATCTTGTATTTGTTGGAAAGCCAGCAACATTTATGGACTCTGTGTTCCAGGGAGCTGAGTCCCTAAGTGTGTGGCACTGTGCTGGGCACTGGGATACAGAGTGGAGTCCATAGGCATGGCTGAAACTGTGTCCCAGAAATAACTTTGCAATTTGGTCAGCTCCTACTTGCTTTTCAAAAATAGCTTTATTTTTAGATATAATTGGCATACAATAAACTACACAGATTAAAAGTATACAATTGAGGGGGTACAAGGGTAGTTCTGTGTAGGATTCTCTCCTGCCATGTGGGAGACCTGGGTTCAATTCCCAACCCACGCACTTCCCAAACAAACAAATGAAAAACCAACCAACCAAAAATTCAACAAATGCCGCTGCAATAAGGGGATACTCACATGGAAAAAGAATGAATTGTGACCCCTGCCAAACAGCATGCAAAAAAAAGTATTTAATTGATAAGTTTTGATAAGTAAATACCCACAGAACTAATACAACAGTCAAAATAGTGAGCATCCTCATGACCCCCAAGAGTTCCTCGAGTCCTCTTGTAATGCCTTCCTTTCCTTCTCTCTACCAGTTTCCAAGTAACCCCATATCTGCTTTCTGTCACTATAGATGGGTTGGCATTTTCTGGAATTTCTTATAAATGGAATAATACAGCATGTATTCTTTTTGGGGGGGAGGAGGAGGAAGCTGGCTTCTTTCACTCAGTCAAATTATTTTAAGATTATATCTAAATTGTTCCATGCATCAATTGTTCCTTCTTTTTTTATTACTGGATAGCTTTTGACTGTTTTGATTGTCCAGTCATTTATTAATGCAAAATTTGGGTTGTTTCCAGTTTTGAACTCTGAAAAATAAAGCTGCTATGAACATTCATAAACAAGTCTCTTTTTGGACCTGTGCTTTCATTTGCTTTGGGCAAATACCTATGAGTGAAATGGCTCCCATAAGGTTGATAGGGTTTAAATGCCAAGTATCTGCAAGAAATCCCAGATTGGTTGAATCTTCCAGAATCTCCAAGGATGCTGACAGGGAAGGGTATCATTTCTCTCAAGGAATAAGCAAAAGGCAGGTACATGCTTAGGTACCCCAAGAATAAACTGAGCTTGGTGTGTGTGTGTGTTTTGTAAGTAGCCACAGTTCAAAATCACCTTTCTTTGAGCCAGCAGGACATGGTCTTTCACAAGATCACACCCAGGGCTTAGCAGCTAGTCATCAGCTTTGTCAGCCAGGTTTCCCTTCTTCAACCCAGCTATGGCTGGGCAAAAAGACTTGTCCAGCTTCCTGTGCACCAAGGGGCTTACTTGGGCCTGGGCTTCAGATGCCAGAGTAGCTGAGCGGGTGGTGGTGGGTACTGAAGGGTCAGTACCTGGCTGTCAACAAATTCAGAGCATATGTCCTTGGTCCATCTAACCTAGGCCTCCTGATATTGCGTATAATTCTGTTTGGCTCCAGATAATCCTTCTTCTCCTGGTCCCGAGTCCAGGCACAGGAGTAGGTGCTGCTTAGGCTGAAACTACCTTTCAGCCAGGTAGCTGGACTTGACTTGGCTGGTGGGTCAACCGCCCTCACTCTGAGGGCTCTAAGTACTAGCTTCCAGAAACCTGAGCCCTAGTCTGAGAGGGATAGGGTATGGGGGCCCACGGGCTTCTCAGTACCTCCAATGAGTTGTTAAATGGTTACATTTTTCATTTATTCAATAACCAGTTACTGGGCACAGAAAATGTGCTAGGAGCTTGGGTTGGAGTAGGAACAAATGAGAGCTCCCTTCAAGGTGCTCATGGTTCAGGGGGCAACGACAATTCCACTACTGGGGGATATGGGGTGTCTAGCCAGTCTTAAGAGTCTGGAGAGGCTTTCTCCAGGCTGAGATCTGAAGGATGAAGCTGAAGGGACCTGGCAGAGGTGGCGAATGTGAAGTGAAGACGGCTTCTTCCACCCACTGCAGCCGCCTTCCCCACCCCTCTACCCACCACTCCTATTTGCAGGAAGCCAGCCCCTGCCCCAGGGTGTGCCTCAGAGCTGACGTTCCCCCCACTCCTCACCCCCCCCCACCCCACCCACTACCACCACAGCCAGCTTGTCAGGCCAATAAAGGGGTCAGGATTTGATAGTGGTAAGAAGCATGGCTTTCTATGGTTGATAACCGGAAAACTATTAAAAAAAAAAAAAAAACCCTTTCTCATTTCTTTTCTCTTCCTAATGTTGCATCTCTACTCTACTCTCACTGGTGCAAAAGAGTCCTTTAAAAAGAAAACACAAACTTATTTGAGCCGGGCATGCCAAAGTTGTAGGGAAAAAGTGTGACCTGAGACAGGTCGCAAAAATGCATGAAACAACGAGAACATTAGCAGTAGCTAACATTTATTGAGCTCTTGCTATGTGCCAGGCAGAGGGCCAAGTGCTTTCCATTTATCATCTCATTTAATACCCACAGCAAGAATAGTGGGAACTATTATGGTCTCAGTTCTATGGATGGGGAAACTGAGTCATCAGGGAGGTTTGCTTGCTCAAGGTCCTGTAGTTCCTGTGATGGCAGAGTTGGAATGTGACTCCAAACCTGCAGCCTGTGGTAAAGGTGTGTGCAGCAAATGCACGGGGCAGCAGGCGGGAGCGGGCTGTGTGTTGAGGGGACTCATTCTGCCTGATGAAGTCAGGGAGGGCTCCCTGTGGAGGCAGCATTTGAATTAAAAGTGCTCCAGGATGAGAAAGAAACATGGTGCAGCTGATGAAGAGGGGAGAGGGGGCCTTTGAGGGCAGCGCCATGAAGGCCCAGGAGAATGTGTGATGGGCTGGAAAGAAAACTATGACTGGAGTGTAAGTGGGGGTCTAAGTTAGGCAGTGTCTACGCAGCCACAGCAGGCTGAAGAGTGACAGTGTCATCTGGACACCAACTGGGGGGCCTGCTGGTAGCTTCCTTACTCTGCTGAGCCTGAGGCTTGGTGACCAAGAAGGAAGAAGGGGCCCAGGTCTGAGACTCAGGGCATTTACAATCAATCCAAGGCAGGCTGAATTATGATCTTCCTTCTCCTTCTTTCTTCAAAGGAAATTTTACATGGAAGCCCAACTATAAGCTAGATAAAAGAGAAGCTACTCTGTTTGAATTTGGGATGGGTGGGGGTCCTACCTGCTGCCCCCTTTCGTCCCTGTCCTGTGACCCTCTTCAGATCCCTGGAGCACAACCTGATACCCATTGAGTAAAGCTGTTACTGTTTCTAATGCTGCCCAGTTTGAGATCTAACCTCCCTGGCCCCCTGGCCCCCTGCCCCATCTGGATATGTCCTCTAGTTGCCTTCTCCCCCGCATGCAGGCTGAGTGACACACTCCAATTTGGTCCTTGCCCAAGAACCTGATCTTCTTGCTTTCCACTCTGACCTCTGACTCTTTTACTATCTCCAGTGACCAATTGGACACTGAGCCATGAAAAATGAAACCCCCTATCAAATCCTTGGGCTTCTCAGGCTTCAATATGGCCTTTCCTTTCTGACCCAAACTCCTGTCCTCCAGTTTCTGGGACAAAAGGATGACCAGAGCTAAGCATACCCTCAGGGGAGCCGCCAGCACCCCAACTGTATTCTGTATATGCTGAATGTGCTGGACTAGATGATGGGGAGAGAGACAGCAGGAAGGCAGGGGTAGAGTGAGTCAAAGGGTGAAGGTGATTACGAGAGCTGTTTCCTACAAGGTCAGGGAACAAACAACATCAGGTCTGAATGGCTCAGAGTCACATTTCCATTTCCACTGTCCCAGGCAGTGCTTATACATGCACGTGACTGCTAAGCAGCGCAAAATGTGTGTCCTGGTTTAGAGCTCTGTGTTGGAGGCAGAGATATGGTTGGGGAAGGGGGCAAAAAGTAAAAAGAATGTAGATCCATTACTGTGAAAGGATAATAACAAGAGTCAACTCCTAGGTGAGAGGACTGGGATAGTACATGTATAAGCATCTAGCACTAAGCCTGCTGCCTGGTAGGTTTTCAATAAATGGTAGCTATGGAGCTGTGAGATAAACCAAAAATAATAGAAGTTTTTCTACAGGATCACAGAGAAGGGAGCATTTACAGCAGGGTGGAGTAGGGAGATAAGCAAAGGCAAGAAGTGAAGATTGCACCTCTCAGGAACAGCCTGCACTGAGTCTTGGAGGATACGAAGCAGAGAAGAATTTCTTTGGTAGACTGGGAGAAGGGATATTGAGAGGGACAGTCCAGACATTTGAAATAGCAGGTGAAAAGGCATGAATGCATGTGAAAGCTGGGTTTTTCTGGCCAACTCCAAGCTTGGGAGAGTTTTGCCTAAATTATATCAGAGCCCCTTTGACACAGCATTACATAGTGGAGGGCTGCTCTGGACTCAGGCAGACCTGGGTTCAGAATCTAGCAGTGTGAACTTCAGTACATTTTTTAACCTTTCTGAGTCTTGGTTATTCACCTGTAAAAAGGGGATTTGCTGCCTACCTTGCTATGTTGTTAGGAAGCAAAAGTGAGATGAAATAGTGTAGGCACAAGACATGGCCCAAGGAAGATTGTTCCTGCCTATTCTATGAGACACAGAATATGAGACTCAGAACTCCAGAACAGTATGGGTGTCAGGAAAGGTCTGTTCCAGCCTCTTCACTCAGTGCAGGAAGCCTCTCTGCAGCATCACTGCCAGATGGTCATCCAGCCTCTGCTCGGCACTTCTGGGATTGTGCAAAGGTACTCGGAACACCACAACATTAACTGAACCTTTCATTATATCCCACTCTGACTCTGCCCTGAGAAAGGAAGAGGGAAGGGGAAGAGAGAGATTAGGAACAGTGACAACTGGCTTATAGAAGCAGAGTTTTAGACTTAGAGGCATCTTAGAAATCAATGATCCTAAGTCTTGAATTATACAGGCACAGAGAATGCTATGACCTGTGCAGTGAGTACTGGCAGGTCTCCCAATGTCCCTCGGCAGAACCATTCTCCTGCAGCCTTTGGCTGTCCAGCCTCCAGCCTGTGTCTCCAGCCTAGTCATATCACAGGGTAGTTGACCAATCCCTGCAAGCTCTGACCCTTGAACCTAGAGCTGCATCCTTGAAGGGTCCTCTGCTGTGTGCCCCTCCTCTCACCTTTACTGTCCTGGAATAATGGAGGTTGGGAATAATGGGAATTCCATTATTCCTGGGAATAATGACATTGGTGGGGCCCCTAGGGGCAATCAGGCAGGGATCAGCATTGGGGAATCTCTCATATCCAGTCCTGACGCTGGTGGGGATGGGGCAACAACTGGCAAGAGCAAGGCAGAGCCCCAAGCGGGAGGAATTGGCTGTAGGGTAGGTTCCCACATGTGGACTCAAGCTCCAGGAAGCAGGGAAGTGTTAGTTGTGGCCTGGATGCTGCTGCTAAGTGGGCTGGGTGGCCCAGTTATGGGGAGAGGAGAATCATGCAGACTGGGGATCATGCAGACTAGAATAGAAGAGGCCAGCTCCTGATCACAGCCCCTCACCTCCCTCTCAGATAGACCCATTCATTCCAACTGGGCCCTGTTGCATACAAATCATGACTTGGGGTTCTATTAGATTAGAGGTGCAACCTTGGGTTGCTGGAGGGCTCTCTGCACCAGCTCTGCTCCTCTACTTTTAATTCCTTTTGCTTCTCAAAGCCTCAGTTTTTCATTTGCAAATTGGGGATAGTAATTCCTGTTATGCCTGCCACACAGGTTCTTTGTGGGTTAAAATACATGGCCTTATATGGAAGGATGGGTTGCCTCACATCTCACCATCAGGCATTTCCACGTGTGAGTCCCTCAGAACAAGGCCCTAGCCTCTGGCTTCCTTGGAACAGTGTCAGGACAGGGCTATGCCCGCTGTGCAGACTGAAGGATAAGGAAGGGTCCTGCTCTAGCCAGCTTGTGGGCTCTTGGGCCTGGCGACTGTGGGGTTACCGTGAAGGGAACAGGCCAGTGATGGATGATGCTGCCAGCCTTTGCCCATCTGGCAGTCCAAGCAATTTGCATAAAAACAAAGACAGCTCCAGCAGCATGAAATATTGATGCCCTGAGAATTTCCGGAGTGGCGTCTTGGTCTTGCCCAGTGAAGGCTGGGCTTCTGGCCCCATGGTGAAGTTGCCGCCTGGCTGTTGAGGTTGGTTTGTAGGGGCTGCAGGGAGAGAGTTGTCCTGGGTGAACCAGCTGCCTAGGTGTCCTTGTGGAGATGCATTAGCATTGGGTTTCAAGTGATCCTGATTTGAACCAATGTGGGTTGGAAAAAAACACGTTGGATCAAGTATCAGATAGCTCAGTTTCTGGTCTGATGAAGGCAAATGGAAGCTCAGTCCCCTTAGCAGGCCCAGGCTTCCCTCACTGGCCCCCACCAAAAGCCCACCAACCAACTGGCAATCTCTCAACAGTGCCGGGGTAGGGAAGGGTGGAGGCACAGTTCTGAGGAAGCTCTAAGACGGGAAGGGGTTCTAATGGTGGGGGTACAGTTCTCATCAGCATCCTAGAGAGGGCCTGCTAATGAAAAATGCCCATGGCAGGCCAACCCTGGCCTGTAATTCTGAGACCCCTCTTCTAACAACCAGCAGGAAAAGTTGGAGGCCAGGGCCCCCTGAGTCCTGGTGTGAAAAGGGGAGGGTACCCTTTGCCTATGCATGACTTTTTGGGTCTCTGTTCTCTCCAGTTTGATTTCTCCCAGTAGATGGGAGTGGTAACCAGAGATCTGAGCTCCCTTCTTAGTTCTGCCCCTGCGGGAGCTCCCTTCTGGCCCATACCCCTCTATCTGCCAAAAGAGTGTGAACATTCAGATCTAGCAAGCTTCCTACTCTAACAGGCCAGTCCGAATAGGTCTCTCCATTTGAGCTTCTCCAAGCCATGGGCCAAGGCTTAGTCACCCTTGTATCATCTGCTCCTGGCACAGAGGAGGCATGCATCGATATGGATGAAATTAACAGAACCATGGAGGGTGTGGTGGGACAGGGCTCAGGGCTGACCTGTAGGATGAGGGCAGCACCCACAGGCCAGAAAGCAAAGACTATCAGTGCCAGTTGGAGAGTTTTACAGAGGCCCCTCTCCTCTTACCACAACCCTCCTCTCTCACTCCCTTGCCTCTAACAGTGGTGGGTTGAGAAGAACTACAAAGCTTCCTCTCTGGATATGGGTGCCACCTTTGCACCAGAACCATGGCAGGTTCTGGTTTTTGAATTTTTGTTTTTATTTTACCCCCTGCTCATTTAAAAAAGAAGTACACATTCACAATAGAAAAAATTGCAAAAAATAGGAGTGTAAAGAAAACAATTATGGTGTTCTCCACAAGTTGAGGCACTTTTAACAAGTGCTCTTATTCCAAATATGGCTGAGCTGACCGATGCAGGGGTTGAAGAAGTATCTCCCTTCTGTGAGCAGGTGATGCCAACTCCAGAGAACCCAATTAACCCATGCCTACCTGACCACCCCTTGGATCAGGGAGCAAACCCCTTGATGCGGTTTTTCCCAAGCACAGGAGGCTCTGGGAAGACAGCATTTTAAGATCAGAACTGCTTGGCTGTCCAGGTGGACTTAGCAAGGTCTTTGGAAACAGACTAAAAAGTTCAGATCTGTTTGGATCACTCTCTTTACTTTTGTTTGGTAACCCAGTACTGGCAGGACCCCACTTTATCAGGGTGGAGACATCATTCCTTGTCCTGAGCAACAGCTCACTCAAACTGGAGTGTGCGTGTGATGGGAATGGGGGAGCAGGAAGAGGGCTCCATAGAGGCCATCCTGCCCTATAGGAAAGACTATCGACTTTAGGGCTTTTTATGAGACCAGAGATTTATTTAGCAGTTACCTTCCGAGTGCTTATTATGGGCAGACCATTCTGAGTACTTTATGAATAGTGATGTGATTGTTCATTTCATGTGTCAACTTGGCTAGATGCAGGAGAACCCCAGCCAACCCAATTAACTTATCGAATTCCTCATAACAATCCTTCATTCATTTTCCCATTTGTTTAACAAATATTTATTGAGCATTTACTATTGCCTTAAGTTAGAAATCTGGGGTCATTCTTAACTTTTCCCCCTCGCTATTGTTTATCCCAGCTAATCATCTATTCCTTTCCTTTCTACCTTTCTAACACTTCTCTTCTCTATCACACCTCTTTGTCTGCCTTGCCACTGGCTCTTTGAAGTGTCCTTCATATTGTTCTCTCGGCCTCTTATCTTTTCCCTTTCAGTCTTTTCAACATACGGCATCCTGAGTGATTTCTCCAGTTTGTGAATCAGGTCTATTGCTCCTCACCTCAAAATTCTTCAATGACTTACCATCTGCTACAGTGCAAAACTGAAATTCCTTTCAAGGCACATGTGGCTTATTGTCCCAGAATATCAGTTCTCCGTTCTTCCTTAATAACATAATTTTTGGCTGGGAATGAGGCTGCTAGAACAAAGACCACATTTCCCAGCTATCTTGTAGCCAGGTGCGTGCATGCGACTAAACCAGGGCTGTGAGTTAAATGCTATGTGGCAACTTCCTGGGGGCCCAGTTTTGAGAGTTGGCACACACACACACACACACACTCACTCACACACACATACACACCCTTTGCTTTCTTCTTTATCTCTTTCTTATCCTGGCTACCGGGAATAAGTTGGACCTTTTGGCCCACCAGGTCAAGGCTGCTGTGCATTGTGAAGTATCAAGAGAGGGATACTTTCTCCCTGATCGTGGATTTCAAACCAGACCTGGATCACTTTTCTGGCCTTTATATGTGAGAGAAATGAATCTCTATCTTGTTTAAGCCACTTTCATTTTTGTTTGTTTGTCAGTTGCCGTCAAACCTCACCCAACTGATACCGCACACAAGGGCAGTCCCGCCTCACTTCACTCCCCAAACTTCTGGTGAGGTTCCTTCTTCACTGGCAGAACAATGCACTTTTCCCTTAGCATGGTGGCTTGGAGCTATGTGCCCTAGAAAAGTGTGTTCTTAATCCATGCTTGTGGGTGTAATTCACTGTAAATAAGATATTACTTAAGATATTACTTCAGTTAAGGTACCGCCCAACTGAATCAGGATAAGTCTTAATCCTATTAATGAAAACATTCTAGGGAAGGCCACAGAGAGAGAAGCTGGGGAGAACAGCCATAAGTCAATGCAACCAAGAAACCAGGGGAGACCCCCATGTGCATTGCTATGTAACAGAAAAGCCAAGGACCAAGGGTTGCTGGTGGCCAGCCCCAGAATGCCACAGTCTTCTTGGAGAAAGTATCATCTTGATGACACTTTAATTTGGGACTTATAAGTCAAAACTGTGAGCCAATAAATTCCTCTTTTCAAGCCAACTCATTGCGTGGTATTTGCTTCACAGCCAGGAAACTAAAACACTGAGCATGCCTCTTGCACTCTGTCTGCAACTGACAGAGCTGACCCCTCTGTCTGGGATGCTTCCACCACCAGCTCTCTGACACTAGTGTACTTGGAAAACTTTTGTTTATCCTTCAAGTTCCAAATAGAGCACCAACTTCTTTGCAAAGCCTTTTCCTAGTCATACAACGTTACTCAGACTTCCCTTCCCCTGTGTTCTTAAAGAAGCAGGCATCTTCATCTATATAGTCGTAGTCATGTTGTAACTGCTTGCTTCTCCTCTTCCCTGTGGTCAGGGACACTACCTACTTCATCTTTGCATTATTTCTAACTAGCATTGTATGGGACAAACAGTAAGCATCCAATAAATGCTTATTGAATAAACAAACTCAGGTTTCAGGAAAAGTCTGAACAGACTTTGTGGGACCCTATGAAAAGCACAACCCCCACCCCACTTGATAACTCTTCTCTTATGTCTATGCAACAACAGAATGGGCTAGAAGGGACTCCCTAAAAGGGCAACCAGGGTGGCTGGTTCCAAATTCTCGTAGAACAATTTCAGCACTTCCAGCCCCCTCTGCTCCACTGAGTTCAGAGTATGTAAGCAAAGGTCCCTCCAGCTCTGGCTACTTTTCTAAAAAGCAGCAATAAGAAGTGTGGGGCAGAGAGAGCCCTACAGCTGCAAGCCATCTCCCAGGATGGTAAATTGAGGCATGGAGCATTCTGCTTATCCCATACCAGGCTGTTTGAGTGCTGGCTGCAGATTGGGGGCAGGAAAGGAACAGGCAGGGCATAAGCATAAGAGAGGCAGCTGGTGGCAATATGGGAAGATGCCTGTTAGGGACCTAAAGGAGTTACCTAGGGCCTGCTGGCTGAGGCCTGGAGGTGGTGGGGGGTCTGAAATCTGGTGTAGGAATATGAAGTTCAGTCACAGTGTCCAAGAGGCGTAGTGGAAGCCTGATTCTGTCTGTCCAGGCTCTGCCAGGGCAGGAGGTAGCAGAGTAGCAGTGTGGATAAAAGAGCATGGATTAGGAGACAGATAAATTAGGTTTAAGCCCCTCAACCTCACTTTACCAGAATCAGAGTCCTCATTTGTGCAATAGGGAAGACTATACTAAGTCCTAATTTAGGAGGTATCAAGTGATAAAATAAACATTAAAATGATTTGCAAACTATAATGTATCATACCAGTGTTCATGACGATTATTACCATGGGAGATACATGGGAGCTACAGCAAGGTGCCTGGTATATTGTGTAATTGGTCCCAATTCCTTACCCCTCTTTGTATCCATACTCTTTGTCATGTGTGTCTGTAGCCCCTCCTAACCCTTGACTTTGGGTTTGGCCATGAGACTTTTTTGGCCAAGAGATTGAGATGAAAGTGTTAGATCCAAGCCTAGGCCTTAAGAGACCTTGTGGCTTCCTGTGTCTGATGCCTTAGTTGTTCTGCTAGTTCATGGTAGAAGAGAGACATGGAGACCGGAACTGCTTCAGCTGAGCCAGCTTAGATGAGCCAACTCCTAGAGCAAGTCACGTGAACAAGCCAGCCACGCTCATCTTACTCACAGATGCATGAGATTTTACCACTGAGTTTGGGGGTGGTCTGTTATGCAACAATATCTGATATTATTCCTTTCTGTAAGTTCCCAAACTCGGCAAGAAGGTTAGAGTCAAATTATGTGACCAACTATTTCAGTTTCCTTGGCTGCTCAAGCAAATGCTATGCAATGGGTTGGCTGAAACAATGGGAATTTATTAGCACATGGTTTTGAGGCTAAGAGAAAGTGCAAACAAGGTATCAAAATGATGTTTTCTTCCCTAAGACTGGTGTTCGGGGGCTGGCTGCTGGTGATCCTTGGTCCTAGGTTCCTCTGTAACATGGCAAGGCACATGAGGCCTGTCTTGGCCTCTCAATTCTCTTTTAGTTTCTGCTGATGCTCAGCTGCCGACTGCTTCCTGAGGCTTTCCCTCTTTCTGACTGAATATCATTGTGATTATAAAGGACTCCAGTAAGAGGATTTAGACATATCCTGGGTCATACCTTAACAAAGTAACCACATCAAAAGGTCCCACTTACAATGAGTTCACACCCACTGGAATGGTTTAAGTTTAAGAACAGCATGTTTTTCTGGGGTACATATGAATTCCAAGCCACTTCACCAACATATGATGGATCAGAACAGAGATATAACCTTAAGGAAAGAGAATGCCAAGGCCACAAAGATCATAATTGAATGGAAGGCTTGCATACATACAAAGATTGTATCAATCATAAGAGAAATTTATCAAACTGAAACAGAAGGAAGAGAACCAGTCAGGTAGAAGCAGCAGAGCTCATCTAGCCCCTGTCTAGGTGGAGCTTGTCTGTCTGGAGTTGGGGGCAGGATGAGGGGTGGGGAGTCAATCTGCTGACAGGGGTTCCCAGTTGCACAGATGAGCATAGCAGGCTGGGAGAGCCTCACACCATTAAACAATCAAATAACTTAACTAACTCATCTTGGCCAACTCCTCAATGTTTCTATAATTTGACTCCCACGGAGAGATTATGGTCAGTCTGAGTGTTTCCAATCCATTTGAAAGCTGAATCTGTATTTGTTATTTAGTTGACATTCTACTCTTAGTTACTGGTCTGCATGTGAGCTCTGTTAGTGTGCATCAGCATCCCCAACATATCAAACCTGGTATCCAGATAGAGTTTGAGTTTATCAGTCTGCGAGGAGGGCCAGAACTTTGCTGGTGGTGAAATCATCAAACCAAAAGCTATCTTTTGTTGTTCAACCAGCTCGCCTTGTATGGACTCCACATTTCCACCTTTCTTTCCACTTCTACAGTTCATGTTAATGTGTTGTCATCCAAGTATATGTCAGCCTTGAGTGAGACTATGGAAGTGACCACTCTTGGTTGACAGGAAGAGTTGGGGCTAGTGGCTAATGCTGAGTTTGACATTCAGATCTAAAGATCTGCTACTTAACAGCATCCTCTAAGTCCTTAGAATCTTAGATAGGAAGACAAATCCCAGGATGCTGGTTTAAGAAAAGTCCTTTCAGACCAACTAGCTCAACCTTCTCACTTTACGGAAGGGGAAACTCAGGCTCAGAGAGTTTATAAAGTTGACCAAAGTCACACGGCCCCTGAATCCTCCATGTAGGAGGATCCACATACTGGAGCACTGTAGATATGTTCTCACTGTGGTGTGGGTGGTCCCTGCTCTTAACACCTGTTCCTCTGTGCATCTGTTGCAGTCTGAACATGTGCTGCTGACCTGCTGAGGTTTTGGGTTGGGGAATGGCTTCTAAACCCTGTTCCTCAGTCCTGGTTTTGGCTGGCTATCCATTCTCTCAAGCTGTGACCTTGGCAGAAGAAATTCATTTACTTGTGCTTCATTACCGGTATTCTGTTTCCAACTGGTCATAATTCCAAAAGATGATAAGAAACGCTTTCCAATTGGAGATCTGTTTTTCTTTTGTTTTCTACCTCTCTCCACCCTCCTCCTGCCCCAAATATGTTTGCTTTCTGCACTGACGTTGGCTAAACTTTGACAGATCAGGGAAACTTTCTGGAGAGGGGCAAGAGAATGATCTTGATGAGATTCTAGGTCTCAGTATGGTCAGTCAGCAAAAGAGCACAGGGCTGGGAGTTGGAAGGCCTGAGTTCTCATGCTCATTCTGGGATGGAATAATTTTATTTCTTTAGGAACTGTATTCTTTATCTGTAAAATGAAAATGTCAGTCTAGTTCAGTGCCTCTAGCACTAATATTCGGTGGTTTCATTTTGTACTAAAAAATTTCTTGGCTGCTGAGCTGGGAAACTGAGCCTCACTTTCTGATGGCATGGGCTCTGTCCTTGGTGCTGAGATTCTGGCCTTTTTTGTTGTTGTTTTGTTTTGTTTTTTGTTTGTTTTGTTTTTGTCATTGGCCACCAGACAACTTTAGGAAAGAAGAACCAGTTTCACAGAATGGATGCCACTGAAATTTTTGAGAATTTTTTGGATTCAAATTTTATAATATTGATCCACTAAGCAGGCCATAGACCTGGGGCTTGAAGGTTTTTCATAAATGTATAATAATAGAATTTGATCTGTTTTCTCCCAAGCCTGAAGGATGGTTTGGCAAAATGTCTTCCAGGAACAATCTGTATTTTTATGCTATAACCATATATATCCTGGATTTTCTGATACTGTCCCAATTTCAAATATGCTACCACATGGTTTCCATAAATCTTCGAAATGTCTGTGAAATTTGAATGTCTTTTTCCATCTAGACCACCCCTCCAGGCTGTGTCTTGTTTATGGAAGTAATTTCATAATCCTTTCTTCAGCCATGAGTCTAGATTTACGACTTTGAAAATATGGCCTTGGCAGAGAGATCATCTCTTTGATTGCCCTCATGTTGAGCTTGCAAGACTCTGGATGAGGAATTGCCAGAATTTTTCCATTTTCATCACTTATGTGACTAGAGGGCATGCCTATGATATGATGTGAGCTCCCATATTCTGGACAAGAAGGCAAAGGACTAAGCATTTCTGCATGAATAACATCTACTCAATATCACACAAGAGTTGAAAAGGATAAAACACAAGACAAGTGATACTTGGGTATCTTCATAGTATCAGAAGGCTTGGGTGATACATTTTTGTCCCGCTTACTTGACCAGTTGCTTTGACACGGTAGTGACAGTAGTGGTGACAGAATGCTGGGTGGATAAGCTAGACAATAGCAGGAGGCCAATTATGGCCCAAGAGTAGCCTATGTTCAGGTGTGTTTATAAGTCCCATGTGGGAAAAAGCCCCACCTGCAGCATGCCTGTCCAGTAACCAAAGACTTTTGTTCTTTGTTCCTTAATTCAAATTCAAACCAGAGATTTAACTCAGAAAATATTTATCGAGCATCTATGATGTGCCTAGCATTAGCCATGAAGTAGGTAGAAGCAAAGAACTTACTGGAGGTGAGGCCTGCAGTGGTGGAGGGCTGGGAGGGAAGGTCAGGCTGAGGCTAGGAAGGGAGGCAATGATGTGGGATTATGAGTGTGGACTCCAGAACCAGTCAGCTTCAGGTTCAAGGCTCAGCTTTGCTGCTTAATAACTGTGTGGCCTTGGGATAGGCCCAAGGCCTATCTGATGTCTGATTGTGCAGCAAACACAACCAATTTCAGAAAGACTGTGAACAGTTCTTCTTTGCTTCAGCAGGGCTTTGGGTACCTGGAGCACACAGACAGGGACAAGATCTTGTGGGTCAGCTCTTCCAGAACCTTCATTCCTTAATGGGTAAAGTGGAGACCCAGAGGGGGGATATGACTATCCTGCAGTCATCCCATTGGTCGGAGGTTTAGACCAATCACCCAATGCCTGATTAATGTAAGTTATTTCTATTACATTACCCTGACTTTATCCTAATTTTTGGTAACCTTTTAGTAAATGGTACATTTCAGAGAAAGACAAGTTTAAAGTCCTAAAACCCTGACCTACTTCACTTTAATAACTAATATATGCAGAATGAGAACTAGCAAATAAACAAACAAATTCTTTGTAGAGAGAAGCTATACTTAAGACAAATATTACAATATAAATTAGACCTGAGGAGTAACTGTAGTCTTATAACTTGCTTCCCTCAATTTCTCTCCAAAATGAACACTTACCATCCATGTGACCTGGAGCAAAGTATTCAACTCTCTCTGTGCCTTGGCTTCCTCATCTGTAAAATGGGGATAATAGCAGTACTGATCATATAGGTTTGTTGAGAGGAGTGAAGGAAATGGTGAATGCAAAGCCCTTAGCCCAGTAAATGCACAGCAATTGGCCAATATCCAATGAGATGTTTTCACATTGGCCCCAACTAGAACCGTGAGAGCACCAGCGGCCTTCCATCAATTGTTGTTACAAAACCACATGAGACAGAAAAGTCATTGCCTGCCTGGCTCTGTAAGAGACCTATTTCCTGGAACTCAGGTTGCTCAATCCAGATAATGACAAACTCATATGAAGCCCTTGGAGTATGAAAGCTCCCAGTCTTAGAGATAGAAAATCACATAGCACACACTGGCTGTGGAGCCTAGTAGTGAAGCACTTGAGCTCGGATCCAAGTTGCCTGGAATCAGATTCCAGCTCTGTCACTAGTAGCTGTGTGACCTTGGGTAATTTACTTAACCTATCTGTGCCTTAGTTTACTTATCTATAAAACAAAGCTCATAAGGTTGTTGTGGAAGATTGAATGAGTTAATGAATGTAATGATCTCAGAGCTCTATCTAGCACATTTGTTCAGTCAACAAATAATTACTTAATGCCTAATTTGTCCCAGGCACTGGGAGTCTAGCAGACAAAAATCCCTCCCTGTGAAACAGAGGATATGGACAATAGCAAGATAAATGTGATAGTGATAAATGCAAAGTAATAAATAGAGCAGGAGGAGAGGGATAGGAAGTGTGGCATGGGGCTAGAGAGGATGTTACAATTTTGGATAGATCATCAGGGAAGGCAGAAGGAAGTGGCCCATGCAAACAACTGAAGACAAACAAAGGGAAGAGCAAGTGCAAAGGCCTTGAAATGAAAGGATACTGGCCATGTCTAAGGAACAGCAAGGAGGTCAGCATGGAACAGAGTAAGTAAAAGGGAGAAGGCTAGAGAAGAGAAATAATGACAGCTAGACAGTCTAAGACCTTACAGATTATTGAAAGAACTTTGACCTCCATTGCGAATGAGAAAGGAGTCATTGGAGGGCTTTAAGAAGATGAGACATGGTCTAAGCTATGTTTTTAGGCTTACTTTGGCTGATGATTGGAGAATATGGTGGGGTATCAAGAGCAGGGAGAGCAGTTAGGAAGCCAACTGGAATAATCCAAATGAAAGGTTATAACAGCTTGAACTAAGGTGAAACAGTGGAAGTGGTGAGATAAAGACAGATTCCAGATATATTTTGAAGATAGAGCACTATGATTGACTGTAGATTGGATGGAGAATGTCAGCAAATGAGGACTCAAGAATACCAAAGTTTTTGTCTGGGTAACTGAAAAATGGAGTTGCCCTTTCCTGAGATTGGGAAGACTCCAAGAGAAGCTTGCTGGATGGGGAATATAAGAAGCTCAGTTTTGGACACATTAGGCTTGAGATGCCTATTGGATATCTGAGTGGAGATGTGGGGTAGGCAGTTTGATAAACAAGCTTGGAGTTGGAGAAGTCTGGGACAAAGTAGGTTTGGAGTCATCAATATATAGAAGACATCGCCAATGTGAGATTGGATGAGATCACCAAGGGAGCAAATGTAGACTGAAAACAGAAGAGTTAAGGGCTAAGCCCTGGGTTCACTCCCACATTAAGAGGTCAGGGGACCAGGGGGGCAATCAGCAAATGAAACTGAGAAGTAGTTGGCACAGTTGGTGCATTCTAAGCATTTGTAGCTCTTATTACTGTTGTTTTTGTTGCCTGCTGCTACTGGCTGCATCTATGCAGCACCTACACTCCGTTCAGAGTAATGCTGCCTAACAGCTGACAGAGAGGGGCACTCAAAGTTCTGAAAATTAGGTGAAGTTACTCCCAGATGAATTTTTCCATCAGACCAGAACAGAAGAAACAAAAGAAAGCTGTGCAGTGATAAAAGCTACAAGCGCAAGAAAGAGGAAGAGTCTTGCCAGGGAAAGATGGAAATAGGAAAGCACTCCCCAGGCATAAAAAAAACCAGAGAAGGAAGAAGGGGAAAAGTAACTCCACTACCACCCCCTGCAGCCGCCCCCCTTCCACCCGCTGAATGACAGAATAACAGGAGACAAGGAGGAGGCAGGAGCATTTTTTTAAACTGCTGTCTTTATTTTAAAAGATCAACTATAATCATATAATTAGAGTGCCTTGTTTGAGGGAAGAACGAAAAGTCGTACTTGATTAGGGCAGGAAATGAAGCCTTTTAGAGGCTATATGTTTCATAACCAGGTGGCCCCTTTGACTTACATGCTGAAGACACTTAGGCAACTGTGAACGTTTGTCAAAGACATTAGAGGCTGTGTTTAGATTTGCAGAGGATGGAAGACATCCCTGAGGACTGTCTATACCATGAGTACACAAATAACTCTCCAGGTGCAAAGCCGACAACGCTGTCTGCACCTGGTGAGATGTAGAGGAACCCTTCAAACACTCCATGTGCCACCACCTGGAAGACATGATATGCGAAAATTGCTAATGTAGCCTGTGAAAGAGTAGAAGCTGCAAGACCAAGTTCTACAACCTCATGGTACAAGAAGACACGAAGGGATAGCAGAGAGCATGGATCTCAAGTTACTAGGTTTCTGTTCTCAAGTAATCCACAGATCCTGTTTGTATCACACATCTACAATAGAAAGATACCATTTGTTGAGCACTCAGGGGCACTGAGCTAACTCATCACATAAACTATTTAATTCCAACAACAGCCCTGTGAAGTGGGTGCCATTTTTATTCACTTTTTAAAAAATGAGTGTGCTTGAATTGAAAAAGTTAGTTATCAAATTTATTTGGAAGGGAAAGGGGGCTCAAATAGCCAAAAAACACCCTGAAAAAGAAGAATGAAGTAGAAGGACTTACACTTCCTGACTTTAAAGATTATTATAAAGCCACAGTAGTCAAAACAGCATGGTACTGGCACAAAGATAGACATATTGACCAATGGAATTGAATTGAGAGTTCAGAAATAAGCCCTTAGATCTATGGTCAATTGATTTTTAAAATTTATTTTATTTTGTGTGTGTGTGGGCAGGCACGGGGAATCGAACCCAGATCTCCAGCTTGGCAGGTGAGAACTCGGCCTGCTGAGCCACTGTGGCCTGCCCTGGTCAATTGATTTTTGACAAGGCCCCCAAATCCAGTGAACTGGAATAGAATAGGCTCTTCAATAAATGGTGCAGGAAGACCTGGATATTCATATCCAAAGGAATTAAAGAGGACCCCTACCTCACACCCTATACAAAATTAATTCAAAGTGGATCAAAAACCTAACTATAAGAACCAGTAATATAAAACTCCTAGAAGAAAATAAAGAGAAACATCTTCAAGATCTAGTGATAGGAGGTTATTATCAACAAAAGCACAAGCAACAAAAGAAAAAAATAGATAAATGAGAACCCCTCAAGACTGAACAGTTCTGTGCTTCAAAGGACTTTGTCTAATGGGTGAAAAGGCTGCCAACTTTATGGGAGAGAATATTTGGTAACCGTATATCTGATAAGGGTTTGATATCAAGTATAAATAAAGAAGTCCTAAGGGCAAAAGATAATGAATAGACATTTCTCCGAAGAGAAAATATAAATGGCTAAAATGTGAAAAGATGTTCATCTTCATTAGCTATTAGGGAAGTACAAATCAAAACCACAATGAGGTATCATCTCACACCTATAAGAATGGTTGCTATTAAACAAACAGGGAACTACAAGTGTTGGAGAGGATGTGGAGAAATAGGAACACTTACTCACTGCTGATGGGAATGTAAAATGGTACAGCTGCTGTGGAAGACAGTTTGGTGGTTCCTCAGAAAACTAAATATTGACTTGCCCTATGACCTGGCGATTCTGCTACTCAGTATACCTAGAAGATCTGAAAGCAGTGACACAAACAGACATTTTCACAACGATGATCATAGCAGCATTATTCACGATTGTCAAAAGATGGGAACAATCAAAATGCACATCAATAGATGAGTAGAGAAACAAAATGTGGTGTATTCATACATGGAATATTTATGCAGCAGTAAGACGAAATGAGGTCCTGAAGTACATGACAAGATGGATGAGCCTTGAGGACATAACACTGAGTGAAATAAGTTAGACATAAAAGGACAGATATTGTATGATTTCACTAATATGAACTAAGTAGAATATGTAAATCCAGAGTCTTAAACATAGAATATGGGGTACCTAGAGATATACAGAAGCCAGAGAAGGGGGAGAGAGAGTATCTAGTATGTACAGAATTTTTAACAATGTTGAACTTAAATGTCTGGAAATGGACAGAGGTGAGGGTAGCTTGTTATTGGCATTATAAATAATAATGCTGCATTGTAGGTGAATTTGGCTGAAAGGGGGCTCTTTAGAGTCATAGATGTCACTGATCAACACGACAAATAAAAACAAATTCTTGCATGACCTAGTACAAATGTATGACACTTGTACAAAAAGTTAATAATAGAGTGGTATATGGGGAAAATAACCCACTGCAAGCCATGGACTATAGTCTTAATATCCTAATACTGTTCATTGAGAATAACAGGTAGAGCACCCCAATACCAGGGGTCATAATAGAGGGATGAAGGATATGGGGGTGTTTTATGTTTTCTTTTTTTGCATCTCTCTGGCATTTCTCTTTCTGCAGCAATGAAAATGGTCTAAAATTGAGCGTGTTGATGATTGCACAACTGGGTGGTGACACTGTGGGACACTGATGGTGAGCTGTGGATGGAATATATGGCATGTGAATGTATCTCAATAAAATCTGAGGGTCTTTTTTTAAAGAGCCTTGTAAAAAACTGAGTGAAATAAGTTAGGCATTTTTATTTAAAGGGCCTTTTAAAAAACTATTAAAAAAAATGAGGGGTCACCTGGGGCCGCTGGCCTGGTTTCCCTGGCTCCTGAACCTGGGAAGGTTTCTACCAGCAAGGACAGTCCCCAGCCTCTCAGGGACAAGAACAGGGGCTCTGAAGTGGGGTTGCCGTTAGAGGCAGTTTTCAGTGCTGGAGGCGAGTCTGTGCTGGACCTGGGACCTGGCCACTTCTCCACCTCCGCCACCTCAGGTCACAGAAAGACGTGACCTGGGCTGACCTGGATTGTGCGGCTGTCGGACTGTGGATTGTGTCAGCCAGTGGGGAGAGCTCATTGGCTGGGGCAGCCTCGTGGGCAGCGGGAAGAGTGGAGCTCTGGAAGAGGGGCAGAACTAGGACACAAGGGAGGGTGGAGCCAGCAGGGCAGAAAAGAGCAGCACTGAGTAAAAGGGCTGCCGGCTCCTCTCCCTGTCTGCTGAGAGGACCCTATCTTTCCAGACCTTCTTTGCCCACCTGTGGTGAGTAGAGGGAACTGCAACTGCCCTCCCTCTCCCCCTGCCCTGCCGAAGCCCACACCTGGGTGGCCTGGGCCTAGGGTTGTCACATAAAATAGAGGGAGGACACCCTATTACATTTGAATCCCAGATGAACAATGAATGATTTTTAAAGTATAAAAATGAGCGATGCAGCATTTGCAGTATTTGGGACATGTTTTACTAAAAAATGATTTATTGTTTACCTGAAATTCAAATGTAACGGGGCATTCTGTATTTGCAAAATCTGATAACCCTATCTGGCTCCTAATAGAAACTCCTGTGAGTCTGCCTCTCCCAGACGGCTTGGGCAGAGGCTTCCAGTGCAAGCTGTCATCCATCTGCGTTTAGGTATCCATGGAGCAGAAGGGGGTCACCAAGACTTTTCCCTCCCCACCAATGTCTTGTCCCCTTGGCAGGCTGGAGCCAGAAATCCCACTGTCAGTCTTCAGTCGGTTAATACAAAGTAGTGGAGAGATGAGTGGACTCCAAGGCAGAAGCTCTGGGAAGGAATCTGGCTGCAATTTATTAGCAATATCTAAAAAGCATAATCTTCCCCAGTCCCTGTCCTCACCTATTAAGTAGATATATCAAGATCCATGTCCTAGGCTTAAGGTAAAGCTTGAAAGGTGCGATGTACGCAAAATTGTCCAGTAAATATTAGTTAACACCATTTTGAGGGCAAAGAGCAGAAAACCATGGAGAACCTGGAAGGCCCTTGGGAGGGAAGGCAGCCCCCTTTTCCCCCAGCCCTGGGCCCCAGAGAGAAGAAGATAGAAAGGAAGGTGTTTCTCTTTGCTAAAGCTGCTGGAGTGCAATATACCAGAAATGGGTTGTCTTTTTCAATGGCGATTTGTTAGGTTTCAAATCTATACTTCTTAGGCTATAAAAATGTCCAGATTAAGGCATCAAAGTAAGTAAGCCTTTCTCTGTGGAAAGACTGCTGGCTCTGGGGTTTCTCTGTCACATGGGAAGCGCATGAGGATGTCTGCTGGCCCTTCTCTCTTGGCTCTGGTTTCAATGGCTGTCTCCAAAATGTCTCTGCGTGTTTTTTCTCTCTTAGCTTCTCCCAGGGCATTTTCTTTCTAAGCTCTCCATGAGCTCCAGTGAAAGACTAAGACCCAACTTGAACTGGATGGGTCACATCTCCAAGGAAACAATCTAATCCAAAGGTCCCACTCACAGCAGGTCTGCCCCCACAAGAATGGATGAAAAGAACATGGCTTTTCTGGGGCACATAACAGATTCAAAGCAGCACAGAAGGGAAAGGCACATCTGGAATGTCTCTGCCTGTCACCTCTCACTTTCCCACCATATTCCTTTCCTTGCTGCCGCTGTCCCCACATTCTAGGAGGGCTCAGCATTTACTCTGGAAGCCAGGCCACCAGATATAAGGGTGGGAAGTGGGACCAGGTGAACCTCCACATGGGACAGAGAAGACGGAGGGATTAGAGGTCTGGAAGGAGTGGCAGAGAGTCTGGGGAACATCAGGACTTGGCCATGATGGGTGTTGAGACTGGCTGACAAGAGTCATAATAGACACAGCCAATCATGGGGACGGGGCAGATGGAGAGGACTGTTGTCCTTTAATATATATATGTCAATGCAGGATGAGGATTCCATCATGCTTGATATGAGAAAATGCTATTTCCATTGATGCCAGGTATAAATATTATAGATATATCAGAGTAAGATGAAAACTCTCAGAAGAGGCTAAACTGTACAAATATGAGAACTACATAATCAAACACTACCATTTGTGCCTAATAATGCATTCCAGAGACGGTGATGAAGATCATTACATATGCATTCTGCTTTGCATGCATTTTGCTTCACTCTTAAATTTAATGCAAAGGACATTAGAGCCTGTCCAAGGAGCCCAGGTTTTGGAGGATAGATCCTCATGGTCACTGCAGCTAATGGTGTTGAGCATTTGCTTTTGCAACAGAGGGTGGTGGCCCAAAAGAAAACAAGCAAGAGAGAGTTAGTCCTGAGCCACTTCACCGAGGGGTCTGTTGCTAACAGCTGCAGGGCCTGGGGCAAGAGGGCAAAAGGAGGGCCCGAGCTGGATGTCTAAATATTTAAAAGTCTATAAGTCAAAGTATCAAGACTGTTACGTAAAATATGTTCACCTCTCACCTTGACACAGATACCTTCATGATGACCTGGCAGGCCATGTTTAAATTTAGAACCTTCTGTTTCTTCTAAGCTCTGAGCCATGTCTGTCCTTCCATCCCTGGTCTGCAACCCATTCCCCTTCTCTTTTAATTCCTGGCTCTGTCTAGCACCTTGGGGTCTGTGTTAATTTTCTATTGCTGCTGTAATGAATTACTACAAATTCAGCGGCTTAAACCGATGCACATTTATCTTATAGCTGTAGGTTAGAAGTCTCACTGGGCTAAAGCCTAGTGTCAGAAGGGTTGGTTCCTTCTTGGACGCCTTAGTGGAGAATTTAATTCTTTGCTTTTTCTGGCTTCTAGAGGTCCCCTGAATTTCTTGGTTTGGACACTTCATCAATCTTCACAGTGAGCCTCATAGCGTCTACAAATTTCTCTCTGTCTCTGCTGTCTCCCTCTTTCACTTATAAGGAATCTTGGGATTATTATAGGACCCAGCAGAATTCTTTAGGGTAACCATCACATCTCGAGATACTTAAACACACCTACAAAATTCCTCTTGTCATTTAAGGTAAGATATTCAGAGATTAAGAGAAGGATGTTTTTGGGGGGCAATGTTCTGCCTACCACAGGGACCCTGTGCTCTTATGTGTGAATATTCCACTCTCCCCTGCACACAGCTTCCCCTGGAACCTAGAGATCAGTACCAGGTGGCACAATTCATTCTTGGGGGATTGGACCAGGTGAAGAGGCCCACTCAGGCCATGGAAGTGAGCTTGGGTCTGTTTGCCAAGGAATTCAGGTACTTGGAGAGTGGTCCAGAAGTGGCGCATGGGCTCCAGGTGTTCACACCTTCTTATCCCTGAGGACCCCTGGACTGTCAGGAGGGAAGCAGCTGGAGAAGGGCCAGAGGGAAGCCCTTTAAATATTGGGGTGCAGGTGGGGTCCCCTCTTGTCTGGGCCCAAATGCAATACTGGCCTCTGATCCGGAGATGATTAACCTGGGTTTAGTGGGCTCACTGAAATTACGTGCAAATGGTTGTTTCTTTGTGTATATGTATATGCTTTGGGGAAGGGGTTTTATAGTTTTTATCAGATCTCCAAGGTAACCCACAAAAAATTAAGTACCATCACTCCAACCACTCTGTTTCCTCTCATTGGGCAAAACTGGCCCTTTCTGGGTCACTTGCCTGTCTTTCGGTCTGCTAGGATGCAGAGGTTTCCTCTCCATGCAGTGTGGTCCTGTCCCAGCTGGCCTCTGCCTGCCCCGTGAGCCTTTGCAGTGACTATTCCAGGGTGCAGTGGGGGCCCATGTGGGTGAATTGAAGATCTGGCCTGGGGTGCGGAAAGAAGGATTATTTGAGGGAGATAGAAGTAGGTGCTACTTTCTTTCTCCAGTGAACCGATATTCAGAGGCATTTTCCTGGTCTCTAAACTCACCTGCGGAACTATGGACAGGCGCCAGATGGGACCCTGCAGGTTTGGATTTGGCTATCATTGTCCAGGCCCCACCTGCCTGCGGTGCCTGACAGGTTAGGGAGAAACATGCCCTCCTCTGGGGGGCGGATCCTGGAGGAGAGGGGGAAGCAACCTCAATTCCTTCCATTTACATTTTTTTTTATTTTCCAAGAAATTAGGCAGAGTTTATTCCTCCCAGTGAATTTCCTTAACAGGGATATTTTAAAGCCTTGGGAAAACATTCTTGTCCTACTTTAATTGTATAAAGACTGTGCTGGAAGGAAAAGCTGGGGGAGAGAGGGTGGGGTTGGCAGGAGAATGAGAAGGGAGGAGAAAGGGGGGGCAAAGCGAAGGTGAGAGGGAGGAGGGAAGAGAGGGAGGAGATGGGGAGGAGAGGAAAGAGTGGGAGGGAAGGAGCAAGGAGAAGAGAGGGGGAAGAGGGAGGGTAGGGAGGAGGAAAGGAAATAGGGAATATATTTAAGAAATTAAAGAGTAGCTATCTCTTTGAATGAATTTACTCTCCCAATTTCCTTCTCTCCCCAGTCTGCTGCTACCCGCATCTCACCTGAGGTCTCAGGGAAAGGAGCCCATGGCTTTCTCTCCAGTGTGACGTTCCCTCTGTTTCCCCCCTCAGTACCCGCTAGTCTTTACGAGACTTCTTTGAATGGCAGAGCATCTCCCATGGGGTAGCTGAGGTGAGGGAATGAGGCAAAAATGCTGTTGGACTCAGATGTTTGGACTGTGTAGCTGGGTTGGAGTAGCTGTACCTAGTAGAAAAGTCTGTTGTTGGGAGACGCCTGGAGACATCTCTCACCTCTGCATGCTTGACCCCTTCTGTGCTTCCTTTGTAAAAGCCGGGCCCTGCTCAGCTTCCCAGCTGCAGTTTCTCCCTTCAACCACCCATGGAGGCTGAGCTCCTCCTCAGCCTCCTTGCCAGTCCTGAACTCGGGTTCTGGTGGCAGTGAACTTGGTCTCTTGTCAGAGAGGAACAAAGAGGCACCAAAGGTGGGAGCTGAGAAGACTTCCATCAAATTTTTGTCTTCTGAGATGGAGCTCGAATCTCTCCCTCTTTCACCCCAGAAGCTCTGATTCTGAGGGAGAAGTTTGCCCTGGGGAAACCAAGGCGATTGTTACAAGATGTGGCCTGTAGACTGGAAACTGTTTATGATGTGTTATTACCTTGGCTGAGAGATGGGCCAAGAAGGACTGGCCAGAAACCTTCCACATTAGTCTCTGGTCAGCACTGACTGGCCACCTCTCTGCCCTTCCAGACCGCAGCTTCTGGAACTCTCTGGGTCCCCAGGCAGAAACAGGGCCCCATGCTGTCCTACTGTCAAATTTGCCTCAGAGGACAGATGGAGAACTGGGTCAGGGGAGGGTGAGAAGGGAGGAAAACATAAGGAAAATCTACCAGTCAGGAACTCTGTGAAGGCAGGGACCATGCCCTAGTTAACTCTAGAACCTCAATACCTGGCCCGGCACCTGAGGACAGAGGATGCATAACAACTGTGGACAATGGAATGAATGCCAGAAGTCTTGATTTTCTCATCCTAAAAATCTTTAGGTCTCATCTAGCACTAACATTCTCTGATTTCACAGTAGAAAGTTGTTCTGGAGAGGGGTCTATTTGCTTAAAGCTTTGGGGGTGAAGTTTAAAAATTAGCACCATCCTTGCTTGGGAAGGTGAGGATTTGTTTAATCTTCATTCAACAATGATGTATTGATCCCTAAGAGTTAATTCTGTGTTGCTCTGATGTGGCCTCGGAGGAGAGAAAGGCTATGGAACTATTAAACCTTACCATCAGGGAATCGGTCTACTGTGTCAAACCTTAGGGATACCCAAATCAATAGGCCATGCCCTCAATCATGAGGCTTACTCTTGTGAAGCTTATGTAGGTAGCAAAGACGCTTACACTATGGATAGACATGCCTAAAAGTTACTTCTGGAGGACCTCTGTTGTCACTCAGATGTGGTCTTGGTCTCTCCAAGCCCAACTTTGCAAGTGAAATCATTGCCCTCTCCCCCCATGTGGGACATGACATCCAGGGGTGAAAGTCTCCCTGGTGACATGGGAGATGACTCCCAGGGATGAATGCAGACCCGGCATCATGGGATCAACAATTCCATCCTGACCAAAAGGGGGAAAAGAAGTGTAATTAATAAAGGATCAGGGGCAGAGAGAGTTCAAATAGAGTCGAGAGGCTACTCCAGAGGTTGCTCTTACACAAGCTTTAGGTAGACCTTGCTACCTATCATAAGCTGCCAACCCCCAACCAGGACCATTCCAGCCAATCCTAAAGAACACCTAGGGCAATATATAAGATTCCACAAGGGTTCCATGCACTAGCATAACTTTCCAAAAACCTACAACCTCCAGATGGGTCCCTGGACCAGATAAGTCCTGAAACCTAGCCCAGCCTCTTCAGAACATCAGATAGTTTCATCTCCCTACCCCATATTAGTGACAGGCCCTTCCAATATCAAAAACTTAGAATTTGCAGAGCCCAAACAACCCTAAAGAGAGGTATGAAAAGATCAAAGGTGATGGTGAAGTTATACAGGACTTAACAAATGAATATGAATGCTGAATAATTAAATTGATACCTCTTTTAGTCTCCAGTATTTTAGAGCAGCTAGAAGTAAAAACTTAAAATTGTGAAATTGTAACCCATGTCAAAGTCTGAAATATGTTCTACAACTAATTGTGTTGCTGTGCTTTGAAATTTATAGCTTTTTTGTATATTTGTTATTTTTCACCAAAAATAAGAAGGAGAAAAAGTCGATTGTGATGATAAAAAAATATTTAAGCCTTCTAGCCTCCTATATTCCGGAGAAGATAGAAGGAAAAATCTGAGAGGATCATATGGTAGCCCATGACAGACTCTGGGATCTGTCCTGTAACCACTTGTTGAAGAATGCTTTGAAAACTGTTGCTTTTTTATTTCTTTGCTTTATATATATGTTATGCTATACAATAAAAAAGTTACAAACAAACAAACAAAAAATGATGTGTTGAGCATCTGTTTTAAGCTAGAGATTGTGTGAGGTGCTCCAGTTAAGTGATGAGTGAGAAAAACAGGGGAGTTGACTTCATTAAGTTTATAGTCTAGTCAAGGAGGCAGGATTTGGCCGAATAATCATACAAATATATAATTTCAAACCGTGATGAGTTTTGAAGTCAAAGCTCATGAGGCTGAGAGAAAATTTATCAGGGAGAGCGGGTTTCCCTGCGTGAAGATTCCTTTCCTGAGGGAGTTATGTCTGAGAGTGGGCAGGTGAAGGGGCCGAGGGTGAAGAGAATTTCAGGCAGAGAAAACCGTTGGTCAGGGGCTCCTAGGTGGAGAGGAGCTTAGAAAGTGCTAAGGAGGACAATGAGGCCGGAAGGCAGAGGGAGGGGGAAATGATACCTGACAGCAAGGTCTAAGGCAGGGAGGAGGCAGGTGATACAGAGCTTGGCAGGCTGCGGAAGTCATGTGGACTTTGTTTGGAGAAATGGAATCCATGCAAGGGTTGGTAGTAGAAGTCTCACGTGGTCAACATTCTGATTGGATGAAGAATGGCTGGAAGAAGGGGGGGGTGCCGGTGTGAGGGGGACCATTTAAGAAAAAAATGCAGTGGTTTCCACAGGGATGGCAGCAGTGGAGCTAAAGAGAAATGAAGGGATTTGAGAATATTTAGGAAATAAAATTGATAGGTCTTGGGAATGGGATGGATTGGTTGGGAGGTGATTCCTAGTAGGGAACTTGCCCACAGCTCACTGCACGCAGGTTAGAGCAACTGAATGTATTTGTGAAGATGCTGCCTGTTATGAGTAAAAGAAAAGTCAACTCCTGAAGGACAAGTGGTTCCAGGGTTGTCTAAGTCAGCAGCTTCACAATGTCATCAAGGAATCAGGTTCTTTCCAGCTTTCTACTCTGCCATCCCCAGCTTAGGGGTTTTGTCCTCAAACTATCCCCTCACAGTCAAGGTATGGCTGCTGAGGTGTCCAACACCATATCCAGTCATGAATACAGCCAGGGAAAGGAGAAAGAGTGTCTGTTTCTGTGTTTCTTTCCTAACACCAACTCCCACCTCCCCACCTCCTTGTAAACTTTTCTTCATGTTTCATTGGCCAAAACTGGTTCACCTGATGTTCTTTGAATCAATAGCCAGCAAGGAAATAAAATCACCATGAACTGGCTGAAATGAATCAGGATTAACATCTTCTCTGATTAAGAGAGAGCAAAATTGGGGTCTGTTACTAAGGAAGGCAAGGGGAATGCATCTCAGGTAGGCAGCCAAGAGTGTCTGCTAGCCAGGGGTCATTTTCCAAAGACAAAGATAGGAAGAAACCTCTTTGAGCTGTCTTCTGAGAAACGGAAACCTCTTTGAGCTGTCTTCTGAGAAACGGGGGGCTTACTCCTGGCTGCAGGCCAAGGCTCAGGGTTTAATCCAGGTCTTTTCTGCAACCTAAGGTGATTGACTGTCAGAGCTGTAGAAGACCTTATGAACATCGAAACTAGGTGATTCTTAAATCTGGCAGCATATCCAAGTAAATAGGGGAGGGTATTTAAACATAGATTCTTGGGCCCCTACCATAATCACATGACAGAATCCCAGGAAGTGGGGCTCCAGAAATAGGGGTTATTAAAGTTTCTCAGGTGTTTTGGATGCTAACAGTCCAGTCTAGTGGCTGGGAACCACAACTCGTCCACCCCCCACGTTTAGCATATTGAGTGAGGGAAGCCCAGTGTAGACAGTTAATTTGCCCAAGTTCGCATGGAGAGTTGGCTCACCCCTGCATGGAGAAGACCTTCCTCACAGGGCCTGCCTGGAAGCACTGTCTTTGGGCACCCTGCAGCTGGGGGAAGGAAGCTGCGTAGGAGCCCCAAAGCCTGGAGCTCTTTCTAGCAGGGGTGAGTCAATGCAGGGGTGAGTCTGCTGGGGCGGGGTTGAGGCTGGGAAGGTCGTGTAATCACCACCACCTCACATTAGTCTGAACCTTAACATCCACATTCAATCCTTAATAACTCCAGGACCTAGGAATTATCATTCCCACTTCTGAGATGAGTAAGCCGATGCTCAGTTGTCGAATCAGAACTTGGACCCGTCTGCCCTGGAAGCCTGTGTATCATACTCCCTCCACGTGGCTTCCTGCCGCCCTTCAAAGATAAAATAGGGGTGGGGCTGTCCGGACCGGCCCGGCCGAGGAGGCTGCTCCAGAGAGCGTAGTCCTTGACCGCCCGCACGCTGGAGGGAGAGGGTGCGGGCTCCTGGTGGGACGTCTGGGTTACAGAAGGTGCCTGCCGAGTTGCAGGGAGCCAGCCGGACCAGCAGAGGTCGCTGCGCCGGTACGAATATAGCGCAGACGCCCGCAGCGCCAGCTCGGGGACCGTCCCCTCACCGCCCAGCTGCCTCCCCACCGCAGCCCGCAGGAAGCCGGCTTCCGGAGAATGTCCTTTTTTTTTTTTTTTTAACTTTTATTTTATTTTATTTTTTTCATAATTTAAGCAAGGAAAGACCCCTACGCCAATGGCTGGGGGCCGCTGTGGGGTGGAGCCAGGGACACTTTGGGCGGCGGGTCTCCCCCGCCTGCACTGCGGGCTCTGCAGGTGATGCTGGGCTGTGATTCTCCTCTCCGGATCACCGACTCTGCCGACAGCCAGGGACTCACCCTGACCAGGTGGCGCCGAGGAGGGGCTCCTGCTCCTTCCCGATTCTGTGATGGACAGAGCCATCCGAATCGCATCGCCAAAGGGTGTGTGAATGTGGAGCATGGAGAAAGCGGGAGTCCCTTCCCTGTAAATCCTGTGGGGCTAGGGATTGAATTTTAGGGCAAGAATACCCCAGAATCCTAGGAGAGGTGGTATCAGGTGGAGGCTTTTGCCAATGCAGGCTGTGTTACCAGACTGCCTGGGTTTGAAGCCAGCCCTTACCACTTCTAGCTGGTGACCTTGGGCAAGTTATTTCCAGGTGACCTCTCTGTTAACTAGAGAGGTCACCTGTAAAGGGGATAATGCAGTCCCTACCCCCACGGGTTGGTCTTGAGGCTTAAAGAGTTGCTACAGGGCAAAATCCAGCACAGGATAGAGGTGGTTTCTGTTTTTATCATTATTTACCCCAGGATGGGTCCAGTCACATAAAAGTCTTCAAGGGCAAGGCTGAGGCCCCTTTAAGTCAAGTTCAGGGCTGGCCACAGGGCCTTGAGTGTTTCTCACGGAGGCAGAGATGGGGCTGTCTGGGCAGGGCCCGCTGTGAGGACTCCCTCTATAAGCGAATGCCAAATACCCACCCACGTCCAGGCCTCATGCCAGAGAATGATCCTGACAAGCATTCTCCCACTCCTTTTTATAATGGGGTAAGTAAGGTTTAGGGGTCTTACTTCCAATGATGCTGTGATCTCTGTGAGCCCTTGGTTCTCCTTGGTGCCCCCTCCAGGGCCTGGGAGAGGTCAGGAGGGATGGAAACTTTGTTGAAGTGGTGCAATGGAGTCCTGTGTGTTGCATCACTTCCCTAATCCTGGCAGAAGGTCCAGGCACTGGCCATGTCCCCAGAGGACCCTGTGGGCTCCTCCTATGGTTGCAGCTCCCCGGGCGTCTCTGGTGACTGTGTCTGCTGAAAGGGCTCTTTATACATGGCCATCTGGGAAAAGGGTGGAAGTTGGGGTGTCCCTGCAAGCGTCTGCCAGCATCTCCCAGCCCCTTGGGTGGGTGCAGACCAGATTCCCGACTTCCCATGCCCTGCCAATCTCACCAACCTTAGGCTGCCTCTTCCATGGATGTGACAGGAAGAGCCCCGGGAAGCCTGGGTTCTGGCCCAGGCCCTTTGATTTGCTGGCTGCATGACCTGGGGCAAGTCATCTAGAATTAGTTAGGATTCTCATTTAAGAAATGTTCTACCTGCCTACTAGGAGCTCCAGAGAGAACATGCATGCAGGCAGGCCTTTGTCAGGAATAAAGGGCTAGAAGGAAGTTGCCAAGCAGAGGGCTTAGGGTAGACACAGATGAGGGAGGACAACCCTTCCAACAGCTGGGACTTGAGTGCTCCATCCTGAGGGAGATGTGGGTGGAGCACCATGGCATGGCTGGGTCTGATGCCCCTGACCAGGCTCCCACAGGTTCTTGTAGGGCAGGACGATCTGGCCCCTTCTTCTAATATACCCCTATATAGAATGTTAGACATAGAAGTGAGTTTTGAGACTATTTAGTACAGCAGTCCTCAGGCTGGGTGAAGGCCCAGAGTCATCATTTCAGAATTTTCAGAACCATCCAGAAGCTTCTTCAGAACACTCTCGTAGGTTCAGATGGGCGCTGCCCCTCCACCACTCCGCTAAGGCTAAACCACAGGCTCCCTGAGGTTGAGGCTCTGAGGCTCTGTCTGCCAGGCACAGTAGTGAATCCCTGGGTGCCGGTGCAGTGAAGGTTTGGGAAAAGGCAGACAGTGACCTCTCCCTTTGTCTTTTGCCACTCTCTCATGTGCTTTCTATTCTGCCATCAGGATGGCCTCCTCGCTTTGCTCCCGCTTGTCTTTCTGGATCCAGTTCAGCTGTTACTCCTCTCCCCCTGAATTAGGCGCCCCTCTTCTGATTACGTTTGTTAATGTATGCGTGGTGCTCAGGGCAGCGCCAGGCACGTGGTGAGCCCTGTATGGGTGCTAACTATTGCTCTCACTCCATTTTTGGCAGTCTGTGCTGACAACTATCTCAAAAGGGACCACACACTGTTTCCATGGCTTTTTTTTTTTTTTTTACCAGTTTGTCTGCCCAGCAATCTGTAAGCCTTTAGCCAGCAGGAACCACATCCTTTGTCTTTGCATCTGTAGCATCTATTACAGTGTCTGGCACACAGTAAGTGCTTAATAAATGTAGGTGGCCTTAGTAAAAGAACAAAGCTCCTAGGGATTCAATTTGGAAAAAAAAAAAACCTACTTTAAAGGTTTTTTTAATGAGGGGCTAGTTGGGTGAAACTAACTGGCGGTGCCCGGGTGTGCCATCTTCATTGTACAATAAATGCAGAATACTGAATGAATGAATTATTACATGGATGGATGTGTGTATGGTCAATTGACAGGTAGATGGATAGATGGATGAAGTGATTGATTGATGGGTGGATGCTACCTAAGGTGGAAGGAGGCCGAGATTTGGGGTGGGGGGTATGTGCAGAAGAGAGCTCTCTCCTTTTTCACCAAGGCAAAGTTGGCTAGGGTATCTGAGGAAAGCCCCTTCCAAGTTTGTCCAGGTGAGGCTTGGGAAAGTGCTTCTCCTGCATGTTTCCACCTGCAGGAAATGGTCTACTGGGAAGATGCTGGGGGGACATTAGTCATTCTCACACATCCCTGAGGTCAGTATAAAGGCTGGCAGAATCGAGACACAGCAGGCTGCTGAGTCGGAGGTTGGGGGAGCGTCAGGGGAGTGGGCTCACTGGAGAAAACTTGGGGGCTTGCAGCCAGGGGCCCTGGTCTCTTGTTCCTCAAGGAAGTTGGTGGAAAATTCCCCAAAGGCAGGAATCAGGGAAGGGACAATCACCCTGTAAGAGGTGGTAGAGGGACCTGGCACCCCAGAGAGCATGCCTGAGTGCAGATCTGTGTCAGATTTAGGGAATTCCTCTTCTAGAAGGGCTTTGCTTTTCTCTGATGGTCAGGTAAGCGGGCAGTTTTTTAGCCAATAGTAGTCAGTCTGTCAGGCAGAGAGTTTGTCCAACGTTCAACAGGGTCGGTCAGTCATTTGGGTTCGCCTTCTGTGTGTGGCGTGCTTATGGAACTGAGCGCTAAGGGCTGTGCGTACTAGGATCAAGAAAGAGAAGAGAGACCCCTCCCTGCTCTGGGATGCCTCTACCAGTGATTGTTAAAGGGGTGATACTGCGCCTTTGGAGGCTCTTGGAAATGTGGGGGGGTGCTGGGGTGGAGGGGGTGGGGAGTGGTTATTATAGCGCTGGAGAGAGGTGGGTACTGTCCAAAGGGCCCCGGACCCAGGGAGGACAAACATCCTGCCATGAAGCATAATCCTGCTCAATCAAGAATTGTCTTGTTCCAAAGGCCAGTAATGTCCCCCTTGGGAAATACTGTATTTAGTCAAATAGAATATTTGATACAAATGATTTGCAAGGTTTGTCCATCAACCCTGTTCCCCTTCACATACCCCAGACTCTTAGGCCTGTCCTCACTCTCTCTTTCCTCTCTTCTCTGGAAGATCCTAGAATTGCTAACTTTGAAAATTCGCCAAGTGCCATGAGCTATGGGGAGGGAGGTGGCAAGCAAGTGAGAAGTAGAAACACCATCTGCCTCTGGGCCTGGCTGCCTCCTGCAGTGAGAGGTGGGACCACAGGGCTGGAAGAGGTGGGTTTCTGGGACTCACAGAGGGGAGAATCATCTCCCTGCTCCCATCTCTTAGGGCTTCTGGGGCCTCCAAGCCGAAAACCTGCAGAAAAAAGGAGGGCTCCTAGATGCTGCCTGGTCCAGTGTGGGCTCTAGCCCCACCCCCTTCTCCATCTTGGCTCCTTCCCTCCCCTCAGTACTGGGCTGTCAAGTGCAAACAGGCAGGCAGTGGGGGAGGAAGCCCAGCAGAAGGCTGCTTCTCCTAACACCACATGTCCTGCAAGGCAAATGTGAAAATATAAAAAGCCTCAGGTCTTGGGGTCGGATCGCACAGATCACATGGCTGGGTGGCCTGTCGCCTTGGCTCCCAGCTTGTTGGTGTCTGGAAAGGTGGAGGTTCTGACTGCAGCCAGGATTGGGGGAGAACTGCGCTTGGGAACAACTAATACCTAAGTCTGCAGAGTTCTTACTAAGGCACTCTCCTGGAGAAGGCCTTTACCCCTGTTAGACTGACTGGGGAGCAGGTATCATCCTCATACCCATTTCTCAAGTGAGATCACTGAGGCCTGAGTACATGACTGGCTGTGGCTCAGACCCAAGTCTCCTGATTCCTAGTCCAGTGCTCTTCCTTCTAAGGCACACTTTAGCTCGTTTACTGCAGGCAGGGAGCTGATGCTGGCCATCTGTGAGTAAGGGGCAGCCACCCAAGACCCATTTTCTTAGGGAGTGTTTTGTGGTGGTTTTCATGGCAGTCTCGGCATCCTCTGCACAGCCTGGTAGGAATAATTTGTTTGAGAAAAAATGTGGTCTGCCCTTGGATTTGGTACCCTGCATGACCTGAGGCAGCATCCTGAAATCATCTCAGATGACCCTCTCTCCTCTGCCCCTGTGTCAGAACCCTCTGGAATGACAGACATCCAAGTGGCTTGCAGGGATCTGGTGAAGCACTGGCAGGCCTAATCCCTGGATGTCTGGGAGGCAGCCAGTGAAGGAGAAGGGGGTAGTCCTCCAGATTTGTTGAAGAGGGACTTGGGCTGGTGGGGGTCCTTACCAGTAGCTGTACTCACAGTCCCTCACCAACACTGGGCACTCCAAAGGGCCGGGACAGGGGGTGGTCTGCTCAGGCCACCTTTCTGGACCCCTGGGTAGTCAGAAGCCTGTACCCTGACTTCTTCAAGAACTCTACTTAATGTCCATAGATTGCCTTGGGGCTCCCCTGGGTCTGTGCTTGGCCCAGCAGCCTGGGCCAGGATGAAAGTGAAGCTGTCAATAATTCATGATCCAGCTCCCCCTGACTTCCTCTGCTTGGCTGGCTGTAAATATTTCACGGGTTTCAGAAGCCGAGATGCTCCATCGCAGATACCCAGGATGGGGCTCAGTGAAGCCCACCCATTCCCCAGAGACTCCCGACCATGCCTCTGGCTGGAGAGGAGCCCAGCCCTAGGCTTGGGGCAGGGGGGACACGGGGAGAGTCCAGAGATCCTAACTGGGGCTAGCCTCGCATTCTGGTAGAAATGTGGGTGCTGGGCCATGCTTTCTATGGACCAGCACCTTGGTGGAATTAGTCTTGAGGACAGAGGGCAGGGAGTGGCGGCAACCCCAGAGCCAGCCCTGGTGGGTCATCTCCAACTCCACCCTCTTCCTTGGCAACCACAACTCGGGTTCATCTCCTCCTTGTCCTGCCCTCCCCATATCACCCACCTGCCCTGGTCCACACCTTGATCATCAACTTCCTGGACAATGCGCCAGACCATTCCATGACCACACACAGCCTGAAGACTCGTTCTTAAACAGAAATCTGGCCCTGCCATTCCCTTGTTTCAGTCTCCACAAGCTCCAGGTTGCCCGCAGGTCAAAAATCCATATTACTTGTCCTGACACTCAGGGCCCTGCCTGACTCGGTCCTCTGGGCTTTTCAGCCTCCCAGCCTGTACCCCATGTCTAGTTGGCTCACTGTTTCCTGCACCCCATGCTTTCACCACCACCCGACCTTTGTTTGGTTGTGCCCTCTGCTGGGGGCCCGTGGGGGACCAATTCCAGGGCTGCGTGTAGCTCAGAGCTAATCTGGGGTCACTGCTGTTCTGGGCCAGGCCTAATGCCCTGTGTAACACCAGAGGTAAGATGCCCGATGGACCTGTGTCCACCTTCCAGTTGTGCCAGTCTTTTGCCTTTTATTATCTGTCACCTCCTGTCATATTCTTCCAAACTTTGGTATGTGCTTCTCTAAAATGGAAATAATACTCATCTCATAAAGCAGTTGTGAGGCTCTGAAATAAGGACTATATAGTGCATGGTCCAGTTCACAGCCCAGAGTAGTGTTCCAGTCATGGTATTGTCATTGTGCTATTGTTATTTAGGTCCTTTGTGGACTGCAGGCTGTGGAGAGTGGAAACTGGGACACTGTGTCATCCCTGAGGCTATTCCGTGGGTAGGAACCAAGGAAACAGCAGAGGAGGAGGGATACCAAGAACCCTCAGAGGGCTCTTCTTGTAGGTAGCATGTCTGGGAGGCACCAGGAAGAGTGCAGAAAGGAGGAAAATTCATACGGGTATGTTATGGAGGACACTGATCTGGGGAATTGGGGCTAGATCCCAGCAGGATCTGAGGAGAACATGTAGAATGTACCTCACAATTGTCCATCTGAGTATTGGCCTGAAGGAGCATTTATTTGTTGCCCTTTTTATTCATTACTTTTTTAAAAAACATTTTAATATGAAATATATATGCAAAAAAGTTATAAATTGCAAAGTACCTTTTAACAACTAGTTATAAAACAAATATCAAAGTTTAGTATGAGTTACCATTCCACAATTTCAGGCTTTCCTTCTATCGCCTCTAAGACACTGGAGACTAAGAGAAATATCAATGAGATGATTTCAGGAGTCATACTCATTTGTTAAATCCTGTCTTCTCTGTTACAACTCCTCCTTCTCCTTTGATCCTTCTCCCAATCTAGCCATTGCTTTTTTCTTTTTTTGCCATGGGCAGGCTTTGGGAATCGAACCTGGGTCTCTGGCATGGCAGGTGAGAATTCTGCCACGGAGCCACTGTTGCACTGCCCTATCCATTGTGTTTTAATACCACTGGTTGAGGGTTGCTTTTTTCTTGGTTTCTTGACCTTGTGGACAAGGAGGTTCCTGGTGGTGTCCACAGTTGCTAGGAGCCCTGGGCAGGCAGCAGAAGACTTTTGGCAGGTATTTGAGGAAGTCCAAAACTGTGTCCAAGAGATAGAAAAAAAGAGCAGCAAAAGAGAAGTATATTTGCCATTAGAGAAGGGTTTAAGGCTAATAAAGAGGGTGGGTTGTGGTCCCAGGTCATCATGCCTTGGCTCCCTCCTTGACCTTTTCTCATTCATTCATCAATAATCTTTTAATGAGCAGCTACTTGTTGCTGGGAGCAACTAGATCAATCTAAATGTGACCAGTTCCTTGTATCCTCGCACCCTGGGCCCAGAGAGAACTTGGAGCCAAATCAGGGCAAAAGGCAGATTGTATATGTGGGTGGCATGGATGTCTATTTATTCAGGTTGTGGGAACAGTGGGGAGATGTCTTCTCTCAGACTCTTCTCAGGGACTGGAGAAGCAGCTTTCCTTTCTCGTCCTAGGTCACTCAGCCTTCCTCTAGTCTTAAAGGGATGGGGAGCCCCATTTCCTGACTTCAGAAGAGCCCCATTTTCTAACACCAGCTAGACAGCCTCAGTAGTGAAGGTGGGGGCAAAACCTGAAGCCAGAAATCTTGTTTCCAAAGGCCAATATGGAGACCTGTTAGAGCTTATGTGTGCTGGCTTCTCTCTCACTGTCTGGTTAGATATTTACAACAGAGAGGGTTCTGTTCTCTCTTCTTTTTCTCCTTTCCTCTCCACAATCACCAAAAAACTGGTAAAAGTAGCTGTACTTAAATATCCATCCAATCTACTTGTTGAGACAGTGTTTCCCAGACCTGGAACCCAGCAGGGAAAGAGGAGCGATTAGTTACGTCATTGTGAAATTCCAACCTGGAATTGACATAAGACATAGTCTGAACCCTTTCTCAGCCACTCGTTTTGTTTCCTTGGAAGAAGTCACTTTACTCCTAAAGTTCACTTTCCTCCTCTGTAAACCAGAGGCTGGTAATAATCATCACAGGGTTGTCAGGAAGCTAAAATGCGAGTATGAGTGTGAAAGAGCATTGCAAACAAAGGAAAATGTAAGACAGCTACCTTTTCTTTATTACACTCATCCTCTTCAGTCTCCTTAGCATTGTCCTCATTTTCAGACAGAAGTTCTTGCAGCAGGCTTTGCCGGTGCCCACGGAAACATCTGTCTGAAGTAGGCCACACAAGCGCTACATGGAGGAAATGGATTTAATTTATAATCGGCTTCATTAGGGGTCCACTTAAGAGGTGGGTTCATGAAAGCCTTAACCTAAACATCCGCTGGGCTCTCCTCGTGACCGGCTTGGGCCACCCTGGCTATACATAGCTTGGTGATGTGAAAGAGATCAAGGCAGGAACTGCAAAGGAAGCTGCAGCTAATGAAAAATTCAAGCTAATTGTTTGTTTAAAAGCCCTGTCTGTTTCGGTTGGGATTTTCTGGGCTGGGGAGGGGGATGTGGGGTGGCTTGCGGCTCCCGTCAGTTTGTCAGATGCTGGTTTCCTGGAGAACCCAAGGGCAGGGTCTGGAAAGGATGGGGGAGCTTCCCGGGCAGGCGGCCAAGCAGCTGCTTCCTGGTGTCTGCATTTAGGGGAGGCGGAGCCTCATTGGAAGCTTTGGCTTAGATGGTCAAAGCACAGTGCTCCTCTCTAAACAGCTCTAAGTGCATCTGTGTGGCAGGCATGTAGTTGCATGTCTGTTGCGGGGGGGAGTGGTATGGAGGAAGGAGAGTGGCTGTGCAGAGGAACAGGGAAGACAGGAAAGAATCTTGAAATTCCTGGAGTGATCGTGACCCATTCCTGATTGGAGAAAAACTTCTTTCCACTCTGATAAGAGAGTTTACTCTACATATGGGCAATGGGCTTAGCCTGAGTTGGGAGATGGGTCCTTACTCTGAGGCAGCTGCAACTCGAAATTTGTTTGGAAGTGAATGTAGCTAGGGATGCATTAACTCAAGGATTTAGGTGGCATGGCAGCCCCTGCTGAGGTTGGCTGGGATATGTGTACCGAGTGAAAATTATATGACCAGGAAGGCCAGGTTGTGGGAGCAGCTGCTAGTTGTGTGGATTCTGGGGTAGGTCCCATAGGCAGAGATGAAGAGTGGAGAAATTAGATCAGACTACTTGATAAACTGATTGAGGTTGCAAGAAGTGGCCATTAGGATCAGCTAGAAAGTTGAGAGCAGAAAAGACAGGAGTGAAGGGAGATATCTGTGAGTGAGCCTGAGAAAAGGAGATGGCATCATGGAATTTGGGGTTCTGGAGGCTATGGAGAGAGCAGCTTCAGCCCCCACCCCTACCCCCACCCCAAACACAAAGTTAGTTTCCCTATCTCAGCCTCTCAATTTCATCTGGAAGATGGGATGGGGAGACAGCTGGGGGTGGGGGTTAGTTTCCTTTCAGCTCTGCTATGATGTAATGGTGCCTGTGAATCACAGGTGGGTGCTTCTGTGGCTCCCTGGCTGGCTGTTTGTCTGGTTGCCTCCCCTTTTCCCTCCCTGTGGGGCTGCACCCGCCGCCCCCCCCCCCCCCCCCGCCCAAAAGGCTGCATAGAAGCTTTTACAGCATCGATCTGGTTATTAGTGGTATGTCTTTGAATGAGTAACTCGAGAACAAAGACTTCCAACAACTTTTTAAGAACCATAATAAAAAACACTAATTCCTCCCTAACCCTGTTAATTGTCAATCCAGAAATAAAGGAAGGTTCATAAAGCAGATAATGAATCCTAATCTAGGACATCCACTGTTAGCATTTTGTCATCTTTCTTTCTAGTCTCTTCTAAGTATATTAAAAAAAATATGTACTGTAGGGTGGGCCACGGTGGCTCAGCAGGCAAGAATTCTTGCCTGCCATGCCAGAGGACCCGGGTTCGATTCCCGGTGACTGCCCATGTTAAAATATATATATATATATATATATATATATATATATATATATATATATACACACTGTATACACAATTTTGTATCCTGAAGTTTTCACTTATGGCTCCATTACTTCCTTGTTTCGTTAGAAACTCTCCAAAAGCATCATCTAAAATAACTATATCATATAAGTGGAAAGCGGCATTTCATCGTTTAAAAGTATCTTCATATATATAGGTCATCATTGTCCCCAATGACACTGGGGGCATGGGAGGAGAGTGGGTGTGAGTGTCCCTAATATGGAGTAAGAAAGTGAAGCTCGAGGTAGTTAAAAGGACTTTTCCCAGGTCACAGAACTGGGCAGCAGCTGAGGGATGCTCCATAACTGCCATTTGCATTGGCCATTATAACTTACTCTGCTTCCACATTTTCCAGTAACTGCGTAAGGAATGTGGCCAGGAATAACCATCCCTTTTTAATGAGCAAACTGAGGCTCAGAGAATTGCTTTGTCCCAGTACTCAGAGACTCAGCTGCGGGACCAGGATTCACGCTCTCATTTCCTGACTCCAGATTTAGTGTGTTCTTCCCATCCCACGTGAGGACGATTTCTGCTCAAGTCCCAGTGCAAGAAGAAATTTGAGTGATGCTACTTGGCAGCAAGGTTTGAGAAATGAGAGGCCAGGGTTGTTGCTAGAAGGAAAGCCAATTCTCGAATCAATCCAGACATCATTTATTTATAACCATAGAGGCTCAAAGAAGGTGTACGTCAGCAAAGGCTGAGGAAGGGGTGGAGGGGAGAAGGCAACAGAGCTCACTTGAGAGAAGGAGCCAAATGGCGTTCCGATGCAGGTGGGATCAGGCGTGGGGCAGCTGAGAAAAAAACGGATGGGTAGACCTGGCGGGAGGGTCAGGTGAGCTCCTGGTCCTGGCAGGAATGTGTTTCTCCTGGGCCGATGGGATGGGCCTTAGAGAATCCTCCATTCCTCTGGCCCTCCGCATTAGGTTCTTTAAAAGAAATGTGATATAGCTGCTGCTCTCTCTCGCCCAGCCCTGGACTCCTCTGGACAGAAATAACCTGAAAGAAACTGCTCTGTTGTCCAGAGCAAGTGGGGGGGGGGGGTTGGTGTTTCTCCAGAAGGGCTTCAGCTTGATTTTTCCAGGGCTGCCCAATCCGTTCTGATTTTTCATCAGGATTGAGGTTACTCAGTCTGCTGGCTGGAATCCTTAGGGGTGGGGACTGTGGGGTGAGCCCACAGCAAACTGTGGATCCGAGGGCAGCCAGAGGGACTGTGGTGAGAGGTGGCAGGAAGACACTGCCCTGGGATCAGGAGGCCTGGCTTTCCATCCAGCTCAGCCACTGCACAACAGCATGCGTGGGGGTGAGTCTACTCTCGGATAAGAGCTCAGGGTCTATTTTGGCTCTAGAGCCCCTCGATTCTGAGATAGTATAGCCTTTAGGGCAGGCGTGTAGACTCTGGAAGCTAATACTGCCTGGGCTTGACCCCCAGCTCCATCACCAACTGCCCGTGCGACTTGTTGATAGTCAACCTCTCTCTGCCTGTATTTCCCACCTGTACAATGGGTACAGTCCCTACCTTGCTAGATTATTCTGACAATTAAATGGGTTAATCTGGTGATACACCTGGAACAGCACCTGGCACACACAGCTTGCTAAATCATTGTTACTGTTAAGTCTGGGAAAAGGTGGGAGTGGGTACCAGGTGGAGTTCCCCGTCCCAGAAGGCACATAGCTGATGGCGCACAGGAGGTGTTCGCCAGCTGTTTCTTCGTCTCCGAGGAGGGCTGAGACTGCAGGGCGGCATCACGCTGCTGAGTCAGTGTTGGTTCATGGTTGTGCACAGCCACTCTCTCCTCTAGAAAATAACAGCAACTAACTTGGAGGCTTTCAAGGAATTCACTTCCTACATTATTGTATTGAATCCTTTCACAACCCTGATAGACAGTTGGTGGTTAACATCAAGAGCTCACAGGGAAAATGCAGGGGTCTATGGCTGGGAAGGCGACTCCGGGACCCAGCCTGTCCTGCTTGCCTCTGTAGCCCAGGTCAGGAGCTGCTGCTTTCTGAGCTCAGGGGATCCATGCTTAAAGTCATGCAAAGGAGCCAAGCCTGGGGGATTGGGGGTGAGGAAGGACTGACCATGGGCCAGGCTCAGGGAACTTGGGTGCCTTTAAAAACTATCTTTGACTGACTGTATACAAAAAGTATACAGACTTACCATGCCTTTAAAAATCACTCCCTTATTGTTGAACATTTATATTATTTTTATTTTAAGGTCACCTTACACACATGTTAAGTTGATAAAAAATAATTATTTCAGAACTTCAGAAGCAAGTACAGGTAGATTGCTGACAGCAGCATATATCGGTCCCGTATTTTAGGAGAATGATTAAGGAATGTATAAGAGCTATAAAATTATTTCTGCTCTTTGACCTGATAATTCTACTTCTGAGAATATACTCCAAGGAAATAGCCCAAAAGAGAAAAAAGAAAGTTAATTTGTGCTTAGCTGCTCTTCGAAATGCTATTTATAAAAATTGAAAGCAACCCAAATGCCCAGCCATTGAGTTTGGCTTAATAACTATGGTGTATTTGCATTCTAGAATATGACAGAGCTATTTAAAATGACAAATAGGGTGCCTATGTCAAAGCAGGGATGAGTACGTATATGCAAAGTGATAAATGGGGAACTGGATGAATAGTACATATTTCCTGATGACAATTACCCAAAACACAGGATTATATTTGTCAAGTGAACTGACAAAGATTAGGTTCATGGTGGCGCAGATTTTAATATTCATCTAATGGTTTAAGTCTATACTGAAAAAAAAATAAGAAAATGGATTCTTTTATACTCCCAGATGAATAAGACTGGCTACATAATTTGTCAGGCCCAGAGCAAAATGAAAATGCAGGGCCCCACGTCCCAAAACTAAGAATTTCAAGATGGCAACAGCTGAGCATTAAGCCAAGTGCAGGGCCCTTCTGTAGCCCCTCTCGGACAGCCTGTGAGACCGGCCCTGGCTGGAGCTGTCAATCCAGTTTACTCATTTCACCAACAAGCAAACTGCATTTAGGATGCTCAGAAAACCTCAGAAGCAGCAACAATCCGAAGTGTTCCCGAGCTTGGAATTGGTGCCATGCTTACTGAACACCAGGAGAGGGTGGTCTGGAGAGGGTTTGGCCATAGAACTTCCCCTTAGGTCCTTAGACCTTGCTGTACCAGCTTTGTTCATTCATCCACCCATTCATTTATCAGGCATTATTCATTTGTCATTCTGCACCAGACATTGGGCTCAGTGATGGGGATCCTGAGAGCAACGACATGGAACCTTATGAAAAGGCAAAGAAAACACCTGATGAGAGAGCATTTTGATGAATGTTATGATAAGATTGGACTTACAGTTTTAACAACACCGAGGTCCAGTGGGTGGAGGAGAGAGGGATGTGGTGACTCAATTTTCAAAATATGTCCACATTCTGACCACTTCATATTTCCTCCGCTGATTCTGATCTAGTGTTAGTCACTATAATTTTTCCTTTCACTATTATAGTTGCCTCTAAACTGACTTTTTGCTCCTATCCTGTGTTATCATATCCTACATGTAACCCACACAATAGCTAGTTACTCTCTTTAAGTTGCATCATGTCATTACCTTGTCTCAACCATCTAGTGGCTTATCATCATATTTAGAATATATCCACTGCCTCTGAGACATAACAAGATCCTGCCCAGATGACCTTTCTTGACATTATTTCTACCAGTCATTTATATGTTTACTGTGCTCCACCCACAGATTCTTTTTGCTGTTGCTGGAATCACCGTGCGCATTCCCATCTCAGGTTTGCACTTGCTACTCTTTCTTTCTGGCATACGCTTCCCCCCAGATATCCTTATGACTTCCTCTTCATTTCCTTCAGATCCATGTTCAAAAGTGTCCTTTGAGAGAACTTTTCTGACCACCTACGTAAAACACTATCCCTTACCACTCTTTTTCTCCACACCCTGCTTTATCACTCTTCACAGTTCACGTCACTAACTGATGTTACACAATTTTTTATTGGCTTGGTAGAATGTAGGCTTCATGAGACCAGAGACTTTGTTTTATTCATTGCTTCATTTCCAGTATCTAAAATAGTGTCTGGCATATTATAGGTATGTCATATCTATTAGTTAAATTAATGAAGTAAGTAACAAATAAATTTGTTTTTCTCTCCTTTTCTATTATCCCTCCCATTCTTTCTTTATCCTTGAAATTCAATACTTTCAGCACAATGTTTTGGTATAGATTGTTTTTCATCAATTTTTACTTCCTGGAACGCTGTCTACCCTTTTTGATAAGCAGATTTGCCAGAAACTTTTTTTTTTTTTACTATATCTTTGAATGTTTTATCTACTCTATTAGATCTGTTTCCTGCTCAGCAAATAGCAAAAATGTTTATTTGGATCTTCTTGGACTTCTGTATTTTTCATGTTTTGTAAATCATTTTGTATCTCCTTTTTTCTGTTCCTTATTGTTTTACAATTTCATCTATTCTGTCTACCAGATTATTTACAGTGTTTTTCTTGTGTGTATTCTATTTCTATTCTTCTAATGTAGCTTTCATACCTGTGCTATTTTAATTTTTCTTTCATTTCTTACCTATCATCTGCCAGCTTACTTTTTCTTGTATTACTTAGAATCTCTTCTTTGTTTTTAAAAGCATTTTATTAGATTTCATTTTTAAAATTTATATCCAGCATATTAACTCTTTGTGGTGTGCAATTCTATGAGCTTTGACAAATCCATAGATTTGTGTATCTGCCACCACATTCAAGATACAGAATAGTTCCATCACCCGAAATAATATCTTGTTATCTTTTTGAGTCAACTCCCCTCTCCACCCTCCACAGCCCTAACCTCTGGCAACCACTGATCTGTTCCCCAACCCTGTAGTTTTGCATTTTCCAAATAAAACACACAGTATGGAGTCTCCTGTGTCTGGCTTATTGCACTTAGTAAAATGCATTGGAGATGCATCCATAGTGTGTTTCAGTCGTTCGTTCCTGAAGAACTTTTGGGTTGTTTCCAGTTTTTAATGATTACAGATAAAGTTGTCATAAACATTTGCATACAATGTTTATGTGAACATAAGTCTCATTTCTCTTAGGTAAATGTCAAGGAGTGGCATTTCTAGGTCATATGTTACTTTATATTTAGTTTTATAGGAGGCTGCTAAACTGTCTTCCAATGTGGCGGAACCAATTTGAATTCCCACCAGCAAAGTATGAGATTTCTAGTTGCTTTGCATTCTCACTAGCACTGGATGTTGTCAAGATTTTAAATTCCAGCCGTTCTAATAGGTGTGCAGTGATGTCTCTTTATGGTTTTAATTTGTATTTTTTAAATGACTAATGATGTTAAACACCTTTTCATGTGTTTATTTTCCATCCAAATATCTTTTTATTGGTCTCATTGAAAAAGCTTCTTTATTTTGAGCTACTTTCATGTGTATAGGACAGTTACAAAAATAATATAAATCACATACAGAGAATTCCAACATACCCTTGCCCTCACTAGATATACAGCTCCACCAGTTTTAATAATTTGCCGTATTTATCTATCATTTATCTATCTATCTATCTGTCTGTCTGTCTAAACACTTGAATGTAGGTTGTATACATCATACCCCTTGAACACTTAGTAATGCCAGGTACATTCTGTAAGAACAAGGATAGTCACTTATGTAACTACCTTAAGAGCAGTTATCAAATTCAAGAAATTTAACATTGATATAAAGCTTATATTCTATATTCCAATTTTCCCCTCCCTTGCTAGATCCCATTTGGAATCATGTATTGTATTTGACTGTCATTGTTTCTTTACTTGCACTTTCTTCTTTTTATTTATGGGAACATATATACAACAGATACTTTCCTACCTCAATCACTCGCAAGCATACTGTTCAATAGGATTAATCATATTCACAATATTGTGGTTCCCTTACCAGTTCCCATTACTAAAACTTCCCATTTCCCCAAGTAGAAACCCTACAGTCATTTTGCATTCACTCCCATTTCCCCCTGTCCCCTGCCCTGGCAACCTGTACTCTAACTTCTGTCTCTAAAAGATTGCATATTCTTTGATATTTTCTTTGTAGTTACCATGGAACGTAAATGTAATAGCCTAAACCTATAACAAGCTTGTATGCTTTTATACCAACTTAACTTCAACCCTGTACATGAACTATGTTCCCTTTCCCTCTGACTCCCCACTTTTATGTAGTTCTTGCCATAAATTATATATTTATACATTATGAGTCCAAAACCACTGCTTTATCATGACATTTTATGCATTTGCCTTTTAGATCCTATAGGAAGTTAAAAAGGAGTACCAAAAATAAAATAGTATTAGCATTTATATTTATCCATGTTGTTACTCTCCCTGGGGATCTTTATTTCTTCATGTGGTTTTGATTTGCTATCTATTGTCCTTTTTTGTCAACCTGCAGACTCTATTTAGCATTTCTTATAGGGCTGATCTAGTAGTCACAAACTTTTGTTTTGGGGGGAAGGTCTTAATCTCTCCTTCATTTTTGAAAGATGGTTTTGCTGGGCATAGAATTCTTGGTTGGTAACTTTTTACCTTCAGTACTTTCAATATGTTGTCCCACTGCCTTCTTGCCACCCTGGTTTCCAATGAGAAATCAGCATTTACTATTATTGAGGCTTCCTTGTACATTGGCACAATACTTTTCTCTTGTGGCTTTCAGAATTATTCCTTGATCTTTGACATTTGACAGTTTGCTTATAATATGCCATGGTTCAAATCTATTTGGGTTTGTCCTATTTGGAGTTCAATGAGCATCTTGGTTGTATATATCAATGTCTTTTGTTAAATTTGTGATGTTTTCAGCCATATTTCTTTGAATATTCACTCTGCCCCTTTCTCCTTTTCTTCTGTCTAAGACTATCACAACATGTGTATTGGTGCATTTGATGGGGTTCCACAGGTTCCTCAGACTCTGCACACTTTGCTTCATTCTTTCTTCTTTCTGATCGACAGACTGAATGATTTCAGTTGTCTTATCTTCAAGTTCTCTGATTCTTTCTTCTGCCAGCTCCAATCTGCTGTTGCACCCTTCTAGGGAATTTTAAATTTCTGTTGCTTGGGTGTTCAGCTCTGTTTGGTTCCTTTCTATAATTTCCATTTCATATTGATATTTTCTTTGTGTTCATCTATCTTTTTTTAAATTTCATTTAGTTCTTTGTCCATGTTTTCCTTTAGTTCTTTGAGAATACATGGATCCATACTTTAGACATCTTTGTTTGGAATGTCCCAGTCTGATCTTCATTTATGGTTTCTAATGCTCGAATCTTCTCCTTTACAGAGCCATTCTTCCTGTTTCCTTGTATGTTTTGTAACCTTTTGTTGAAATTGGAGTATTTTGATATTTTAATTTGATACCACCAGAATTTAGAATCTAAACCATCTGTTCATTAAGCTTGTATCCAGCTACTGCTATGACGGAGCTTTTCTTGAATATCACAAGCTAAGAAAAAAGAAGCATCTCACTTTATCATTTTGATCAGTTTGGGTTTCTCACATATCTTTTTCATTGAAGTGTCTGTTCAAATCGTTTGCCCATTTTGAGCAGAGTTTTTTGTTTACTTTTTCTTGGTATTGAATTTAGAGAATTCATTATATACACTGGATTCAAGTCATTTGTTGAATATGCAATTTTTAAATGTTTCCTTCTTCTAGTCTGTGATTTGTATCTTTATTCTCTTAACAGTTTCTTTCACAGAGCAAATGTTTTTAATTTGTTTAAAGTTCAATTTATAATTATAAAGAGTAGGTTTTACTTTTTGGTGCTCTATCTAAGAACTTTTTGCCTAATCCAAGATCATAAAGATATTTTCCCAAATTTTCCTCTAAGAGTTTTATAGTTTTTATATTTTACATTTAGAACTATGATATCTTTTGAATTAATTTTATATATAGTGTGAAGTATGAGTTGAGGTTCATTTTTCTGTATCTGGATATCCAATTGTTCCAGCATCATTTGTTGAAAAGATTATACTTCCTCCATGGAATTGCTTTTGCACCTTTTGTGGAAAATCATTTGGCCATATATGCATAGGTGCATGTGTTTATTTATTCACTTTCTAGTTTGTTCCCTTGAGTTATGTGTGTTTAGTGTCATCATCACCACACTGTCTTGATAATTGTAAGTTTGTTTTAAGTTTTGAGATCAGGTTGTACAACTTTTCCACTTTGTTCTTTTTTATCTTTTTCAAAATTACTTCATCTGTGCTAGTTCTTTTGCACCTTTATATAAATTTTAGAATTAGCTTGTTAATATATACCAAAAAATCCTGCTTGGATTTTGATTGGGATAATATTGAATCCATAGATTGGCAAGATTTGGCATCTTAACAATATCCTCATCAAACTAATTCTTCTGATACATCAACAAAGTATGTCTCTCTGTTTATTTGGTCTTCTGTGATTTCTTTAATCTGTGTTCTGTAATTTTCAGTATACAGTTCCTGCATATATTTTGTAAGATTTAATGCTAAGTATTACATCTTTTGGGTTCTACTGTAAATGGTACTCTATTTGAATTTTAATAGTTTATTGTGAGCATATATAAACACAATTAATTTTTGCATGTTGAACTTGTATCCTATAACTTTGTTAAACTCACTTATTATTTGGTATATAAAACAAGCTAATTCTAAAATTTATATAAAGGTACAAAAGAACTAGTACAGATGAAATAATTTTGTAGATTCTTTGGGGTTTTCTGCAAAGAAAAAAATATGCTTTCATTACTCCTTCTTTTTTAACCTCTCTATATTTTATTTCTTGTTCTTGCCTTAATGCACTATTTTAAGACTTCCAGAATGATGTTGAATAACAGTAGTGAGGGAGGACATCTTGCTTTGTTCCCAATCTTAAGGGAAAAGCATTCAATCTTGCACCATTAAGTATGATGTTAGCTAAAGGTCTTTGTAGCAGCCCTCTATCAGGTTAAGAAAGTTTACTTCTGTTTATATTTTGCTAAGATTTTTAAAATCATGAATGGATACTGAATTTTTCAAATGATTTTTGGTACCTATTGAGGTGATTGTATGCTTTTCTTCTTTAATTTATTAGTATGGCAAATTATATTGATTAATTTTAGAATGTTGAACCAGCCTTGCATTTATGGGCTATACTTTACTTGATCATGAAGTATAACCTTTTTATATATTGCTGATTTTGATTTGCTAATATTTTGTTGAGGAATTTTGTATTATGACGGCTATTGCTATGTATATGTTCTTGTATTGTTTTTGGCATCAGGGTAATGCTGGCCTCGTACAATAAGCCAGAAAGTGTTACCTCCTAATCTATTTTCTAGAAAAGATTTTTTAGAATTGATTTTATTTCTTCCTTAATTGTTTGGTTGAAATTCCCAGTGAAGTTATCTGGGCCTGGACTTCTCTTTGTGGGAATGTTTTTAAATTCAGATTCAATTAACAGATACAGGACTATTCAGGCTACTTATTTCTTCTCAAGTGGCTTTTGGTATATATCTCCTTTTAACTCTCTATCTTTCTGAGCTCTTTTAAAAGAGTAGTTATGTCTTTTATTATATATTTGATATAACCGTAGAGAGCTATGTGTCCCAATTCTTCTTGTCACGCTTTGGCTAATTTTTCTTGTAATGTGTTTATCCTTCACAATATGTCTTATCTATTTCCTTTCAGGTAAGTTTTCATTTTTGAATGGGAAGAACAGTAGGGGGAACTGAGGTTATTAACCGCTTCAAATCAAATGTATGTCTTGGTCCACTTTTCAATAAATTTCCTCTGTCCTTTAATTTTCAGAGCGCAAGATGTTGATAAGCAAAGTTGTGGAATCTCTGTTAAGCTAAATCACTTGTCATTTACTGTCTCTCCATCCTTGTTTCCCCATGAGCAGCTTCTCTTGGCTAGGATATTTCGGAGAACCATGCCCATTTGAAGGCTTAAGGAGTCCTGGATAGCCTTCTAAATAACCTAGAACTGATCCCATAACTCAAGGCAGGTATAAAATAAATATATATTTGTTGTATCCATACAACATACAATGCCATTTTGTTACTTCACTGAAAATTAATTTAAAAAATATTTCAGTCTTTGAAGATTTTCAGTGGATTTAAGGGGAGGAGAGTGGAGTAAACATGGTTTTATTTCCCCATCTTTACCAGAAACTCCTTATTTAAATTTAAAAATTCCCAGCTATTACAAATACCTAAGATATGTGTGTATATGAGTCTATATCTATCAATTAAAGAATTAATCATTTATATTGATCTCTCTATCATTTATACATCAACAACTAGTTCTCCTTGTATGTCATAATTAAGCAGAGTGGCATCTCCTCTGGATCCTTCCTCAATAATTAAAGACATTAATTGATGGGATGTCCTGCTGTATGTTGACTGAGACCATCTCAGAATTGGTGCTTCTTCATTTATTTGGACTACTTTCACCTTTCTAGAATCCCCATCCCATCCCACTCTCCTTTCTTCCCAAAAGAGCTTTCAGGTTCCTTTGGTTGGAAATTCTAGATCATCTACACTCCACACCATACTGATCTTGCCCTTCTTTGAACTCTTCAGCCTTCAGAATCTGGACCATTGAATTTAACAATTATATGGTATGTTAGGATATTTATTCAATCAATTCAACGATTATTAGCAGCATGAGTAAATAAAAAATAAAGACATGGTCTATTCTAGCCAATCTTAAAGAACACCTACGTAAAATCCCATGAGGGTTCCATGCACTAGCGTAACTTTCCAGAAACTACAACCTCCAGATGGGTCCTTGGACCAGATAAGTTCTGAAACCTAGAGGGCCCAGCCTCTGTAGTACATCAGATAGTTCCATCTCCCTGCCCGTATTATGGACAGACCCTTCCAGCATGAAAAAGTTAAAATGGCCATAGCCCAAACACCCCTAAAAATAGGGATAGAAAAATCATAGGTGATGGTGGAGTTACACAGAGAACAGATTAACAAACAAATATGATTGCCAAATCATTAAATTGATACCTCTTTTAGTCTCAGTATCATAGAGCAGCTAGAAGTAAAAACCTAAAATTGTGGAATTGTAACCCACATCAAACTGTGAAATATGTTCTACAAGTAATTATAGTGCTCTGTTTTGAAATTTATTGCTTCTTTGTATATATATTATTTTTCACAAAAAAGTCGATTGTGGTGATAAAAAAAATATTTAAGCCTTCTAGCCTCCTATATTCTGGAGCAGCTAGAAGGAAAAATCTGAGAGGATCATATGGTAGTCCATGACAAACTCTGAGATCTGTCCTGTAACTACTTGTTGAAGAGTGCTTTGAAAACTGTTGTTTTTTTTTTATTTCCTTGCTTTGTATATATGTTATATTATACAATAAAAATGCTAAAATGCAAAAAAAAAAAAAAAGAAAACATCATCTGAGCTCTCAAGGGGTTTGTAGTCTATTGAAGAAGAAAATGCACAGCTGCATAACACCTCCAAATGCATGGTGGAATATCATCAATATCTATGTGGAGTTCCCTGACCTTGGCACCTGGGAAGAGCACGAGTCTAGGATTTAGGAAACATTGGTCCACTACAGTTCTACTCTTAGGTGTATGACTTTGGACAAGTCACTTGACTCCTCTGAGCCTTAGTTTTTACATCCATCATTAGGGGTGATGATCTCTGATAGGCCTACTTTGACAGTGAGAAAGTTTTGAATAAATGGAAGAGTTATTATTGTGTCCCTCCTCTCTCCCTGTAGGAGCCTCATCTACTCAGTAGCAGCAAGAGCTGATGTCCTACAAGAAAGGAAGGTGGGAACTGACTGCAGAAGATGAGTATTGTTAGGGGCTTTGCCTGGGTCTGAGTAGCAGGTCCTCTCTGGAGATACTGGAGCTTTTGTTCCAGGAATCTGAGGGTAGACAGAAAGAAAGAAGCCTGGTCTCTACACTGGACCTCCTAAGTATGTGAGCAGCCCTAAACCTCTCATTGTTGCATATGACTGGGATATTTTCTCCAGAAAGCCTCCAGAAGAGAGGGCTTGGAAGGAGTATGAGAAGAGATCACCAGGAAGTGTTTGTCCAGGGAAGTTTGTGCAGTTTGAGGATCTGGTGGGGAGGAAATATCTGGGCTTTTAGAGGAATGACACTTAAAAAAAAAAAAGCACAAATTGTAATAGCTATTGTTTATTAAATATTTATTCTATGCTTGGCACTATATGTCAAAATTTTTCATCTTCAAAGCTACCTGGCAAGGGATAAGTATCTCTCTCATACAGATGAGGGAATCAAAGTTCCGAGAAGTTATTTGCAAGACGCCGCACAGCTATTGTGGGGAAGACTGAGTTCAAACCCAGGCTGGACATTAAATCAGGAGCTTTGCCTAATCCAACAATCTGCTCCCATGATTCAGGGCTTAGGATGCACTGAATAGAGGTGAACAGAAGGCAAGAAGGAAGAAGGTTGGAAACTGGTCAAAGGACAATTGACTCTTAAAAAGGGGACTAAGAGAATCCATGGAATTACTCTTTCTTTGATGTTTTCTGAAACAGAATTTATAACTTCTCACTCATAGAAAAAATGGAGGCTGAGCACTGGACAAAATGACCCTTGTGGCCACTGAGGGAGAATGTCACTGGTAAGGCCCTGATGGAGCCATCTGTGACTTCTGTCCTCAATTCTTTCTTCCAAGGTTGACTTAGAATTTTTAGGCCAATCCCAGGCCAGGAAGCAGTCTGGCTGATTTGTTGACCAAAAAACAAATTTCTGCCTGCCAGATGGGTACCTGTGTCTCTTCTTGGATCCCAGGTGGGAACACGGCCAGCAGAGACCGTGACCTCATCACTGGCTGGCTGTCACTGTGAGAGCTACTCAGGAGCCTGGCAGGGGGTGGGAGGTATCCATCCTGGAAGAGTGGGCCTCCAACAAAGGACAGTGATTCTGGACCATTCTTATTGTTCTCTAAAGAATTTCTTCCCTCTGCCAAATATGGGAACTCTGGCCTAGGTCAGTGAGCTATTCCTGGAAGGCAGGCAATATGCCAGTATTCCAGGCGGGCACTGTTCTTGCTCTGTAAATAAATGCAGTGGAGCCATGCCCAGCACCTTTGGGACCAGCAGCCCAGCATGCTTCTAACAAGTGCTCCCCAGAGTGGTGGGAGGGGCAGAATTGTGAGGGCCCAGCTTGTGGACAGAGAGACAGGAAGCCTGGAGTCTACCCAGAGCCAACTCCAGCTAGGGGTTACCCTGCCTGTTCAACCCTTTGTTAACCCCTTACTGCCATCAGGGAGACTCTAGATCTAACCCTGGAGCCTAGAGCCTAGAACCTGGAGCCTGGCCTTGGACTCATGAGCCTTGTCTCCTGAGAATGACGATTCACAAAAGCCAGTGTCTAAGTGAGCTTGGTCGAGACCTGGCAGGACAACCTAATAGAAATTGGGACCATCTCTAAGACAGGTCTCTCTCCAGTCCAGAAAGAAGCAAACTGAGAGGGAATGAGAGTAGATTCAATAAATTCAGGAGGAAGTTGTGCAGTGTGAACACACACTCGCCCCTCCTCCCAACCTAAATAAGGTGCGCCAGATTGTGGAGGGCAGGAGTGAAGGCCAATCCTAGTCCCCCACTTACTAGTTGGAAAAGTTATGTATCTACTCTGGGCCTCAGTTTCCCCAGCTTCACGGTTCTCATGGGGGTTGGGAGGAGCAGTTAACATATATGAAATGCTTAGCACAGTGCCTGGCACATGGTAAGCTCAATAAATGGTGGCAATGACCATCTTCATCATCATCATCTTTATGTGATACTTCTATTAGTGCATTTGGACTCACAATACTTAGATTTGAAACTGTGTCGAACACTTAGTTATTACTAGACCCTGGGTAAAGTTATTTAATCAATATGAGCTTCAGTTTCTTAATCTTTTAAAACAGGAAGAAAAATAGTAACAATGATGTGCTGATTTGAAACTGTTATGTACCCTAGAAAAGCCATGTTCTGATTTTTTCTCGTGGGTGCAGACTTATTGTGGGTGGGACCTTTTGATTAGGTTGTTTCTTTGGAGATGTGATCCACTCGATTCAAAGTGGGTCTTAATCCTTTCCTGGAGCCTTCATGAAAGACAGCTGAGAGAAGCGAAGAAAGATGCCCTGGGGAGAAGCCAAAAGGACCCACAGGACCTGAGAGAGCGTTTTTGAAACGAACCCAAGAGAGAAAGGCCTGCAGACATCAACACGTGCCGTCCCATGTGATGGAGGAACCCGGATATCATTGACTTTTCTTCAGAGTCAAGGTATCTTTCTCTGGATGCCTTAACTTAGACATTTTTATGGCCTCAGACTGTAACTTTGTTACCTAATTAATCCCGTTTGTAAAAGCCAGCACACTTCTGGTATATTGCATTCCGGCAGCTTTAGTAAGCCACAACAAATGACAGTGCTTTTCAGAGGATTGTGGGGGTAATTAAATGAGATGATGTAAGGCTCCAAATACCTGTAATTACAATGAGGAAACCCCCATAAAGTCTAAGAAGGTCTGTAAGACCCTTCCCCTAAAAGTACAATCTTAGGTGGCAGGGAGTCACTTCGTGGGATTTATGACTCCAAGAGCTGATGTATCTGAGTGCTTTAGTCAGGAGTCTTTTAGTCATAAATGAAGACACCAACACAATCTTGCTCGAGAAAATGGGATGGTCTGAGGGGATGATCCGGGCCTCACACACGCTGAGCACAGAGATTTCAGCAGTGGCATTGGTACACTGGCTCTCCACCTCAAGCTCCCTTTCCCACTGTGTCAACTTCTGTTTCAGGCAGACTTTCCTCTTGTGGCAGCAAAGCTAGCTGCTGTCAATGTTGGACTTGTTTTAATCCTCTCAGCATGCTTCAGAGAAAAGAGTGACACCCCAGCATCCATTTCATTCCCTCCAGAAAACAGTTTGAGGCACATGACCACCCTTGGGCAACTGACCAGATTGGCCAGTCCCATGGTAGGGCCTCAAGGCCCTTTAACTGACAGTTTCATCAGAATCATATGAAGGGGGCACAGTTCTCCTAAAGGAAAGACAGCTGTAGTTACCAGAAGAAGGCTCATTTGGCGGGCAGATGCAATAGCTGTCTGCTGGCATTAAAAATATGTTCTAGGTAAATCCCTATATGACCTAATGCATCATCTTAATGGGCTATTAAGGGGAGTGGGAATGCTCACGTGATTTCATTCTATGGGTCCCTCTGTGCCCCGGCAAGGAAGGATTCATGAACTGGGTACCTACTGGGGCTGTTTTGTTCTGTGTACACAGCCAGTCCCCAGCCTGACCCCAAACCATGATGACACTCTCATCCCTGCCTTCAAGGCAACCTTGGAGGCCAGACAGCTGCCCTTGAGCTAAGGTGGTCCAGATGGCATGAGGATCTGGAAGCTGGAAGTGTAGACTTAACTTAGGTGAGTGCTGGGAGGGGGTAGAGTGACACAGAGAGGGCTTTGAGGAGAACGCTGGACTTGGAGCCAGAAGCCAAAAGTCTGTTCTATCCCAGCTGGGTGACCTTGGCCATGCCTCTGCCCTAAACTTCCTCCTCCACCAAACGAAGGGCTGGGCTAGCTGCTCTCTGACGTCTCAGTGCTGGCATTCTGGGAATCTATGAATGTTATTAAATTCATGAATCGGCGTCTTTGCCTGGAACAAGTCAGCTTAAAATACATGCAAATTGCACTAAGTATAGCTGTTCCCTTGCTGAGGAGGCAGCCTGGCATATTTACATAGTTTGAAATTGGCTGCTGCAGGCACGGTGTAGGGGGTGGGGGAGAGATGACAGGCTCTGAGGTAAGGCCCCGCAGCAGCTACCTCTTAACGTGAGTGAAGCTCCAGACCTTTGCCAGCCTGGAGTCGGTGGCCCATCACCAGCAAGGAGTCAGAAGGGAACTGCCCTGTACTGGAGCCTGGATATGCCAGGATCCGGTCCAGGTGCTCATTCTATTATTTTCTCTAATCCTCACAGCAGTCCTTGAAAGCAAGTATTACTGCTCTTATTTAACAGTAGAGAAAGCTAAGGGGCAGTCTGACTCCAAAATCCATGCTCTCTACTACCTAAGCCAGCAGAACTTCCTCTTCCGCACACCCAAGCCCAGTCAGGCTTACGTGCTATGGCTGTTTCCTGTTGACCCAATTCTGGGTCTTCATACATGTATTCATTCATTCAACAAACGTGCAGTGAGCGCCTTTGTGTGCCAGACCCTGCAGTGAGCAAGGCAGATCCGGTCTTGGTCCTCTTGGAACTTACGCTCTAGTAGAGAGTCAGAGAATAAACAGATGAAGCATACTGCAGGTTGTGATAAATGCTTGGAGGATACACAGAACACGGAGACCAAGAATACCAGGATTCCAGGTCCGATGGCAGGGAACGGGGCTGGGGATTTTTCTAAGGCCTGCCTGAGATGGTGACATGAAAACAGGGAACAGAAAGATGTCAGTGGTGAAGGCTGAGCCAGTGGTTCTGGGTTCCAGTCTCTGAACCTATTAACTGTGTCATCTCAAACAAGTCACTTCTTCTTTCTGAGCTCAGGCTCCTCATCTATGAAGTGGAGGTAATAATATCTCCCTTGAAAGGGTGGCTGTCAGTGTTGTCAATAATATCTGCAAACACCCAGTACAGTAGCTGGCATGTAAAAGATGTGTACTGATCATTGTTATTATTATTCTCACTGTACTTTCTTACCAGAGTCTGAACCTGCATGATTCTAAGTAGTGGTGAAATCCCTCCACAGCTAACCCCAAGCATAGTAGGGCAGATACGGGTACCAGACCAAGAATCAGGTAACTTGGTTCCAGTCCTGGCTCTACTGCCTGCTGTTCAGCTGACCTTGGCAGATCAGGGATCACCAGGAGTCTTGGTGCAGCCCAGAAGTCAGTCATTCCTGCCTCCCAGGGTGACTGACACAATCAAGGTATGAGAGCACGTTGAATATCTCTGCTTCCATCCAGTTCTCCAGCCAGTCAGCTGCATGACCTGTCGTGGTTTTGAACAAAGACTCTTCCTATTTCCAGGCATCAGTCTTCCCATTTGTATAATGAATCAGATCATCTCTAAAGGCTCTGCCTCCTCCTAAGGTTCTATTACGTCACAGGTTACCCATGATACCTGTGGCCCCAGAGCAGTTATAAGAAAGGATAGAAATAAGGGGTGTGTGATATCTTCCAGGGAGTCCTGGAGGGAGGCAGCTGTGGGCCTTATGGGGAGGCTCTGTCCATCCATCCCTGGGAGGTCCCTATGCACTATGGCATCCCAAAATCCATTTGGAGAATTTGGAGGAGGAGCTCAGGGAAGAACTCTGAGCAGGAGCCTCATTATACAGACTGGAGTCATCAGTCACTTCCTCCTTTCACCTTGAGCCTTGGGGAAGAGCTGGGCTTTTGTGCTGCAGACTCTACCTCATCAAGGCCCATGAGCAGTGTTTGAAATCTGTCATGATGTCTGAATTCTAGGTAACTTGATGGTGAGCCACATCTGTGTAATGGGCTTGGGTTTCCAGACTAGCACCCAATGCTCCCCTATCCCAACTCCACAGCTCAACAGTTCTCCAGGAGACAGGTCCACTGTTCATGGTTCCTTCTCCTTTCCCAGTGGCCCCTAGCCTCTAAAGTCCCAGTAGGCTGTGTGTCCCAAATCCCAAGGCCTGGGATTTGCCTAGACCAGACCCTTCTCAGGCTCTAGTTGGCCAGTGGAAAGGCCAGGCAGGTCTGCTGGAAGGAACCCAGGGCACTGTGTATGAAGCTAACTGACTTTGACAGCCCAGGAGCTACACCCCAGGGGCTGGCCAAGCTGAGGCACGGGGCACTCCCGCTGTTAGGGCAGCTGGTATGATTGATCTTGTAATTAAATCAGGGCCAGGCCTGGCTGACCATCTGGGCTCGAACCCTCCCTGGGCTCTGGTCCTTCTTCCGGAATGGGTCAGGTTTTTCCTTGGAGAAGGCAGAAGATATATAGCTGGGTGGGAATGAAACTTCACAGGCAGGTTGTGGTTATGAAAGGCCCCATTAGTTGCCCACCGTTGGGACTGCAGGGAGGCGAGGTGGTGAAAATTCTTAGAGAAACACCCTGGGCCATTCAATTCTTGATCTGCTTCTTCCATGAAATCTTCCATCACAAAAATTGGCAGCTCTTTTATCTCAAGAGCTCAGGTCGAAAAACTTGGAAAAATCCTAAATGCCCTTGTTTTTCTCATGCCACGTGTTCACTAGAAAATCCTGTTGACTCCACCTTCAGTATTTTTCCAGGATCCAACTACTTCTCACCAACCCCTCTGCTGCCACCCTGATCCAAGCCACCATGTCCTCTTGCCTGCCTTACTGCAATAGCCTTATAATTGGTCTGTCTGTCTCCATCCTTGCCTCCTACAGTCTGTTCTAAACCCAGCAGCTGGTGTGATCCTATAAAAATATGTTCAAACAAGTCTCTCCACTGCTAAAAAGTCTCCGATGGCTTCCCACTTTACCCAGAGTAAAATCCAAAGTCCTTTCTGAGCTACAAGATCCTGTGTGATCTGACAATTTCTCTTTCCCATTCTAACCCTTCTGTCTCCCTTGTTCATTCTATGCCAGCCACACTGGCCTCAAATATGCCGTACACTTTCCTGCCTCAAGTACTTTGCTATTTCTTCTCCCTGTGCCTGGAATGCTTTGCCTGCATTGGGTTAGCATGGCTAACTTTCCTGACTTCCTGAAGGTCTCTACTTAAATTAAATGACACCATGCTGCCTTCAGCAGCCCATATACTAAAATTGGAACAATACAGAAAAGATTAGCATGGCCCCTGCACAAGGATGACACACAAATTCATGAAGCATTCCATATTTTAAAAATTAATTAATTATTAAATGACACCTAATCCAAGAGACCTTCCCTGCCCATCCTACACAAAAAAGCATCCCCTTGCATCACTCTGCATCTCCTCATCCTGCTTTATTTTTCTTTATAATATTTCCTTTCTCACCAGAATGTCAATTCCGTGAGAGTAGAAGCTCTGACCATTTTGTTTAGTGATGTATGTCCCCAGCACAGAAAGGGCAGTAGTACAATTCTTTGCATTCCTCAGAGAATTGAACGAGGTGCTGGAACACGTTAGGGGCTTTTTTCATGCTATCTGGCTTTGTGCACCTTTGTCTTGCTGAATGCCATGGCCATTGACTTGTTCTGGAGAAGGCTATGATGTGGCCAAAGAAGGTCTGATTGGCAATCAGGAGGCAGTTGTAGTATAGCAGAAGGAAGTGTGGACCAGGTGGCAATGGACATAGGTTCTTTTCTTTATTTCTAGCTATGCATCCTTGACAAGTTACCATCTTCTTAGTGGCTTAATTTCCTCATCTATAAACTGGGGATAGAAAAACCTGCCTGACCAGTTGCCATGTAGACTCATTGTGAGGTTCACTGGATGAGAAATTGCCTTGGAGTCTGGTTCATGAGTAAGAAGGCGAGTAAATTTAACATCATGGGCTTTGGGGACACATGGGCCAGGTTCAAATTCTGGCTCTGCCACTTACCAGCAAGTCATGTAAACCTCTCTTTGCCTCAGTTTTCTCACAGGGTATAAAATGGGGATAATTAGTGTGTTGGGTTGAAGCTATTACATACCCCAGAAAAGCCACATCCTTTAATCCTCATTCAGTATTGCTGGGTGGGATCTTTTTGATTGTCTGCATGGAGATGTGATCCACCCAACTGTGGCTGATAACTTTTGATGAGATGGTTTCCTTGGAGATGTGTCTCCACCCATTCAAAGTGGGGATGCTTACTGGAGTCCTTTAAGAGGGAACCATTTTGGAAAAAGCTTCAGAGCCACCAGAACCAACAGAGCCAAAAGAATAGGCAGAGCCCCAGGGAAGCCATTGAAGAAGCTTGTAGAGAAAGCTAGCAGACATTGCCATGTTCCTTTCCAGCTGAGAGAGAAACCCCAAACATCATCAGCCTTCTTGAACCAAGGTATCTTTCCCTGGATGCCTTAATTTGGACATTTTCACACCCTTAGAACTGTAAACTTGCAATTTAATGAATTTCCCTTTATAAAAGCCATTCCAATTCTGGCAGCTTGCAACCTAACACAATTAGTATCTACCTCACAGGGTGATCATGAAGATTGAATGTATATGTGTCAGCTGCCTAGAACTGGGCCTAGTACAGAGTATGTGCCATACGAGCACTTGCTTTTATTATTCATTTATATAATCATTCATCCTGCTGTTACTGGTACAGAGTTCATGGGCCCACTCTTCCCAGTTGAATTTTCTCTCTATCCTTCCCCTCTGAGAGGAGGAGTGGTCATAGTATAGGATATTTTTTACAGCAAGGACAGCATCTTACCAACTTCTGATCTCTAGAGACCTGCGTGGTGCCAGGCTCATACAGGTACTTGGCAAAGGTTCACTGAGCGAATTAATGAGCTCAACAGCGAACAGTTCTCCAAACTTGGCAGCACTTTTTAACTATTAATCGATTGCCAGGTACCCTAACAAGGGTTTTATATGTGGCCCTTATCCCTACAATGACTCTGCAAAGTGGGCAGTATCATCCCATTTTACAGATGAGTAAGTTGGGGTTCAGCCAGCTTAATTACCCAGATGGAAAACAGCAGAGCTGGGACTCCAACACAGACCTGCTGGCCCAAAGCTTGGGCTCCTTGCTTCATGTTGCACTTCCTCCCCCAGAACAGAAGGTACCATTTATTGAGCACTTCCTTGCATCAGGTATTGTGCCAGGGAACTTCCAATCTGGATTTTGTCCTCATGGCTGCCCTGCAGAGAACATTTCATCCCCATCCCCTAGCCCTCACTTTATAAATGAGGACACATGGTCAGGCCACCAGAAGGAGAAAGAAGAGTAGCAGTGAAAGCAATCATTTCACTGACTTCCTGACTCCTGAAAATGCACTGTGAATAGGAGGGCTGGCGAAGGGGGATGCACCCCCACACCTGCCCCTCCAGTCTTCCCCTCTTTCTCTCAGGGGATGAGACTCAAGGCTAAAAAGCTTTTTCAAGAACTTTTAATATAGCGATTGCTCATTCACACCTCGCAGCCTCGTGAATCCCATTGACAAAAATACCCAAGGAGGGTGATTTGATTTCCATCTCACCTTGTAATCCCTAGACTTCCTGTCTCTCCTTCAAGACTCCTGATCCCTATATTTTTCTGGAGGCTCCTAGACAGAGATCAGAGGATTCAAGGAGACAGAGCTGGACTTCTTGGTGGCTTTTGCTGCAATGTCATTGCACGACCCAGTTGGGTTTTGACTATACCAGGGTAGCTGCAGGATCACATCAAGGGCACTAGAGTTGGTTTCAGCTGCTGACTGAGCTCTGAGTCCTTGGTTTGCCTCTCATTAGCTGTGTGAACCTGGACAAATACTTTGCCTCTCCCAACTTCAATTTCCTTATCTGAAAGTTGAGATAGTGACAGTGATCTCACAGAGCTGTTGCATAGGATGATACAGGCAAATGTCCAGCACAGTGCATGGCACATGGTGGGTGTTCCTAACATCTCAGCTGGTAATTATTTACCAAATACCCACTTTGCATAGGGGACGACTCCTCTTGATTTGATAGCTTTCGTGAGTTATGAAGTCAGGCCAAGAACTACAGAAAACAGGGTCCTGGGACTTTGTTAGTATTTGTCAGACTAAGCGTGTGAGAGAATGTATTCCGGTGTGTGTGTTGGTGTGTGCTTGTGTCTGTCTCTTTCAGATCATTCTATCCCTACTTCACCCTTTGAGGGAGGAGGAGAAAGAGAGCTCTTCCATTCAACCACAGCCACCATCTGGAGCATCTTGGATTGGAAAGGGCATAAGCAGCAGGTGGAACAAGGTGGGGTAGAGATAGGACAGAGTTGCCTGGCCTGGCCCCTGCTGGAGCAAGGATCCAGAGCGTGCCACAGCATGAACGGATGGGATGTTGAATTTGTGGATAAGGTGTCCTATTTTCTGCCGCCTTGGACACTGAGATGATTGGGGCATAAAATTGGGCTTTGGCTCCGAGAACAGGGTATGGCTTGATTGGGGCTCTGTCTTTCCCATTCCCAGATATCTGATGCCATTTCCCAGGGCTCAGCATGATACAGCTTGACTTAGAGTCAAGATTGAACCATTCCCCTCCACGCTCACCAGGCAGGGTGGACTATTTTGGTTGTATCCAGGTATCTTGGGGTAGATGAGGTTTTATTTGTCTTGCTGTAAGACTTGTCTATGTACCCTTATCAAATGGGCAAAGTAGGTGGTGCAAAGACCAATCAACATCTCTCAATTTTAATGCTTACTAAGATTATGGACTTTGGCCTCATAATGGCTTAGGCTCAAATCTCAGCTGTGTAAACTTGGACTAGCTACACAACCTCTCTGATGCTTAGTTTCCTAATCTGTAAAATATAGATAACGTCTAATTCACAGGGCTGTTAAGATAACTAAATGACACCATGCATGTAAGGCACTTAGCAGAGCATCTGGCACAAAGTAAGCACTCCACATATGCATGTATATCATTGCTTTTAATCTTCATGACTATCTTATGAAGTATTTTAATTTTATTTTAAGAAAGAAGCTTAGAAATGTTAAAGTTACATAGATAATATACTATACAGTAGAGCCAGTAATTGAACCCAGCTCTGACTCCAAAGTCTGGTATCTTCCAAGGTACCAAGGTCTTTGAATTTGGGAAGGGTCTAGGAACACTTTAGCTTTCTAGTTCCCTTAGGATATGGAAAGGGGCCCTGGGACTGATATGGGGTTGGGCAGTCTTTTGAGGGCAATTTTCTGGGACTGATGGGAGTGTGCACTGGGGATGTCAGGCACCTTGACCATGAGCATTTGAGTGAGTCAGACTACCTACATCTAAAGGCCAGCATGCCCCCAGAACTGGAGATTAAAGGTTCCCTGTAGTGCTGGAAAAAGATATAGGGGTAAGAGGGTACTTGCACATGGCCATATCTCTGCTATCTCAATGATGTGGATATCTTAGCCACCATTGTGAATACCTGATGTAGATATTCATTCATTCAATGAATGTTTATTATGCCTAGCACTGTATGGGTGCAGGGGATTCACAGAGACACATAAAGATGTCTGGTTTAGGCTGGGAAAGAGAAGGCATCTCATCCTCATTGAAACAATGGTTGAGATTGTTCTCACGTGGTTGTTAGTGACTTCCCAACTGACCAATGAAAGACAGTGCAAATCTCCGACTGGAACAGAACTGGGGAAAGGCAGATTTTCCTTAGTAGAGGAAGCCATTGAGATAGGAGATTTTCCTCCTAATTTCACTACAAGCAACTAGGCATCCAGAGCCCTTTTGTGAATTAGGTACAAGGCTGAAGGGCTTTGGTCTTTCCTTGATAAACCAATGATTTGTAAGGTGTGTTTTACTGACCTAAATGAGGGGGTTTGTGATGGTGTAGTCAGAGGGAACAAAGGGGAGAGGATAACCAGACTGACAGGCAGATTCTGAAATGCCTGTTTCAAAGAGATGTATCAAAGTGATGTAAATTTATATCATTTGCTTATCATTTAAGTAGCACTAATTTCCCATCAGAACCTGTCATGTGGTCCTTCCCCCATTGCTGTGCCACCCTTACTGGAATAACCTCAGGTGTGGATTCAGAGACCCAGGCACAGCTTTCACATAGGAGACAGATTAATGAAAAGAAAAGTCCTGGGGTTTACCTCTGTGTCAGCCACTAAGTCACTGCAGGTTAATTTTTGTCTTCCCCTCCTTGCTGGAAGATCCACAGGGCAAAGTATACTAAGCACCAAGTCCAAAAATAATTTTTTTAGCAAATAAATGAAAATGGCTCTGGGCAAATAACTTTTCCTTCCTGGACACTGGAGCAAAGATGCAGGGATTAAGTTTGATCAGAAGTTTTAACTTTGGGGGCTGCAGACAGCTGAGGGCTCTCCCCACACACAAAAAAATGAGCCTACCATGACATGTCATATACAATCTTGCAACTGGAGAAAGGCAGTGAGTTTTCTGTCCAATGCGCTCAAATGACCAATTCCTGGGACACTGGGCTTTCAAAGAGAGAAAGAATTTATTGCTAGGTGCGAAGTAGATCAGATCGCCTATTGGCCCAGAATCTGTCTCTCCAAACTGCAGTAATTTTGACTGTTTCATAGTATTAAAAAATATGCAGGTTTTAGGATAATGAGCACAGTCGCTCCAGATGATGTAATAAGAGGTGATCTAATTACTGAGCATGCACAGATTGATTACATGCTTAGTCATAGAATGCATAGAAAACGGCGGCCTTAATATGATGAGGGTGTGATTTTTAGCATTATGATGAGGTATAGGTGACTTATAGGTTAAAGTCTAAGCTATTGTGCATGCCAGGAGGGCCCATTTTGGTTAGATCCAGCTTCGGTTATCAAGATAACTTTGGGCTTGGGATGGGTTAGTTCTGGGCTGACCCAAGGTCCTTCAATAATAAATTAGGGGCTGTCTTTAGTGATTGTAAGACTCCAAAGTCAAAAAACTGGATAAAATGGATGCAAGTAAGGGTCAGTCACAAGGTTTTTACAATTCCAAGGGCACAAGATAAAGGCTATATACAATTACCAGGGATCAAGGCAGTGGGATTACAGTTCAAAGATTTCACGTATACCAGAAAGTAAAAAGGAATCGCTATATAATGATTCAGTAATCATAATCATCCCATAAATCTTAACTTCTTGGTTACAGTATCAAGTGTTTTCTAGATCCTCAGGAGTCAATCCTTGCATTGCTTAGCTCAGATTAAGAATCCTTGGAGCAGAGAGCCCTAAAACCCTTCAAATTTTATATCTCAGATTTATGAGTATCATTCCCCACTTGGATCTTTCAGTCATGTGAATCCATTTGACAGCAAATAGAGAAAAAAACACATACACATATTTTTTATGTGACGTTCCAACTATGTTCCAGGCACTTATTTAATCTTCACAAGATATGATAGGCATCATAATTCCTTTTGTAGAAGTGAAGAGGGGACTCCAAGAGAGGGACATGGTATGCCTTATATCATGGAGCTGGACTCCAAACCCACGCCTTTGGCTCCAGAAACTTTCTCTTTCTCTGGGGTTAAGTTTTGTTCTTCAGTTGTACCTGTCCAGCTCTGCTCCTTCTTCCCCTCCTCATGGGCCCCCTACCCCCTTCCCAGGGTCTGGGGCTGGATGAGCGTCCTTCCACCCAGCCCAGCCCATCATGCCCCTCTCTTTACTTGGAGGTGCTGGATGGGATGAGGCCCAGTGCTCTGGACCTTGTGGTGGAGGAGGCGCCGGGGGGGGGTGTCCCAGGCCAGGCAGGGAAGGGTCACATGTGGTCAAGTGGCCTGGCTGGTCTACCCTTGAACCAGCTGTGTCCCCTTTCTCCCCTGCCTCTCCCCACAAAGTAGGGGGAGGCATGGGGATGTATTCCCCCCCCCAATCCCTAATCCCCCTTCACTTTTCCACTTTATGTTTTTACCTAACAAGATTTAAATAGTCAGGGACAAACAAAACTCTCTGGAGATAGGAGATCCATGCCCAGCAGGAGAAACCAGCAGGAAGGACCAAGGCCTGGGAGCCTGACTCATTTCCCATTTCTTTGGGGGAAAGGGTCCAGCTGCTGAGTTTGCTTGGGCCTGCTCTGCAGAAGTCTACAGCTCTTTGGGGTACTTCATAATTCCTACACCATGCCAGGGGGAGACCCAGCATGCAAGGGTGTCTCAGCAGCATTTCATCTCCTTATTACCCCCTCCTTTGTCACCCCAGCATCTGCTCTCCAGAAACAGCATTCTGCAAGTGAGCTCAGGGTGGGGAGATGACCTGCTTCAGCTGGTCAATGTTTCCTAGGGACGAAGCAGGGCAGACTGTAAAGGAAGACTACTAGAGTTGGTTAATGAGAGACATGGTGGGGGCAGGGGTGGAATGTGGTGCTGGTGGCTGAGAGCAAGGACTTCCCTGTCTTCAAACTATGCCACTGAACCATGTGAACACTGGGGGGCTCAGGTATGGACTGGATTAGCCCTCAGAGGAAATCAGACAGATGTGACTCAGCAGAGTGTGCATGTATGCACGAATACCAGAATCTTCTCCAAGGACAGTGATGAACCAGGCCCCTCCTTGGGAGGCAAAGGCTGAAGTTCTCATAGAGGTGATAGCCTGTTTGACCCTGGCACCAGCAGTAATAGGCTGCTGTGGGTGTGGATTTGAACACGGGAATGCAAAGGTGAGTGCAGCCGGAATTAAATGATTCCCAGGTGTTCAACTGCTGCCTGTCTTCACACCTGATCCCCCTTCCTCACACATCCCCCACCTCCACCGGAGACACCAGAAGTGCTGATGCAATGGGGGCGGAGCTTTCAAACGCCCCCCTCCCAACGCCTCACCTCCCATCCAGGCTGGGCCTTCCTGGCTGCAGAGAACAGAATGAAGGTGGGACATGCGCACTTCCATGTTTTAGGGAGGAGAGTCTCGCAGTCAGGTAAGAAAGAAGGAGGAAACAACCAGCGTCTGTCAAAAATTTTATTGTTTTCATTTCACACGGAATGATGTTAAAATAAATCCTCAGTCATATATTTTTATATACTTATTTACTTGTGCCGATATTTACAAAAGACTGTGGCACTCTATGAAGTCTTTGTACACCCATGATCAGGTGGACAGGCAATGTTCATCGAGGCACGTACGTACACGTATATGTATAACCTATGTACAAATATCAAACCCTACTGACACAGGAACTCTCAGCTGTAGAAGTTCTGGGCGGGGCAGTGTTGGTGGGGCCGAAAGCTTCCAGAATTATGTCAGCAAGAATGATAATACCTATACATCCTGTGCAGTGTAGTTACAGCTGGTGTCTACATTTTCATGAAGCAAACAAATAGTTAAGTGACTCCAAATGCCCATGAGTCTTCCCCCGCTAGTCCTGCTCCGCCTTCAGCTCCCATTGGTCCCCAGCCTTTTATCACCATGGAGACCCCAGTTCCCTTTCAGCATCATCCTTACGAAGCTTTACCATCAGCCTTGGAGTTCCTTCTCCTATTGATCCCAGGGAGGTTTATTTATCTGCTTCTCTTCTTTGAATTTTCAGCAGTTATTGGAGATGAGGCAGGGGGGTCTGCTGCAGTCAGAAAGGCAGAGCAGCAAGGAAGCCAGTACAAGCCCTCGTTAGTCTGTGCTGCATGAGCTGAAGTGAGCAGCCATTCACACACATATACATACACACATCTATGTGTGTGCCTATATATACTTCAGAGACAGTCCATATAAGCACATGGGCCTGGAAAAGGAAATAGCAACCTCCACTCTTGAGTGTTACAGTTATGTCCCTGATGAAAAGTAGAGAATTTTTTATGGTTAGCGCCATTAATTCTGACTATTCCAGGCTCACCCTTAGTGGAGAGAGGGTGCCGGGATGCAGAAACCCAAGAAGAGGCCAATTTGGCTGGGGCATTATTTGCTCAGCAGGCTGGAGCTCAGATGTGGGACTTTCCAGCTTCCTGGGGCCCTTCAAATGAAGGAACCATCCAAGCACGACATCTAGAGGAAACTGGGTCGCTGGCTCCCACGTGAAGGCAGAACTGGGGCAAGCACAGAGCATGTTCAAACCTCATGAGCTGACTCTCACCCTTGCCAAAGACAGTCAGGCCTCCCTCTTTTTGCTCTTCTATCCTCCTTTGCTCCTTTCCAGCCCCACCTGGCAGGTCAAAGTCCTTGCCCTATAGCCCATAAGCTGAGAAGACAGTAATGTCAGCGGCTGACATGGAAATTGGTAGCAACATGAGACCCTGGTTATTTTCCTTCTCCCTGCTCTTCCTCTTGTTTTCCGTAGCAGCCCAGAGTGTTTATGCACTCATACAAACAAGGCAGTGAGTATCTAGGGAATCATTTTCAAGGAGAAGCAGGTCTTAGAGTCCTCTCACGAGGATCGAGACGAGACAGAGGACTAAAGTCCCCTGGGTAGCTACGAAAGGTTTTAGAACACAGCCACATCTACACGTACCCAATTATCTAGATGTTGCAGCAGCTGTCCACATTATTATGCAACCACACCTGCCCTTGTGCATCCGTCAGTGGAACAATGGATGGAGCTCTCAGCTGCAAACTCATCTGGAACATATCTGACTATTTTAGGAGGGCAGAGAAGCACAGAAAGTTACACCAGTTTTCACACCAAGGTTCATGCAGTATAGGAAGCAGTCATTGAGACAGGCTGCCTCTACTGCCTCAGCTCACCATGCTAAGTCTGGCTTATAGGCTTCTGCTCCCTGATCATGGCCAGATTGGAGGGATTCTGGAGAGATGGCAGACACCTTTGAATGATCCCAATTGTCCCAGATACAAAATCTCTCCAGCCCCATCTAGTAGTGTGCACAGAGTCAAATTCAGGAAGGGAGGTTGAGAGAAACATGATCTTCCATGGGTCTAACGCTGCTGGGTGAGATGGAGAATGAGGGACGTTTCAGCTCATACCCAGCTGTTTCTAGAGTGATTTCACAGCTCACCCCAAAGAGGCAACTGCATTACAGCTGCTCTGATCCCCACACCCTTAACCTAGATTTGGTCAGAATCAGCAACAGAATGGGTTTGTTAGTTCCATTCTTGGCCACAAATCTCACCTTACGTGAGGCACGGATTGTTCTTCCCTTCTTCATTAAGAATGCCACTTTCAGATCTTGTGAAATTCAAACCTAGGGCTTCACTACTGACAAGGAGAAAGCTAAGTATATTAGTCTTAAGCAAAGTTTTAGTGCTTTCTGCTTCTCCAGGGCTACAGAGCTTGAAATGAATTTTCTGGTCCTTAATGGTGAGGTTACAGCCAACCAGGACAGACAGGGTAATGAATAAAGCAGCTGGCCTTTAGATCAGACTTCCCTTTTATCCCTGAGTCAGGCAGCCACCTGTGGGGAGGGGGAGTGGGGTGCGGGCAGGGAAGGGCGGGGAATAGGTGATCCTGGGGGCCCATTCTTTTGTCATGAAAGAAATACCTTCTAGAGACTTAAGCAGAAGTAAAAAGCCCAGCTGGAGAGGTGGGAAGAATGCAAAGGAAGGTCATTTAAAAAATTCAAACGAATGCAGTTTATTCCTTGGATTGCCCAAAATTATTCCACATTAGCAAAACTAAGGGGATTGGTCAGTATATAACTGTATGTTTGAAATAATAATATACATATATACATATACTATACACACAGATATATGTATATATGGAAAACCTCTAATAACTCAGAGCCAATTAACCAGAAACCTCGATGAACAAGAATTATATTCATTTACTATACTTTCTGTAAAAAGAGGCAAATGACAGCAAGACACGTTCCCAGCCAGGACATGCCTCAATGGCCAACTTCCAGGTGTATCTTGCAGCTAGCATACATTCAGCCTATCTCTTTGGTCTTCTCCATCTACATTTCTGTACAGTGAGCACTGAGGTTTAGAATGTTGACCCTGAGCAATGCAAGGTCTTCTGATATCTTCACACACTCTACTTACTAAGGCAGGAAAGTTTAAACTAACCTACTTAGGAAAAAAATTTTTTTCCCAGCGACAAGGTTGACTGAAAACATGTTTTCTTATTCCTATTCAAATAACCAGAATTGTAAAGCAACCAGGATGCTTTCTTCCCTGAGGATTTTCCAATCAGTTAACTGAGGTTTTGTTGTACACATGTATATAGAGCAAGGTAGATTGAAAAGGAATGGGATAGGACTCTGGGGTTGCCAGCCTTCCTTGATTGTCCAGTCTAAATATTGAACCTCACAGATTTTTCAGGAAAGGGGCCTCTCGTGAAGCTCCTGGTTATGTGTGCAGGTATCAGCGCAACTGCACACTGCAGTGGTGGTAGGGTCCTTATTTCCCCATTGTCATGCCCTGATTATCCAAATTTCTATCCCAGTAGACCCCTGACCAAACCCACAATAACTCACTTTCCTCCACAGCACTCTCAGAATCCCTTTGGTTAAGCAAGTCAGCTTATTTTGAAGGAGAGCCAGAGGGCAACCCCCCAAATCTGCCCAGGCTACCATTCCATGTGCCAAGCATCCTGGCCACATTCCCCCAGCATCCGTCTCCCTGGGGGAAGGAGGAGGGGAAGTAGATGGATCGAGTAATGGCTTTTAGTGGATGGAAATGATCTTCTGTAATGGCTCAGGATGGTTTATTCTTATCCATGGATAAGTGCTTTCTTGCAGGCTTCCATTACACCCTGCCAGACTGACTGAAAGTCAACAAGATGGGTTGCATGGGTCACTGGAACGCAAGGTTCAGTGCCTAGGGGTCAAGAGGGTGCAGTGTGAGAGTAGGAAGGGAAGAGAGACAGAGATACACATAGAGGTACATGCAGGAAAAGACAAAGTAACAAAGAGTATCTCTTGTACCTTCCTTGTTCACAAATTGCACATCTACACATGTTTACATTCCAGCAGGAAGGTCAAGCCTCAGAGGACAGAAGTCACATTAACACATAGGAAGACGAGAGAATCATAGAGACAGGAAACTAACACCCAGAAGCTGAGGGTATTATCTGATAATTCAGGTTCTATCACTTTTCAGTCCTGAGAGCAAAATTTTGAAATAGCTATTGCTAAAGAAAACAGTCACTGTTGATATTATTGCACATTTTCTCTTTAAAAATATTCAAACACAAACTGTAAGAGATGGAATTTGAGTTTTGGTGGGAAGGGAAACAGAAAGAAGGGAAAAGTGAACTAGATCAGCTTAAGGAAGAGATCCATCCCAGTTCACAGGGAACCCCCACCTCCACCTGTCTGCGAGGACTGCTTTGATGGGGGAACAGGGTGGGTCTCCATCAGGGCCAAGTCTGAGGATATAGATTATGGTCAAGATGACCACTGAGACAGTTCCCAGCTTCCAGGTCCCTCCTGTTTGGCTCAGGTGGCTAATGGTGAGGCAGGTTAGGTAAAGGTCATGAAATCAAATCCTGAAATGGACACGTTGCCAACCTCGGGGGAACCTCCATTGTATAACCAAGGATGGTCCTTCATTTTGTAGCCTATCACAGAACAGCCCTCTCAGACCAGCCGGCCATCATCCAGCTGCATGTCATTCGGACAACAGTCCTCAGGAGACCCGGAGCAGGCCCCAGTCCATCACAGACAACTCAGAGCACTGTGTTCCTCCCGCCTGCCATGGTGGGCCATGGTGCCAGCCTCACATGCCATTTGCAAATGGTTCTATAGTTTCCCTTGGGGGATGTCAGCCTCTCCCGCTCTTCTCTACTACTGTGGGCAGTGCTGAAACTCCAGCCTGGGAATCTTCAGAGGGCATGCCCTCTCCCAAAATGGGTTAGCACTGATATTTTATGGCTGGCCATGAGGAAGTACGTTGGCCAAAAACCTCACTACAATGGAGTAGAGATCTAGGGAGAGCAAACAGGGCAGGCTGGTCCTGAAGACCTCCCTGCCGGGTACAGCAACACTCAGGCTGGGGGCTCAGGCCATCCCAGCTTTCATGGGAGCCCTTTCCATACCAGACTGGCAGCAGAATCCCTTGGGACCCTTTTTAAATGGCTAACCTCATGGTGACATATTTATAGCATCTTAGAAGCGTAGCTGAGAGGGACAGAAGGAAGCAAGAGTGTGTTAAATACCCAAGAATTCCAGCAAGCACAGAGCCTTAATTATGTCCTTAATGAAGGCATAATGTCCTTCCCGACAACCTTTCCCTGTCCCTTTCCCAGGCCTCTTTCTCTTCAGACTCTTGAAAACTCCAACTTTCTTGAAACTTTTGAGTGATGGATCTAAAGAAAGAATTGGAATCTTGACTTGGAAACACATGGTGTTCCAGCCCATTGCACCAAACACCCAAGCGATGAATCTACATGACCATTGTCTGCTGTTGTTGCTTCCTCCACGGAGGTTGGGATACCTTACCGCCATTAAGAGGGAAGAGGGAGGCATACCTGAGGAGAGAACACACGGCCTGAGCCCTCAAGATCTGAGGACTGACTTCAACTCCCAACTTGCATTTGAGGTAAAGCCTTTGCCAACATGCACTCAGCTAATCCTACTAGTGGGAAGAACTAGCTCCAAGGGGTAACCCAAAATGGTGGATCCTCTCAAGCCTTTAAATCTGGTCTTAGAGTATATAATATAAATCAGATCCTTTAAAAAATGGTGGTTGCTTGCTTGTTCAGCATTAGTTTTATGTCCTTAATCATATTTTACTTGAGCTGAATTGGCTTCTGTCTCCTCAAGGCACGGCAAATGGATGGGAAGCAGCACATCCAGGTGGGACCCTGGCAAGGGGGGAATAGCATGCTGAAATGTGAATACCCATAGAGCGGCATCCAGAGTTGATCCCATTGGATTTATGCCTAAGAGCAAGTGAAGAGCCACAGGCAAGGAAAGGTGAACCATTTTAAGGGACAAGCCTGTAACAACCTAGACTTTCTGACCTGGCTCCCCACAAAGCAGTTAGAGTTGGCAGGGTCCATGGAGTTCTATGTTTCCTTGGGCCATCACTGCTTTCAAGAGAATGGGACTGAGTCCAGAGATTCCCCAGGTGCTGGGAGTAAGGGGAGCCTGGGCTACTTTAAAGTAGCCTTGCTTTAAAGATAAGGGCATGGCTAGGATTCCGTATTAGGTCGCCATCCATCCCAGGGCCTTCCACACCCTGCACCCAGTCTCTGATGGGAGGAGGGTGTATACGTAGACACCCCATGAGATTTCTATCTCAATCAGAGATCTGCTCCATGTGGCAGTCCATCCTTCTGCTTTAAACTTCAGAGGTTACTTCTCAGGACTGAAATCTAGAGGGTGAGAAGGACAGAAGAGACTAGAGGAAGAGACTCCTTGAAGGCTATTGAGGGGTAGAGACACAGGCTAGGAAAGGGTGATTCAATCTGATCTTTCATTTGTGTCTATGAATTTATAGCTCTGGAGACAGAGCGATGGATCTGAGTATATGTGTTTCATGTATATTGTATGTGGATATCCTTGAACACGTATGATGTATTTTATGTGCCTAGGATGGATTAATGCATAGTGTGTATAAACTGAATTTGTGAGTAATTTTGTAGGCAGGAATAATAGTCTCCCTTGTGTATTTTGTATGTATATCCATTGTGTCCATATATTTTTTTTGTGTATTTTGCACGTGTTGCAGGGTGTGTTTTTGTACATGGTGTATATAGGTCTTTTGTAATTGTTCCATATTAGTAAATATATCTTATGTGCTGAGTATATATATTTTGTTAGTAGGCATAACAATGTATCTTCTGTGCATGCCCTTTACATTTATTTAGTCTCTGTGTATTCTGCCTGTGTGTTACATGTTTAGTATTTGTGTACCTGGTGTACACATTACAGTGTTATAGCTATCTTGTGTGTGTGTGTGTGTGTGTGTGTGTGTGTGTGTGTGTGAACATCTGATAGTCCCAGGTCAAGCACACTGTGACAAAATATCTACCCCTGACCTAGGTCTCAGGTATGGGTTCTTTCACCTTCTGTTTCCAAAGCTCTGTGTCCCTCCCACCCCATGTTTTGGGAATTCAGCACCACCTCCCGTGAAGGAGAGGATGAGGGGCACAGAGGCTTTGTGCTGGGCTCAGGATGTCCTGCAGACAGCTTGGGACATGGGTGACCAGGAATGATTGAGCACCCTGGGCCTAGCTCCCTGAGCTGGTGTCCCACTCCACCCCCAAGACAACTGTAGGCTACAAACAGCCACCACTGGACCCATCACTGGACAAACAGCCTGACCACAACTCATCGAGTTTGGGAAATTCAAGCCATTGCTGCTGAAAGGCAAAGAAGCCTAGTCTGGTGAAGCAAAAGTCCCCCCCCACCCCACCCCACCTCAACCATTCCAGGGCCCTCCTGTTCTCTGTCTTTGGGTTGTGCAGTGTTCATTCACTCTCTACTGTACTGGAGGTGAGGTTGAATCTTTACCCATCCTTTGGTTCTTTTAAGCAGCCCTGGTTGCCAGTTTTTGGGGGAGAGATTTTGAATCTGGTGATCAAAATGATGCCTCTGAATCATCTAGGGTCTCCAGCCCTTGGTCCTGGACTTTAAATCTTTCCACCCAGAGGAGGCTCCGTTTAAGTCCAGACCACTGGGATCTGGTTGCAGGGAGTCCTACTCCGTGGTGTCCTTTGTTTCAAAGCAGGAGGTGTCTTCTGGCTCTTTAGGGAAGGGTTCACGAACGTAACTGAGGCAGAGCCAAATGATCACACAAACCACGTGGGGTGGGGGAACGATGAGAATGGAGATGATTAACATGAAGGACTGTAGAGAGGAGGCCCAGGGTGGGTGTGGCCCAGGACAGCTGGAGCTGTGAAGGCCACTGGGCCCTTGTGTACTCGATAAGACAAGCTTCAGCCATGGGAAACTGAAGCTGCAGCACATGGAGGGCAGAAAGACAATTCTAACATCCAAGAATCCTTGAAGACTGGAGTCTCTGAGGCAATGGCAGCAAACCCAGGCCCAGTGGGGTTACCAATAGACAAATTAACCCATTAGTCCTCTTAGACAACCAGCCCACCAAGCAGTGGATTTGCTCCTGAATCTGAACTATAGAGAACGAACGTGTACATGTGTGTGTGTGTGTATTTATACATATATACATATACACATGTATGTGTATATAGGCATATATATGTATATATAATATATATACACTCTAGTGCACATAGTCAAACACATGCATAAATTGCCCTGTGTCAAAATATTGCATAAGCTTATACAATGTTCCAGTGCAGTTATTTCTATAGCTAGCTAGTAGGAGGGACACGTGAAAGAGATATTTGTTATATATTTATGTACACCGAATCCACAGATCCACCTGTCTTCAGGATCAGATGCATCGGTTAGCTGTACAATCTTGCTGAAGACTATGTTAATTCCTAAGGTGCAGTCATGTGAAGCATTTAGATACTGCTTTTCCTGCTTGCTCTCCTGGTTTTGCAGAGGTCTGTGCTCCCATTTGGAAGAACAAGAATAGGATGGGCTCTAGGGCTGGAAGTTCTGATTCCCCATCCCAAAGAGTCAGTCTATTTTTTTTACCCCCTGATTGAGGACTTCTGCCTTAAGGGGGTGGGGGGTGGGGTGGGGATCCTAGTTCAATGCTATTCCAAGGCTATTAATAATCTAAATATGAATACTGTGTAGGCTACTAAGAAAATAGGTTATCTCCTGTGTTTTAAATATTGAGATACATGCAACGAATACCCATGCAGCTCTACTGCATCACTGGTAAATTTCACTGCAGTGTCAGGGTAGCTGAGGCAACAGCACTAGGGAAGCAGATGCCTGCAAACTCCAGTGTAACACAGAAATCGGGCAGGTTTTTGTGACCCTAAAGCCTGCAAAAATGGTGAACTCTGAAGCTGAGAGGTCCCTTGGTTTGTTAGCTTCTCTCCCTGTTGGCCTAAGGGAGAAAATGTGAAACTTGACAACTCACATTCGGTCATACTGAATGTCCCTCCCCGGGGCTTCCCTCGCATCGACACTGCAGAGAAAAAGCCGAATGCAGCATTTTCTGTTATGAAACACAAGCCTCCGGAGCATCTACTTGGCAACTGCAATTTACAAACCCCAGCTTGTGACACAGAAAGTAATTCCAATTCACAGGACTGTGTGTTCTTTTCAATGCAAGAAATGGGAATGACCTTTTGAATAATAACCAAGCTTTAAAGCTAAACCATGATGGCTTTTCTCTGTGAAGAGGGAGGTGGGTTCGAAATGGGGCAATGAGGTGGAGGAGGATGCATCTCCCAGGTGCTGTGTGCATTTAATCAGGAAGGAAAGGTGGCACTGATGTGGTGGGGTGTGTCTTTGACATGAGGTGGCCTGAATGTACCTTTCTGAATCCTGGCTCCATAGGTGCCTCCAATCTTTGGAAACCCGTAAGTTGGTGATAAAGGTAGTCATGAAAGCCAAGGATAGATATTCTGGGTTCTAAATCAAAAGTCAAAAGTTCAAAAGTCACTTTGCACGACTATTGCTTTCCATGCAGAACCAGATACACACTGTAGAACACACCGACTACAATGCAGGCTATTATGCAATATCTGCAGTAGTTCCATTGAGCTGTGAGTACGTTAATAGGTTTCAATCAGACATCAGTTAACATTTTGGTAATATTCACATAGTTTGTGTTAGCCAAGGTACAGTTGGCTGTTTTCAAGTTTTCCTCTCTAAAGTCCTCGTTACTGTTGTTTACCCCCTCCTGGATCTCCATGTAATCAGACTTACTAATGGTTGAGGCACTTCTACTTTTCTTTAGGTCAGGGGAGGATGGGATCTTTGGACAGCTCGTCACTTGCAAGTACTGGGCCTGTTCCTCTCCCTCTGTCTCCCGGTGGTAGAAGTAGTTAAAATTGGACACTATGACAGGAACTGGTAAGGCAATGGTCAACACACCTGCAATCGCACACAGGGAACCCACAATCTTTCCCCCAATGGTAGTTGGAACCATGTCTCCATAGCCTACGGTTGTCATGGAGACAACTGCCCACCAGAAGGCATCCGGGATGCTGGGGAACTGGGACTCTCGCTCATCGGCCTCTGCAAAATAGACAGCACTAGAGAAAAGGATGACCCCGATGAACAGAAAGAATATCAGGAGGCCCAATTCTCTCATGCTGGCTTTGAGGGTCTGACCTAGGATCTGGAGACCTTTGGAGTGTCTGGACAACTTGAAAATCCTAAAGACTCTTACCAACCGGATGACACGGAGGATGGCCAGCGACATGGCTTGCTGGCCCTGCTGGGCGTCCTCTGGTTTCTCAGCCAGTTCTGTCCCCAGGGTGATGAAGTAGGGGATGATGGCCACGATGTCGATGATATTCATGATGTTGGTGAAGAAACCGGCTTTGCTGGGGCAGGCAAAGAACCTCACCAAAAATTCAAAGGAGAACCAGATGATGCAGAGGGTCTCTACAATGAAGAATGGGTCAGTGAAGGAAGTGGACTGCTGGTATCCGATGGTGCTGTTGGAGTAGGTGTGGAAGGTCACCCCACCACCATGCATGTCTTCATTCTCATCCCGGAATATGGGCAACGTTTCAAGACAAAAGCTGACAATCGAGATCAAGATCACCATGACAGACACAATGGCTATAATCCTGGCAGGACCTGAGCTCTCCGGGTATTCAAAGAGAAGCCACACCTGCCTCTGAAACTCATTTTCAGGCAGGGGACGCTCTTCTTCCTTGATGTAGCCTTCGTCTTCCCGAAACATCTCCATTGCTTCTTCTCCCAGCTCATAAAACCGAATCTCTTCGGAGAATATATCTAAGGGCACATTCACGGGTCGCCTCAACCGGCCCCCAGATTGGTAGTAGTACAAAATCGCATCAAAGCTCGGGCGGTTCCGATCGAAAAAGTACTCATTTCGGAGCGGGTCAAAGTACCTCATCCTCTTCTTTGGGTCCCCTAAGAGGGTCTCTGGAAACTGGGCTAAGGTCTTCAGCTGGGTCTCGAATCGCAGCCCGGAGATATTGATCACCACCCTCTCGCAGCACTCGTGGTCTGCCTCGGGGTCATAGGTGTCCTGTGGGTGCCCTGGGAGGGCAGCAGCCTCGTCCGTTGGGTCTCCGGTGGCCACTGTCATAATTGGGACTCAGAGAAGTGCCTCACGCGACACCTTCCAGCTGCCCAGCGCAGGGAGCTCAGGGTGCTGTTGAAGGCTCCAGGAAATGCAGAAGCATTGGCCTGGGCTCCTCTGGAGAGCCCAGTGGCTCTCTGAGAGCTGGAGAGACAGCCTTGCTTGGCTGAAAGACAGAGACAATTAAGGGCATGAGACCACTCAGCGCTGGCAGCCCAACCTGGGTTGCTTTTTGTTTCCGCTCTCTAAGCCAAGAGTTCAGAAACATGACTACCACCATCATAAAAAGGCAAAATTTACTTTTTTCGGGGGGGAGGGGGAGAATCAGAGGGGAGCAGATAGCAGTGTCTCAAGGAAGCAGTGGAATGCCCTGCACTGAGAAAAGGTGGCTGGTACAGGACCCTTCTTCACTGTCCAGGCTTCACAGAAGCCTAAGCCCATCCTAGAAGACTAGAGGGAGCCCTACCCCAGGCACTGAAGTAATGTCTTACAAATACCTGCACCCTGGGAGGCCTTCACGGCTGGGGATCTTGACCCTGGGTCTCCCTCATTACCCCCACCCCAACGACTCTACACATTGCTGTTTTTAAACAGCAGATTGATTTACCTGACAAGGCAGGAATCTGAAGCTCTCTTTCTGCAAGAGTTGATCAGAGGCTGCAGGAATCCTAAATATACAAACAGGCAACCCAACTCCCCATCACGTCTTCTCGCCCGAGCTAGAAATAATGGTGAGTCATCCTGGGCAGGAGGGCAGGCTCCAGGTCCTGGAGGTGAGCTCCAGGGTTTGGCTGGGTTGGAGGGGTGGTGGGGAGCCTGGCCAGGGGCCTGCGGGACTTGGGGACAGAAGAGCTTGGGTCTGGAGCCTTTGGAAGGAAGGAGGCAAGATACAAAGCTCAGCAAAAGCTGGAGTCCTCCGGGCTGTCCTCAGGAGGTGTGACGTTGCCTGGAAGAAACAGCAGTAAGGTGGGACCAGGGTTTCTGGGGAGCTGGTGCCAAGATTTAAGAGGGCTCTGGCAGCTGCCCTTACTGAAGGGGACAGTCCCCCATGCTCACCTGCCATTGGAGTACCACTCCTGAGAACTACCCCTCAAGCTTCCCATCAACTTGAAACTATTCTCCCCAGGAAAAATCCTGCAGGCTTGGCTGGGCCTGTCTCCTCCAGGGGCCTCTCTGGGGCTGAGCCAGATCCCCAAGTCCTCAGATGCCATCAGGAGGGACTCTGGGCAAAGCGTTATTCCTCCTCCTCCTGCCAGGACACAGCATCTCCCAAGGGGAGGGCTGTGCTCACTGCAGCCAGATTACAGCTTTGACCTCCACCAGACCCTGGGAGAAGCAGCAATTCCCCCATCGCCTTCAGAGTTCAACTAGGAAGACTCCACACCCCCCAAGGCTGCCTCTGTCGGAAAGCTAGCCGGGTCCCTGGACTTACTCTCTGCCGGGGACCCCTGGGCCGCAGGCCTCCTTCCAGCCGGGGTGGCATTTGAGCCGGGCAGACACTCAACTACTGATTTTTCCCCCAAGAGAAAATCCCTCGCAAGTCCTCGGCAGGGAGCGCAGAACAAACGCTCAGTCTGCCTGACTGCGGAGCGGTACCTCGGCAGCCGCGAGAGGGAGAACCTGAAGCAAGCCTGCTTCCGGGCTGGCCTACTGCCCGCCCAATCCCGCCGGTCCCAAATCAGGGAGGGGTCTGAGCCCTCTCCCCATCGCCCCGGGCTCGGGCCGGGATTCCTCCCGGCGCATTCCCCGCTCCGCTCAGCCTGGACCATCCTGCTTGCCGCGGCGACAGGCACCCCCTTAACCCTCTCCTGCCCGGCCCCGCCAGTTCCTGCTGCGGGCCGGAACGCCCCCGAGGGACCACCGCGGGTCCATCTCCACCCGGAAACACCGGAGCCTGAACTCTGGGTGTGGGAGGTGGGTTGCCCTGCGCGGTTTGCCCCAGATCTCAGCTTCCCCCTAAGCGCGGGGGCTCCGCCGGCAGCTCACGGCCCTAGGGAAAGGAACCAGCCTTTCTGGGCAGCAAAGTCGTTTTTATTCAGTGCCCGACAGGCGAAAGCAGCCCGGCCGTCCCAAGTGATTGAGATCTTACCAACCGGCCCTATTTACCAGACATGGTTATGCTGTCAGCTGCACTCCCCTCACCGGCCAGCGCCTCTACGTGCCCTCCGTCCCGTGTCACGCACACCCCAGAGGGTCCCCGAGCCCCTTTCGTGCATTCTTCTTCCGCAGGGCGCAAGCCCCCCTCTCCAGCCCCGGCCCCGGAACCCGCCGATCAGAGAGCGGTGGTCGGTACCGGCTCGCCCTCCCGGGCCTTAGCCCGAACCCTCCACCCTGCAGGCTGCGCCTCCCAGCGCCCCGCAGCCCCTCTTGGCGCCGCAGCCCGGGCAGGGGGAGGCAGCACGCGCAGCGAAACGCCGACACCGATTTACCCTTCCGGATAGGCACTCGGAGCCTCCATGTTCGTGGTTTATGGCAAGCACCGGCTGAACTGCGGCTGCGGGCGACCGCGGTGGGGGTGCCGGCGGCCAGCCGGGAGCCGGCTCTGCAGTCCCGCGGGCGGCGCGTACAGAGCGCCCGGCCGCCGCCCGCAGCTGCACCGCGCTGCACCGCGCCACGCAGCGCCGCACCTGGCCCGCCAGTGAACTGGAATTAAAGGGGCCGGCGGGTGCCAAAGCTGGCCACCCAGTTGGTGCCCCCGAGCCTCGGCTCCCACGTCACGAAGAAAGCACCCCATTCTTTGGCAGAGCCCAGGTTACTAACCAGAACCTCTTGGAGAGCTCAGTTGGGTGCTGCCGTGGCCGGGGAACGGGCGGCCGGAGAGATGGAAGGGGCAGAAGTTGAGAAGCGCCCCTGAGGCTCCTGCTAACATAAAGAAGTAGGCAAGGAGGAAACAATCAATAGCAGCTATCCCAGGCCCGAGGAGGGATCCAGCCCCGCGGGAGATGTGTTGCTATTATTACGAGACTGCCAGGCAGGATCTGCAGATCCTCCCCTGGCCTCTCTCGCCGGCGCGCCCCCTCCTCCAGCTCTGCCTCCCCACCTACCCCTTACCCAGCCGAAGCCTTGGCTTCGAAGGGGAATGCAGCAGGTGCAGCCGCAGTGTGGCAGAAACTCGCTGCCACATTCGCCCCCCACCGGGAGGAGTCGCTGTTGGAACAAACAGCACTGCAGAGCCGGCCTTCTGGGCTGGCTTCCCTAACCCCAGGATCAGGGCCAGAAAGTAGGAGTACATGTGGCTGCCCTTTGTGAGGACCAGCTACTCCCAGGATGCGCCCCCTCTCAGACTTTACAAAACCAGCTGGCCTACCGGGCTCTGAAATCAAGAGGGGAGCTCACACCACCCTGGGGTGGGCAGAGAAGGATACCCTTTGCTCTTGGAAAAATGTGTGTGGGTAGCCCAGCCTGCCCTCTGCTAAGATCCAGGGGTGCTCCCGGGGTGCACATGATGGCCCCAGGCCATGGGATCCAAACTGGTTTCTTTGGCTCAGACTCTGCTGGAGGCACATGCTCTGGATTCTGAGGGGGCTGTGGTAGGGGAAGTCTCCTACTGGGTGCTCTCTGCTCAGGGAACCCTCATATCTATGCTTCTACCTAGTGACGGAAGCACTGAGGCCCCATAGGAGCTCAGGACAAGGCCCAGCCCTTGACTCACTGGCCTCTGATGGATTCCAGCATTTCGAAGAGGGTAGTCTTATAAGACGTGACTTAAGAAGTAAGGGCAGTCTGGGAGAGCAGTGAGCTCATGCTGCTATGGGGGATGACAGGGTTGGTTTAGAGCCCCTTGAAGCGGGGCCATTAATTGGCCCAGCCAAACTAGGCCCTGGGGATGTTTGGGAGTCAGCCAGACCCTGACTTAAATCTTTGCCAATTACTAGGCAAGTCAATTCAATTCTCTAGGCCTCAGAATCTCCATCTGCAAAATGAGAATACCTCCCGGGGTTATGGTATGTAAAATGTTTAGCACCCAACAGACACTCAATAATAAAGGATGGTTTCTCTACTATGCTTCCCTAGGAAATTCCCCTCATGACTTGAGTCTCCAGCTTAGCTTTCTGCTATTCCTCTACGTGCCCAGCTGCTGGGTCTCTGTAACTCCATTCTCTCTGCTTCCCAGTGAGGGTAGCTGGCCCTACCCCTCATCCTTCCTGAGGTCTGAGCCATTCCCATCCCTCTCCCCACGGTGTCCTCCAGAACCCTGCTCCTCACTGTGATGCTACTTACCACACTGGGTCCTCATGGCAGTTATGGTTCCTCCATTCATGTCCCTATATCTTATTTTTCCCTCTTTTGTTAAAACCAAAGATGTGGACAGACAAAAGCTCTTGAGGGAGAATGAACAGTCATGCTAATTGGTGACAAGGGCTCGCCAGGGTCAGACGCTGTGCAGAGCAGCTCTGCCCCCACGTGACATTTTATCCTCACAGCTCTAGGAGGCAGTTTCTACATTAGCACTATTTCACAGGAGGGACACTGAGGCAGAGAGAGGGGATGTGACCTGTCCGGGGTCACCTGACGACTAAGTGGTGGTAAAGTAGAGTAAAAGTCAGAGCATCTGACTAGGGGTGTAGTCTGGCTTTAGTCTTATCATGCAGCCGTGGACATGGAGCTGTGTGACCCTAGGTCACTCACTTGAACTTGCTGTGCAACGGTTTTCTTGTAAAATAGGAAGGAGAGCACTTACCCCAACCTCCCTTGCTTCATAGTGTTTAAAGAGAGAGAGGGAGGGAGAAAGGAAAAAGGAAGGAAACTAACAGTCAAGGTTTTTGTGTATTAAAGTCTCATTGTTAGGATCAAAGAGGATAATGCCTGTGAATATGCTTGGAAAAGCCAAAAGCTTGGCCAGTGTGTGAAAGGATCATTTCTGTGGTTACAGTGTCAAGTAATGCGCATCATGCCCGCTATAGCAACATGAGAGAACTTCTCCTGGAAGTGAAATGAGTGGCTCCATCTCCCTCCTTCTGTAAGGGCTTATACTTTGAGTCAGAAGTCAAGGTCTGTTTCTCACAGGGAGGCTTCCAAGATTAATTCTAGCTATCTCCAAGGGGATATATGGAGACCTGGGCTTTGGCTCCCATCCTGAAGTGCTGTTTTTAAATTGACTGCTATACTCTCCCACTCTACTCTATATAGTGGCCAAATGAAAAGAACATTTTAAGGAATGGGTAAAGGGGATAGGCCCGGTGGTGGATGGGAGCTGTATATTTCCCACAAAAACATGTTTTTACTCTTACTCCAAAATTGGGGCTGTGAACACATTGCAAGTAGGACCTTTCGAGGAGGTTACTTCAGCTAAACTGTGGTCCAACCCAAGAAGAATGGGTCTGAATCCTTTCACTGCCATCCTTTATGAGCAGAATGAAATTCAGATCGAAAGAGAGAAAGCAATAGTAAGCAAGAAGCTGAAATTCAATAGAAACTGAAAGAGAACTGAGAGGCCAGGAGACACCTCAATGTGTCTCACCATGGGACAGAGGAGCCAGGACCTAGGACCACTGGCTGTCAGCCCCACAGTGTAGGTCTGGGAAGAAAACATTGCCTTGATGAAGTCTTGATTCAGTTTCTCTTAGCCTCAAACACTTGAGCTCATAAATCCCCATTGTTTACGCCAGCCCACTATATGCTATTGGCTTGAGTAGCTAAAGAAAGGAAAACGGACCCTCCCTGAGATTTTGGAGTTGCTACTCTGTGTCAGTCGTGTATTGGTTGCCTTGAAATCAGGCCCATTGCCATTAACACCCAAAGGCAGTATAGCATAGTGGCTGAAGGACAGACAGCCCCTGGCGCCAGGACGCCTAGGGCCTAATCCCAGCTCCGCTACATTTTTTTGGGGCTGTGAGATACTTTCTTCAAATATAAGTTTTTATTGTGTGGTTGGCATGGAAAACACTTAGAACACTTCCAAGCCCACAGTATGCACTCAATAAGGATCAGCTATCATCATCATCGGCCATCCTTGCTACCACGGCTGCCTTCTCTATTAGCAATGGAAGTGCGAATCATCTGTGATGAGAGCAGATACTTTTGTGTGTCCTGGGCCGTGGGCCTTGGAGCACCTGTCATTTCAGCTGTCCCGTGGAAGATGGTTCTCAAGGGCGCTGGCAGTGTTCCGCCTCCATCACTGTGTGAATCAGGACTCTTTCTGAAGCCATCCTGGCCCACTCAGGCTGCCCACGGTGACCTGGATGCTGGGGGAGGCAAATCTAAATGATCCAGCCTTCCGTCTATGTGAGAGACAACTCATGTTCTACAGCCAGTCCCCGGATGGAGCTCACTGATATGGAATCCCAGATGCCAACCATGGTAACCCACTCAAGGCGATGAGCCCCATGTTCTAGGGCAGGACAAAGGGGGCTCCACCCAGTTTCTTGGACCTGTGCTCCAAGTAGCTGAGCTGGCTTCACCGGCCTGGCTCCCTGGGTCCAGCCCAGGCCTCTCTCCTGTGCCTCAGACTCATCAGTTTCACCTCCCAGGCCTGCTTCTCTCTCACGTACCTCTTAAAGTGAAAGACGTTGCCCGTCATGGCTTGCCCAAACCAGGAGTCCCTCTCAGTTCTCTCTCACCTCCCCCAAACGTCACATCTAGTCAATCACTCGGCCTTCACATCTATTTGTGTCCCTGTGATCCCTGTCCCCCCCGCCACATACACACTAGTGCCACCCTGGTTCAAGCCGTCATCACGCTTGCCTGGGCCATTTCACCCTTACTGGTCCCCCTGCCTCCAGACGAGCTCCCTCTGGTCTCTTCTCCCACAATTTCTACCGTGACTTTCTAAACTACAAATCAGATAATGTCACTTACCCCTTAAACTCTTCAGTGGCTCCCCACTGCTATGATGCCACCATGTTTCCTAAAAGGCAAGAAAAGCCCTTCAAGATTTGACTTCCCTCTGTCCCCAGTCCTAGAAGTCTATATGGCATCACATGGAACGGCCTCCAAGGTTCTAAACTGGCTTGAAGTAGGTGGATTAAGTCTAGACCTGAATTCAGACTGACCTGGGGTGGAGTCCCGGCCCTGCTGCCTGCCTCTCGAGGGACCTCAGCTGGGGTGCTTTTCCTGTCTGACTCTCAGGTTCCACATCTGTAAAACGGGAGTCATGTACCTAAATGCTTGCTCTGCAGAGTAAAGGAGATAAAGTATACCAGGTGTTTCTCTCAGTGCCTGACCTGCAGGAAGGGCTCAAGAAACGTGAGCTTCCAGAAGGTTCCAGGTCTTCCTGCTTTGGCTCCAGCAGTCCTCTCAGCCAGAATCCCCTGCTACCTTCCTGCCTCTCTGCCCTCTTAGCCCTGCAACAACTCCTCTTCTGACATGCAATTCGTGTCCCATTCTCCCTGAGCCTGGATCTCCCCCCACCGACGCAATGTTGCACGGTACCCAGGACACAGGTCCATCACCACGGTAAGTCTGATGAGGCCCGACTCTGTCTCCACCTTCAGGGCAGGGGCTTGTCAGTTCCGCATTTGTATTTCAGTGTCTGGTGCAGGCCCGGCCCAGAACACCTGCTCTGTGTTTATGGACCCTCCAAACACCAGGCAGCTGTATGGTCTCTGTGATGTTCCCACAGGCTTAACTGCCTCCCTCCCTCCTGCCTTTCAGGTCCCTACCCTCGACTTTTCTGAAAGGCCCCTGCTACTGAAAACCCCTGCATCACCACAGGGCCAGGCGGGGGCTGCTCCTGACTCTCGCCAAACAGGCTGGAAGGGGCCAAGAAGGAAGGCTGGCGTTGCATCAGCACCACCAGGGATGTATCAGAGGATAGCCCAGCTGGGAGGTTATTCCTCAAGGTGGGACTGTAGCCCCTCTGTTTCACAGAGAGGCTGAATACTTTGCTCAACGTCACACAGCTAGCCCAGGAAAGAGACAGAACTTAAACTCAGGCACTGTGGCTCCAGAAGGCCTGCTCTTAACCATCCCACTGCATACTCTCATAGCACCGAATATTCAGGGATGCTGTGGGCTGGACTTGTGCTCTCCCAAGACCCATCATCTATCCAGTCCCCTGCAGGCTATAGCGGCTTGTGTGCACCTCCCACCCTCTAGCTCCTGTCTGGGTCAGGCCAGAGGTAGTGTAAGTGGAAGCTTCCAGGCTGGTGTAGTCCATAGAGATTATCTTGTCCACCTATACCCTTGTGCTTTAATCTCTTCAAAGAGGGCAAAAGACTCTTCAACTCAGGGTCCTCCTGCTTCTGCTCACATGCCTTCAGTTCTGGATGCTCATTGCTTCTCACTGTGGGTCATTTCAACTTTGGACAGAGCTAACTTTTCAGTGGCCTTTTGTCAACCTGGAACTATTCCTTCCTGAAGCTTTAAATCACGGGTCCCCATTCCATCTGTGGCCATAAAGATAAATTCTGCCTTCCTGCAGTACATACACATCAGTGCTTTCTAAAATTAATGAGAGCTGTCAGGAGCCGCATGGCTTCTCTTCTTCAATGTCATCATCCTTAGGCCCTCAACTCTTCCTTAAGCACCATCGTTATTCTCTACAAGTACTCCAGTATTTCAGTGTGTCTCACTCCAAGGTTCCTGAGATGAGAATACTCTGCCCAGGTGTGGCCCAACCACACCAGCCCAGAGGTACAGGCAGTGTTGCTGCCCCTGCTGCATGAATGCTGACCACTCATGTTCACATCCCCTAGGGGGCTTCTCTGGGTCTCTCTGTGAACTACAGCCCCTGGGTCTTTCTCCTCACCTCTTTACTGCCTTTGGTCAGTAGGGGAAGGGAAGAAAGCAGGCAGATTAGAACATCTTGGTGTCATGGAAAGACTACCAGCCTGGTGGTTCCAGTAGGAGCTCTACCACTCCCTGGGTGACCTTGGGGCATGTGACCTGGCTCCCCAAAACCACTTAGACATGGCCTTCCCTAGAATGCTGAGAAAAGTAGAATCAGGTGAGTGAAAGATAGGATAGAAAAATATCAGATAACAAATATGTGTTTGCTGAACGGCATGTGCGCTTGTCGGCAGAGGCAGTGAGGCCTTGTCCTGGAAACTCAGATCAGGGGGTTCTGGAGTGATTCTGCCTCTCCGACTCAAATCTTCGAAGGAGGGGAAGGGAAAGGGAGAGGATGAAGGCAGCCACTGAGCCATCTCACAAGCTTTCCTGCAGAGCCAAGATGCTTCTGGAAAAGTGAAGGGAAGATACTCTAGGAAGGAAATAGGGCCTGGGGGTGTGAGGGATAGCTAGGGAAAGGGACAGGGAGGAGGCACCTGGTGGAGAAGCCCGTGGATCCCCCGACCCTTCTACACTTCCAGTCTGGATTCCTGGGGATACCTAAATTGCCTGCTTTTCCCCAGGGACCATGACCTGAAATTACAGGGTCATCCAACAGTGCCACCCAGTGGCCATGAAAGAGAGGTGCATGGAAGTGCCCGAGGAAGCAGAAACCAGAAGGGAGAAATGGAAAAGGACCCAGGCAACCTGTAAAAGCTCTGAGTTTCTTTTACCTTGGAGATGCGGGACAGGGTTCTCCATGGTTCTAGCCATTGCTACATTTTAAGAGTTCTTCAAGCCTCAAAGGACTTCCCCTCTCTCCAGAAGTCTGGCTATTATAAGCTATTGGGTGAAGTCAGGGCTTCCCTGACCTGCAGGGATGAGAGGATGTCTGCAGCCCCTGCCCGGGCCTCCCTTTTTGGAATGATGAGAGGCTGAGGGTGCAGCTGGTAGCTGGGCCTCCCTCGGGTTCATCAGGGCATGGCCAGAGTCATGGTCATTTATCAGTGGGGTCACTGGGTCTGTAAGAGAGGGATGGGAAGTCAGATGGTGGATTGACTTCACAGTGGACTGAACACCACCCCCCTTCTCCTCCAGCTGCACCCCCTCTGAGGTCCATGAGCTTTTGGGAAAAAAGTTTTCTTCCCCTTGAAAAAAAGTGGGACCTCAGAGTTAGATCACAAAGGTGGTGCCATGGTCCCTTAGAAAAGCACAGTGGAACCTGGGAATGAAGACCTAATCAGAACTCTTCTATCTAGGTTTATGTGATAAGGAAAACAGCCAACAGAGGCAGATGCTATTTTTATCCCTGTTCTACAAACACAGAAACCAAAACTTGATGCGGTTAAATAATTTTCCCATGTCCACAAAACCAGTAACCAGGTGCCAGAGGCAGCAGCTGATTTGTAGTATGTCTGACTCACTGGCCATGGGGGCACACAGAGCTTGGCATTTGGAGATGCTCAATAGATACTAGCTGAACAGGTAGATTCTTCCCCCAAAGAGCTGGATGGGAAGCAGAGCTGTCAACAATGGGCTCTAACACAAGGCTGAACTGAATTAAATTGAGGAGATACAAAAGTACATGGAAAGGAAGGATTTAACTTGGCCTGATATCAGGGATGGGTATTTAAGAGGTATCTTTAAGCAGAAGGAGAAAGTCTAAAGTCTAAAGACCCTGAGAAATGTGGCAAGGCTCAGGTTTAGGCATTCCGTGTGGGGAGCCCACATGCCTCATTCCCTACTTCATTCTTTCATTCATTCACTCCCTGAGGAAATGTTCTCTGAAACAGCCCATCACAAACAGCACCGTCCATCACTCTGCACCTTGTCCTGATTTAATTTCCTTCTTATCCCTTGTCTATACCTGTCAATTTGCTATATGCTTATTTGTTTTTGGTCTGATTCTTCTACTAGAATGCAAGTTCCACCGAGAGCAGAGATTTGAGGGTTTTGATCTCTCTTGTATTCCCAATGACCAGAAAGTGCCTGGATTGAGCCGTGGGTGCTGAATCCATATTTATGAAATACATACCTAAATCAATACGTGAATTCTAGGATAAGGAACCATGAGGATAGAGCACAGAAGCAGCCTCCCCTATCCCAGGAACAACCAGCCATGCTGGGGTGAGACAGTGGAGAAGGACATGATAGGGCAGGAAAGGTTACTTGGGTGGAGAGACCTTGAATGCCATGGTGAGGAGTTTGAATTTACATTCTCCTGTAGGTAATAGGGATCCAATGAGGTTTTAAGTGGGAGAGTGACAGGATCCAGCTCGTGTTTTAGAAAAATGATGTAGAAAAGGCTGTAATGGATGGATCTGAGAGCCAAGGCTCTAAGTAAGGAGGAGATGAGAGACATCGAGGATCTGAACTCAGGCCGTGTGTTAAATAAATGAAGGAAGGACAGAACCACAGCAGTGGAGATGGTAGAAAAGATAACATTTCAACAGGAGAGGCATGACAGAGGGGTGGCCAGTAGTATTCTGTGGTCAGTGAGATACGGGGGAGGGGGAGGGAGTGTGTCTGGGCCTTTGGCCAAGCCAGGGGCACAGAGGGTGCTGCGTGTGCCTGCATGCATGCGCCCACATGTATGGAGACAGAGAGCACACGATGGGCGGTGCCCGCAGGCATGGGGCTGGGGGTGCCATGACAGGCACGTCCTGTGTCCAACAAGCAGATGGCAGTGCTGGGCTGATGTTCAGGAGAGAGGCCAGGGGCTGTGGGTGAAGTGCTGAGGGCTGTTCTCATGGAGGGGCTATGCGAAGCCGTAGGGGAAAATGACACCCACCAGGTGAGAATGGAGCTGGACCGAGAAGAGAAGGGGAGGGAGGCTCGGTAGAGCTGTGGTCAGAGAGGTGGGAAGAGTGGCCTGGGAGCCGGGCCTCACCGACACACTTCATTCCCCTCTTAGCAGGACCTTCCCAGCCCTGCCTGAACCCATATCCCTCCCCCCACAACTTCCTACCACAGAATCTCAGCACAGGGCGGGGTCAGATTCCACCGGGCCCCACTCAGGGTCAATGCTTGTACCACGTCAGGGTCAGGATTTCCACTTTGAGCAGGAATAAATAATGGCATCTGTCGAACTAAAAATAAGACTTTTTTTAAAAAGCATTTTATCCAGAGTAGCCTCGGCCTTCCCATTCATCTGACCACAGAGTAGACTGTGGTTTAGAGACCAACCAATATCAAGCCCTGGGGGGAAGGAGCAGGGTCTGTTTTGCACGGGGTTTGGGAGGTGGAAAGACAGCTGGGCTGGCAGAGGGAGAGGGGAAGCAGGGAAGGGGGCAGCGCTGGGCACCCGTGGCTGCACCCCTCGAGGTTCTCACTGCGTGGAGGGGAGACTGACCTGCAGAAGAGCAGTTCCAACGTTGGGCGATGGCTGCTAAGATGCTCTGGGGCACTGCTTACTCTGCAGGCTGGCTGTGGGGGAGGAGGCATGAGAGGGACTGAGGACCAGGAGTCGGGGTCCTGCCTGCTGCTGCTGGAGCATAAGGGATCCCATCCTCGGGCCGTGAGACAGGCCCAGCTGCCACATGGAGAGTGGCCCGTCACGTTGTGATAAAAGAGTCCTCCTCCTCTTCTTATTCCTCGCTGGGGAGTCTGGCCAGTGTAGAATCCCAACCTCCTTTCTGACTTTGACATTCAGTTGAGGCGTGACCCTGGGGAGTCACTCACTCCCCATGTTCTACTTGCAATTGTCTCTCTTGGTGGGCTTACCTTTGGGAGGGAGGCTGGTCGTCAAATGAGAAGGGGATGCAGGAAACTTAAGAAGGAAGCATAAGGAGATGATAGTGAAGCCAGAAAACCCTGCTCAGACCTACTCACATTGCTACCTGGGCAGCTAATCAGCATCTCAAATTTAGCATCCCAAGCCAAATTCTTATTTCCTTCCCACACCCCCAAACCTGACCTTACCTTTTCTCTTTAAATAGCATCACTCTTCATCCAATTCGTTCATGGCCGGAGATAGCCCTTGATTAATCCATCAGCAAATCCTTTTGATCTTATCTTCAAAATATATCCTGAATCTGATCATGTCTTAGCTCCTCTGCTAAAGCCATCGTAGGTCCAGATACTCATCTCTGACCTGGGCTCCCAACAGGTCTCTTTGTTCCTACCAGAGTCTCTTGTAAAAGCCAGGGTGATTTTTTTTAAAAAAGAATCGTAAATCAGATCATGTCACATTTTTGTTCAAACCCCTAAAACTGTCATCCACCACCCTCAGGACTAAATCCAAAGTCCTTCTGTGGTCGAGAAAGCCCTGTCCTATCTGCTCCTGGATACTTTTCTGACCTTATCTCCCTCCCCCATATTCACTCCTCCTGGGCCATGCTGCCTCCTCAGTGATCAAGCACATTCCCACCACGGGGCTGTTCCCACTACCTGGAACACCCTTCCTTCCACTATTCTCGTGATTTTGTCCCTCCCTTTATTCAGGACTCCGCTTACACCTTGCTTCCTAGGCAATGCCCAGCACCTCTTGTTGGAGGAATGAATGAATGAATATAAGATGTATTTCATCCCCGTGTCTGGCACACAGGAAACATTTAATAACCAGCTTGTTTTAAGCCTGGTCTACGCTTTCCTGTCTTGGCTAGGAAATCTGTTCCCCTCTGCCCTCCTCGGGTCACACTGGTTCCCTTCCAGACAGCCACAGAGACCCACGCAGCAATGCGGAAAGGGCCCGATACAAGCACGGCCAGTTGCCACCAGAGGGCGCCACGTGCAGCGGCATCTGCTCACTGCAGCGCGGGCGGCTGCTGCAGCCACCTGGGAGGGCGGGAGGCATCCTCCACCCACGCAGCACGGGAAGATGGAAACTGGAGAGTCACAGCCCAGGATTTCGGGGACAGTACCCGGCTCCCTGCACTTCCCCCAACCCAGGTCCTAAGGGCTTTCAACAGAAGAGCAGGTGAGATTTTGAGGGCTAAAAATAGGTTTCCCCACCCATTAGGCCCCAAACCCCAGCCCCTCAGCCACCTGAGGGGACACCCAGGGTGATCCCCAGCCCTCCTCACCCCTCCTTCCCAACCTGCACATACAGAGCTTGGATCTTAGGGAGGTTAGGTAACTCCTCTCCTCGGCCAGGCAAAACCGCTGGAATAGCACCTTCCCAAGCTGATTTAAGAGCAGAGACTGATTTCATCAAGGGAGACAGATTGAGACACTAGGCACTAACTTGGTGGGTGTCCTGGCTAGGGCGTCAGATTTCTCAGGCCCCAAACCCAGTTTAGCATCTCTAGCAGCCAGACCCGTGCTTACGGTTGGTCTCTCCTTCCAGCTTCTGGCCATGCCTGCCCTTTCCCCTAGCTGTGAGCCCTGTGGAGCCAGGTCAGCCCTGCCAGTCCTCAGTGCTGGATGGACGGTGCCTGAGAGCTCAAAGACTCTGGCTTTCGCCCAGGCGCGCCTGCCCGGACAGGTCCCAGGGACTGGTGGCTCGCTACTCCCCACCCCTCACTCCCACCCCACCCCAGCTTCTGGTACACTCTGACTGATGGAAATGTCTTCCTGATGTTAAGGGAACTCCGTCTCCCAGGCACAGCTGCACATGGTCTCCCCTGGCTTTCTGCTGCCCCTTCTCTGGAGCTGAAGGCTGTGCTGCTAAGCACTGGGGCTCCCCCGCTGCAGCAGAGGGCCAGAGGGTGGGGAGGGCCAGGGGCGTAACCACGCCCAGCAGACTCCTAACATCCAGGGGTCCAACAGAGACAGGGCCAAGAGCAGGGCTTGGACCAGACAGACCTTGGACTCCACGTCCCTCAATTTCCTCCTCTGTGAAATGGGCAAAAATATCCACCTCGGATGGATTTCTGTGAGGCGATTATGTATTCAAAGTGCCGAGAACAGTCTTCCCACAGTGAGCTTTCAACAAAAGTTACGGTTATCATCAATGGTTCTATACCAATGGTTTGCAAACTTAAAAGTCAGAACCCACAGGAAGAAATACATCTAATAGTCATAATCCGATACCACAAATGCATTTATAATCGAAACGAAAGTTTCATGAAACTACACGTAAGGCATTCTGACATTTTCTATTCTATTTCGTGTTTGGGTTGTTGTTTGTAGCTGTGCTTTCAGCTCACTAGATGGATTTCACCTAGGTCATGACCTACAGTTTGAAGACTACTAGACAAAGAAGATTGCCCCTCAACCTGCACCCCACATCTACTCCACCCCAGCCCATACTTTTGGACTCATTCCTGCATCTCCCTATGTCCCTAACACTCTCCTCTCCTTTGGCTCTGAGCCCTTAGTCATCTGCTGCTCAGCTACCTGGCCCGGAACAGTCTCAGGTTATTGCCTGGCTTCTTCATTCTCCCCAGGACTCAGATTGCTCTTCAGTCTCTCATCCAACCTAAAGCTCACTCCTGGCCAGACCTGCCCACCTGGCCCCCAAGCTCTCATTCCCAGCCCTTCCTTCCTGAGTTCACCATCAACAATCCTTCTTGGCACCATGTTTTGCATTCCTCTCTCTACACTATCACCTTCCATTGTATACAAAGTTTGCAACACGCTTTTCACAAATTATCTCGTTTAATTCCCACAGCAATCCCTTAAGGGGCTGAGGAAAGGAGACTAAGAGAGTTTAAGTTACTTGCTCAAGGCCATATAGAATATGAGCCCAGATTTTCTACTACCAAGCCTAAGTATTCTTTCCATTAGTTCTTTCTCTTTATGGAGACATTTTTTCCCCATAAAGACATTTTATATTTTCGTAAGTTGGGGGGGGGGAGGGAAGTGTTATCTGCACCTAGTGGGTAGAGAGAGAGGGTGCTACTGAACATCCTATAATGCACAGGACAGCCCCACCTCCAACAAAGAATTATTTGGCCCAAAATGTCAATAGTTCTGAAGTTAAGAAACACTGTACTAGGTCATGATGCAGTTTAAAACATCTCCCTTGTTTACCTTTTTGGAAAGAAGACAACATTTATTCATCTCCAGGCTTGTAGTCACTTCTCTGCTCAATACTCAAAGAATGATGACAGCAGCACATAGTCACATATTCCCAGTTCTCTTGCTCCTGGAAGATAATTCAGTTGGGCCAGAAAAGTAAGTTTATTCATCCAAAGACAAGAGGCTGAAGGCACATGTCAACTAGGATGCTTGGGGTTGCAAGGAATAGAAAATCCAATTCCTTTGGGGAAAGCAATAAGGAAAATGTATTATCCCACATTATGAGAATACTTGAGGTAGGATAGCTCAAGGATTGGCTTTGTTAGTGGCTCCACAACATTATCAGTGACCTGGGGTTTTACATTTTCTCCTCTGCCATCCTCTGTGTCATGGCTTTGTTTGACAACTAGCTCCCCTCGTGGTTGCAAAATTGCTGCCATCATTCCAGGCATCACATCCAGATATAACTCTCTAGCAGAAGAAGTGAGAATAGCTCTTCCTTGTGTTTATCTTTAAGACCAAGGGAACTTTTCCTTGCAGCCTTCTAACAGACCACTTCTCAGGTCACATTGACCAGAAGGTCCAAGCCCACCTGTGAACTAATCTCTGGAAGAAGGAATGGGATCACCATGACTGCCTTGGAATACTTGGGATTTACCCCCTGAGATCATGGCCATGTGGGGAGTCTGAACACCTGACAGAATTGGGGCTCTATAAAAATTGAAGGGTGAATAAAAAATGAATTGAAGGGTGGGGAGTAGAAAATGGGCTGGCAAGTTATGATGCCTCAGGATGAGATGAGGTACAGAGTGAATGGAGCTGGGAAAGAGATCCAGAAAGAGCCCAGGCCACCCTAACATTCAAAGATCCAGAAGAAAATGAATAAAAAACAGGTTGGGGAGGAGTGGCTAGTGAGATACAATGAAATCCAGGAGATGGTGGGGTCCCTGGAGTCAAGAAGAAGAGATGTTTCTGGGAGGGAATGATCTGCAGTGTTGAATGCTGCTGAGAGGCCACCTGAGATGAGGCTGACAACTGAGCCCAGTAGTGCCCTTTGGTGATCCTGAAAAGCTCCTGCTGGCATGGATGTGAGAGAGAGGGAGGCAAGGACATGGAGGCAGAAAGCACTGACAACAGTTTAGAGGTGTTCTTCCATAAAGGAAGATACACCTTTATAATAGCTTTGAAATCAGGAAGTGTTAATCTTCTCACTTTGGTCTTCTTTTTTAGGGTAATTTGAATTACTCAAGATCTCTTTCCCTTCCAAATGGATTTAGTAACTAGCTTTTCCAAGTTTTCAAAGTGGGATGTTGGAATTTTGAATGATCTTGCATTGAATCTATAGATCAATTTGGGTAGAATTGGCATCTTTTTTTTTTTAATTGAGAACTCTTCACACACATACATTCTATACTTCTTGTACAATCAGTGGCTCACTATATCATCACATAGTTGTGTATTCATCACCATGATCATTTTTTTAGAGCATTTGCATCACTCCAGAAAAGGAAATAAAAAGAAAAACTCATACATACCATACACCTTACCCCTCCCTCTCATTGACACTTGGATTGTTTCCATCTGTCCATGCCCCAGAAATGGGGCAGTGGGTGAGGAGGACACGATGGGAGGTGTTACAGCATCACTGCAAGCTGATGTCATCTCATTGAAACCCTACGATAATCCTCTCAGGTAGGTGTTACATTATTCTTGTCTTACAGATAAGAAACAGGGTTCAGAGACGTTCAGCCACTTGCCCAAGATCATACAGCCAGTCTGTAGAGGAACCAGAAATTGAGTCCAAGTCTGTGTGACTCTAAAGCCTGTGTTTGATCACTATGTGTAGAAGTAAACCTACATCATGACTGTTGGGTTGGGTGGGTGGGGGGAGGCTGATGGGAGGAGGGGCTGCATTTTGAAAGAGCCCCGAGGGAATGAAGGGGTTAGCTGTTGGTCTCGCCAAGAGATGTCCTGAGGGGAGGATGCAGGGTAGAGGTGAGTACAAGGATCAATTCAGGTGGCATATGACATGGGTGAGGACAGTGGTTGAGGTCCTTTCATCTTCCGCATAGCTCCTGCTGTGGAAAACTCTTTTTAAAATATCCTCACCACCCACCCCCAGATGCCCCATGAGTTGGATTATTTTGCCTGCAAAACAAGTTGCATGTATTATGTAATGATGAGTGTGTCTATCCATTGCTTACAGTGAGAGTATTTTTAATGGCCAACATAGCTTCTGGCCAGCATGAGAGGCTGTGGACTGCCTCATTGAAGTGATCGAATTCAGCCCAAAGTAAAGACTTGAAATTCTTGTTTGCTTGGGGAGCCTTGTCACAAGTAAAAGTGTGACATTTCCTCAGCCTTTCTGAAATTCTAAAATCACCTAAGACCCCCAGGATCATTCTACTGGGCGCCCAGACCTCTTGACATTACCAGGTACAGACATTGGCCTTGGTGTCTAACTAAGTCTGTCCTGCAGAGTCCTTAGAACCCTGCTTTTTCTGGGCGAATAAAGCTTTGTTAATTAATTTTTAAACTTTTAATAAAAAATGAATTAGTGAGCTAATTTTAACCATAGCCCTCCCATGTAGCATAATAGCATATTTCAGTAAAATACAGAGGTCTCTGAACAGATGATTGCATGCACAGCATGTTTATAACTCCATTAGCAATCATCAGCAAGGATTTTCAGCTATAGCAGAAAATAATGCAGAACTGGACAAAATTGTCAAAGACAACTATTTCAGAGTTCTGGGAAATGACCAAATTAACAAGTGTGTGAAAAACTGTTGATCTTCTGGTAAGAACAGAGAGTGTCTGTGGTGTTTCTGTGCCCCATTCCTCCTAAGCTTGGATAAATAGTGTTGCTAGAGTGTGGCTGGCTCTAAAACCCAGCAACTTTATTGCTGTACAGGATCTGGAGCAGACAAAAAGCAGAGTTGTCAGTTAAAGTAGAAAACTTGCTATAAAATGAGTGGGAAAAAGCTGATTGTGATAATAAATGCACAGCTGTATGATGATTTTGGGACTCATCGATTGTACATTTTGGATGGTTACATGGTATTGAATATATAATATATATCAATAAAAAGGAGTGGGAAAGCCCACAGTCCTGTTTGCCTAAAGTTCAGATGCTGCTTGGGGTAAGCCCCAGACTGGCAGAGTTGCCAGAAATTTAACAGAGAGAATATGAAATATTAGAGCCACAGAGGGACTATGCTCTCCACACATCCCTAACTGATGGGGAAGTTGTGCTCACATGCAATAAAGATTAGAATAGAAATCAATACAGTAGAAAGCAGAAAACAATAGAGAAAATAAATAAAACAAAAAGCTGATTCTGCGAGAAAATCAATAAAATTGATAAGCCTCTAACTAGTCTAATCAGAAATGAAGAGAGAAGACCCAAATTGCCTATAGCAGGAATGAGAAAGGTGACATTATTGCAGATTATGGACATTAAAAGGATTATGAAGGAATATGGTAAACAACTTTATGCCAATAAATTCAGCAACTTAGCTGGAATGGATACATTCCAGAGAGATACTAGCTACCAAACCTCACACAGAAAGAAAGAGTGAGCCAAATTCTCCTATACTATTTTCAAATTAAATTTATAGTAGAAACCTGACTACAAAGAAAACCCCATACTCAGATGGCTAAACTGATGAATGCTACAAATATTTAAGGAGTAAGTAATAACAGATGTACACAGACTCTTCTAGAAAACTGAGGAGGGAATACTTCTCAACCCATTCTAGGAGGCAAACATTACCCTAATACCAAAACCAGCCAAACATCATAAGAAAACTACAGACCAATACGCCTCATGAATCTAGATGCAAAAATTCTGCCCAAATATTAGCAAATTGAATGCAAAATAATATAAAAAGGATAATACACCAGTAGGTTTATCCCAGGATTAAAAGTTTGGCTTAACCTTCAAAAAAATCAGGCCATGTAATCCACCATATAAAAAAATAAAAAGAAAGACCATTTTATCATCCCATTAGACACAGAAAAAGCATTTGAGCAAACTAGGAACAGAAGGGAACTTCCTTAGCTTGGTAAAGGGCATCTGTGAAAACCTTGAAACTTACATCAAACTCAGTGGTAAAGATCTTAATGTTTTCCTCCTAAGATCAAAAAGAAGACAAGGATATATGCTTTTGCCATTTCGAGTCAAGGTTGTACTGGAGGTGATAGTACAATAAGGCAAAGCGACCCCCCCCAATAAAAGCCACATGAATTGGAAAGAAGAAAGGAAAGTGTTTTTATTCACAGATGACATGATCGTCTACATTGAAAATCCTGTGAACTCTAAAAAATCTATTAACTTAAGAGAGTTTAGGAAGATGCCAAGATTGAAGGTCAATGTACAAAAATCAATTGCATTTCTATACACTGGCAACAAACCATCAGAAATTGAAATTGAAAAACATCATGCATAATAGCATTAAATATATGAAATACTTAGGAATGAATCTGGCAAAAGATGTGAAAGCCCCACACATTGAAAACTACAAAACATTGCTGACAGAAATAAAAGACCTAAATAAATGGAGTGATATCCTATGTTCGAAGGTTTGAAGATTTGATATTGTTATGAAGTTGTTCCCATATTTATCAGTAGATTGAATATAATCAAAATAAAAATCCCAGCAGGATTTTTAGTAGAAATTGACAGATTGATTTCAAATGAAAATGCAAAAGAGCTAGAATAGATACACTTGAGCATGTCAAAATGGACATAGACACAAGGTCATCCATTACAACATAATCTGTAATAACAAAAGACTGGACACACCCCAAGGGTCCATCATGAGAGGATTGATAAAATAAACTATGGACCACCCATGGATGAAATATCATGTTGATATTTAAATATGTTTAAATAATTTTAATATTTAATATATAAAACAAACTCTGGGATATTTTATAAAGTGAAAAAAAGCAAGGTGAGAATGGTATATTTAGTGTGCTATCTTTTCTTAGTATAAAATGTCAGATGAGTAAAAATATATATTTGCATTTGTTCATATTTGCACAGAGAAATACTAGATTAATACACAAGAAACAATTCAAACTGTTTTCCAGGATAGTAGGAAGAACAGGGCGGACAGGGTAGGCTGAAAATGATACATTTCAATGTGTGTCTATTTTTAAATTTTTGATTTGTAAGAAACATTACGATTCAGAACAAGAAAACTATTTTTAAAATTCACCATGAGTAGCTAAAACACAACCATTTTGAAATGCCACTCTGCACAGTCCCAGGATGAAGTACAGACTCTTAACGGAGAGTCTCAATTTCCCAAGTTTCCCAGGTTTATGTCACTCCTTGTACCCAGGCCTCCAGCTCCAGCCAAACCTGTTTGTTCCTGATTTCCAAAGTATGTCATGTAATCTGGGACCTGTGTCTTTGTTGTTGTCACCCCCTTGCTTGGAATACCTTTCCTTTTCCACTTGATCAAAAACCTTCAAGGCTCTAATCCTACTTTTCCTGTAAAACCATAATAATAATAATAATAATAAATCACCCCTGTTAGGATGCGGCAGCCAGTGCTGCTGGTTAATGCATTCAGCATTCCAAAAGGTGCTTTATAGTATTCAATTTTCCATCCACAGTAAGTTTCCATCCAGAAAGCACCATGACTCACACCTCAGTGTCTGGGGTCAGACAGGCCTGGGATAGGCTTTCAACTTAGCCCCTTTTTGGATCTGTGATTTGGAAAATCACATCATTTTCAGAAGCTTTAATTATATCATTGGTAAAATGTGAATAGTAAAACTACCTACCTTATTAAGGGTTAAATGGAACATTGGAAAGAAAAGACCTAGCACACTGCTTGGGGCATAGTAAGTGCTCAGTTAATGACAGTGAACGGGTAGCAGACTCTACTCACCGCCCTAGGCTGAGGTCTCCTTCACAGGACTCTGAAGTCCTAACCATCAGGGCCTCTTGTTTATGCCAACAACACTGTGCCAGCTAATGCCATGCTATCTTTATCTGCCCTCTTTGTTTTTCTCTCATCAGGTAGGTCATAAGGGTCTCTAGGGCTAGTGCTAGCTCTGGCTTTCTTTGTATACTCTGTGATGAAACCTGACACTTAGTATTTACTTAATAAGTGCTTACCAATTAATTCTGAGGGAAGGATGTAGGGATGGGAAAGGAAAAAGGTGGGAGAAAATGAAAAAAAATAAACCATGGAAACTAGACAGCTAAAGACTAATTTGATTCTGGAAAAGGCCAGTCCCTGGTCTGTAAGGGGCTGGGGAGGAAGCAAGACAGATAAGAAACTCCTACAGGTTGGGTGGAGCCTGCAAAAGGGACAGGAAGTGAAACAGTAGGACAGGAAGTGGAAAAAGAGGGTATTGAAACCGTGCCAGATATTGAGGGAAGCATTCACATTTAGAGGGAATACCCGTTGAGTTTCCCCTTTTCTTGAATTCATAAAACATGGTTGACTTAAATGACATTAAAAGGCCACTGCCACTGCCTAAGTACCTTAAACCATGAAGGCTTATTGTTTGGTGATAGTGATGGTGGTGGAATAAGATCAGAGTGACCAAGACAGGCTTACTTCTCTTTAGCTTGATTCAACTTTAGGCTTCTCCCTGACTCCAGGCCCCTGACCTCCCTTACAGTTTGGCCCCTTACATTGTCCAGATGCCTTAGAGACTCCTAACTAGGTAGGTAGTTCCTTAACTCCTTCTTTCTTTTTCTGGCCCTTACAGACTCCTTACAGATAAACATTCCAAACCAAATGGTCCTAATTGCAACCTCAGTTAATCACTCATCCACCCCAGTGACCAACCCCCTACCATCCACCAATCCACTCCAGCCCTTCAAAAGTGTACTCTTCTCTGTTTCAGTGAATTTGAGTTCCACTCTCACTCCCCTACCATGGTAGCTTTGAATAAACTCTTCCCTGCTTGTCTCACACTGTCCAATCAGTTTTTTTTTTTTTTTCCCACAAGGGCTTTGAACAGATCACAGGCTATACCTGCGCCCCGAGGGGGAAAAAGTAGTGTGCAGCTGAAAGAGTTCATGTGCATGAGTCATGCAAAGGCCAAGAAGCAATCTGCTACTCTGTCCTCCACACTGACCAGTACTGAGTAGGAGTCTGCATCTAGTTTTGATCCATGGGCTTTAAAAAAGAGCGAGAAATGAGAGAGAGTCCAACCAAGTAGATGAAGAGTGAAGTGTGCTCCCCTTTTATGTTGAGCTTTTGCAATCCCACTTGTCCCTCAAAGTTCCTGTGAAGAAGCCTCCCAGATTTAGAACTGATCTGAACATTCCCCAAATTCCCAAATAACTGGTTTCTACTCAGTGATAGGATTTACCCGAGCAGCTTTGCATGAGAGGAATGAGAGAAAAGACTCCTGTTTTCATTTCCCAGCCTGCTCAAGCAAAAAAAAATTGTCTAAGCAATGCTTTGGCTTAAACAATGGGAATTTATTTGAGAAAGATGAATAACAGAAAGTCCAAATGAAGACATCATCAAGGTGATGCTTTCTACCTGAAGACTGCAGCATTCTGGGGCTGGCTGCTGGCGATTCTTGGTCCTTGGCTTATTAAACATCAAGGTTCATGGCAGTGTCTCCTGGCCTCCACCTTCTCTTCTGGTTTCCATTGATATTCAGCTTCTGGCTGCTCCCTCTGTGGCTTTCTCTCTCTGAAATTCATTCTCTTATAAAGGATTCCACTAATAGTGTTAATACCCATCCTCATTGAGGTGGGACACACCCAAACTGAAGTAACTTCATCAGAAGTTCCTACTTACAATAGGTTCACACCCACAGGAGTGGATTAAGTTCAAGAACATGTTTTTCTGGGGTATATAAAGCTCCAAACCATCACAACTTCTCCCACCCCAGCTGTGAATCCTCATGGGCAGGGATCCATCTTATTTGCCACAGTGCTGCTTTGGAGTGCAGCACCCCATTGGTGTCCCAGCATACAAGAGGTACCCAATAAATACTCATTGGTTGCGTTCTCTCTGCAGAGGACCAGACATAGGAAAGGAAAGATATCTCCTTTCAAGGAGATGGCTTGAAAGGCTATGGGAGGCCAAATTAGATGCCCCATCTCAGTGCTACTGTGACACCTGAACTTCCCACATTTATCATTAATTTTGCAGGATTTGCTTGTCCATTTTAGGACCATCTTCCCCCCACTGATCCTTGGGAGCAGAGAATGACTGAGTCAATGTTTTACACAAAGGAGGAGCAAAATAATGATTTGCTGAGTGAGTCAACACAACTTCACGATGCTGGTTGCTTTAGAGCTCAAGAGAGCTCGTCTTGGCCTTGCCGGTCAAACTCAGGAATGAGGCCTGGGGCAGTAGGTCCTGACAAGGTCTCCTCAGGGTTTCTGTTTGATTTCATTCATCTTCCAAGGCCATATCCATGAGGATCTTCGAGTGTCTCCCAAACTTGGCTGCACACCAGGATCTCCTGGAGGAGTTGTTAAAATCCCTTATGTTCCTGTTGTACCTCAGGTCAATTAAATCAGAATGTCTCAGGGTGGGAGCCTGGCATCTGTGATTTTTGAAGTCCCCCCACCCCCACTCCAGCTGATCTCAATGGGCAGCCAAGTTTGGGAGCCACTGGTTTGGGGAATGCATTTGCATTATTGAAATTGAATGTCTCAGTAAATCAGAAAATTAAATTAGCAGGGAAACCCCATGCTTCTGGTACAACATAAAACTGAAGTACCACTGTAGCACATTTACCAAAGAGCAATGGATCTAGTGTGATGCTCAGAGTTTTTTCAGATGCCACTAACATTTGTAGATCACCTACTTTGTGCTGGTCACTGTGCAAGACACTTAGACATTCTATGATTTTGATGCAACAACTTTGGGAGATGGGTACTAAGCCCAGGTATGATTGTCTGCAGAAGGGGTTGCCTAAGATTTGAAGACAGTCCTCCCAAACCAGTGTGTTTTCTGGATTTTGCTACTTCTTTTCTGTCCTCAGAGCTCTGCTGCAGTTCAATATGCAATAGTATTTAACAGATTTTCTTGGATGAGTATCCAGAGCGTCCATCTGCAGATGGCCCTGCCATTCTTCTGGATTTTAGTCCCTTTCTATTCATGTAGTGAGATCTCGGGGAATACCAACTAAAACTAATAACAATGTAGGCCAAATAAAATCCAAACCACACATGTGACAGCCAAGCTAAGGTTGGGTCACTCCTGGAACCGCCCCCAGTTCCTTTTCTTGGTTAGCACAACTAGTAGGGAGTTGGATATGGTGTGTGGAGAATGCACTGCACATTGTTCCTGCCCTTCTCATTATGCTTTGCCACAGTACTGTAGGATTGGCAGAAGAGGACCTGCTGGCCTGTACCCAATAGGGGGCAAAATGTGGTGTGCAGCTGTGGCAGCCAGGGGGCACATCTTTGTCTGCTCTCTAGTAACTGCCCCCCTATTTCCAGCCTCAAAAGCAGCCCATGTGAGGAACATGGCATCCTCTACTGCAGTTCTGGCTACATAATCGGAGAGACCCTAGTGCTAAAATGAAAATGTGGAAACCCTACTTCAAAAATTAGGAACTTCAAGATGGCAACAGCAGAGCATTAAGTCAGCCTGGGGCCCTTCTGAGCATGGGACTGCATGTGACTATACAAACTGCACACCAAGGAAGTAGTCTAGGGTATATTCTAGTTTGGCCTAGGGCAGGGGAAGAGGCATCCTTCAGGAACAAGATGCTGATGTCCAAATAAAGGCCAAATGGGCTGTGGGTAGTCAGGGAGCACAGAAAAGGCTGGGAAGCACAGAAGTAGGACTGGGTAGCTTAGGCTCAATTCTGTGGGTCTCTTGGGAAGGAAGCTTTGCCGCAGCTGGAGCTTCTGCGTCTCTTGTTAAGGCTGGGGACTCCCTGGGGGCCAGCTCCAGGAGGGAGGCTTTCAATGGCCAACCAGGAAACATGGCCCGGAAGGAAGCAACAGAGAGCCAGCCTGCTAAGTGACTTTTGCCAGGTCATTCTCCTGTGTGCCTCCATGGTCCCATCTCTAAAATAGAAAGGTTGCACGTCAATATGCTGGAATCAAATTCTACAGCATCTTGGAGCTGAGTTGGATATCTGTTGGATCTACCTAACCATCTCTTATGTGCCTTCCATCCTATTCCATCTTGAGATAAATAAGTTCACAAATCATAAAGAAACATGCATCTTGGTCAGATTATGTGGTTTGAGATTAGGGTTTGAAAATTTAAGTGAGCATATCTGTAAAGTACTTGGGCATTAGCCAACATTCTTAGCGAGAGGAATTTTTACCTCTTTGCCAAAAGCCACCTGCTTAAAATAATATACCACTACTGAGGCCACATTATAACTTTGTGGGCCCTAGGTTCTTTTCTGTTAGTGGGATCCTTTCTCCATAAAACAAAATATTAAAAGCGTACCTTAGTACTATATTGGTATAACAAAATATTAATATTAAATATTAAAACGCTTTATTTGACCTAAAAGTTCATTTTTTTCCCCTTCTGATTTTAAAAGACAGTAAAACCTTTTTCAAGGACCTCTAGAAGAATTTTGGGTTCTTGGCTACGTGCTCACTGTGCCTAATGGACAAGTCAGCCCTGGCCACTATATGCTCCCTCTGCCATACCAAGGTAGAGCAATGTGCACTCAAAGCTCCTTGGGCCCCCAAAGCACCAGCATTTGATTACAGCTCTCTAGACATTGCAGCCCACTCACTGGGATCTGAGAGCAATCCTTTTTGATCTTTTAACTTTTGTGACAACCAGAGAAAATAGAACAGGGACTGAGGTGAAAAAAAAATCCTCTTTGTTTAGTAGGCAAATGTTTGTGTAATTGCAAGGTGGGCCTTCACTTTAGAAGCAGTTTAGCACAAAGCCATGCCCTCAGCAAAACTTCAGATGGCTCAGCCGTGGTGTTGGCCCAGATGTGTGCATGCCTGAGGGAGAGCCCAGATCTCTCTGGCGCCAGAAAACACATGGGTTATGTTTAAATCTTGTCCTGGTTGACCTGTTAGTGTAATGTGCTCCATTCACAGTATATTTAACTCTGGCCCTTTACTAATCAAAGGAAAAAAGAGACAGTCTAAAATGTTCTGGCATTTTCTAAATTTTCTTTCTTCCCTTGACAACCCTGCGATGTAGGCTGGTTTGGCACAGCCTCCTCGGCACAATTGCTCTCTCTTTCCTCTGCGTGGTTATTCAGCATTTTAATTGTTTGTTGCCATGTTTTTCTCCTCACTAGACTCTGAGCAACCTGAGGGCAAAATCCAAGTCTTCGTAAGTACACGGAGTGTCTGGCCTCTGGTGGGTGAGAAACACGTCTATTGATGAATTCATTCATTCATGCCTACTTTCAGTAAATGATAATAATAACTGGTAGAAAGTGCAGTAATGGCAGAGAAGGGGGGTTAACTAGGAAGAAGAGAAAAGAACAAATCCCATGAGGAGATAGAACTAAAAGTAGAAAAATAAAAGAGGTAAAGAAGGAAAAAAAAGGGTATTCACTCACATAATTCAGTGGGAAGTCAGACTGCAAAAAGCAAGGGCTTTTTTTTTTTTTTTAACATGGGCAGGTACCAGGAATCAAACCCAGGTCTCTGGCATGGCAGGTGAGAAGTCTGCCTGCTGGGCCACCATGGCCCATCCAAGCAGGGGCTTTTGAATCAAATGAATCAAAAGTTAGTTAAAAAAAATTTTTTTAGTTAAAATCTGAGTGTCCTGTCCTTTTTTCCCAGTTAATTACTACTGCAGTATTTGCACGGGTCTTTGTCCCTCTAGGCTATGGACTCCAGGAAGGCAGGCACTCCCTGTGGCAATCGCCTCCATATCCCCAGTACCTTGTATGATGCAGTAAATAGTTACCAAGTTACTCAATGGGTGGCTCACAGTCTCAGTTCCCTCTTTTATTTAAAAATAAAATAATAATATCCTCATTTCAGGGTTGTTATGAGTAATACTTAGGATTAAAATATATAAAAACCTGGCAGGCATTTGATAATTGTTAATTGAGTGCTATTATTAAGAAAAACAACAGACTCTAATTGTCTTCCCTGTGTCAGGCTCTGTGCTAAGTGCTGGGCACAAAAGGGCAAGTGAACATGCAAAGAAATGCAGCTTCTAGAATGATTAAAAGTTTGAGAAGCCCAGCATTACCACCTACTCTTGCTGACCCCCACAAAGAACCTCAGTAATCTATAGCATCCACTTGTAAACTGCCCCTCCCTGTCCATGCATTCTGCAGTAAATCCTGAAACCCCTCAGGCTGTTCTCCCATTCTACCACCAGATGGCAGCAAAAAGTCCACAGCCTGCATCAACACACTGGGCAGTTTTCTGTCTTCAAAGGAAGGAGCAGACCCACGGCTCCCACCTCTCCTACCTTGAACTGCTATTTGGGAATTCCAGTGAATACTTTGGGGATTGGTCCTTTCCTTTTTGTTATCAACCCTGAAGCCCTGCCTCACAACCTGGGGTCACCCCACACCCTGCAGTGTTCCTATTTGGAATCCTTCCCAGAGTACCTAATGCGTCCTTCCTTTTCCTCCACTCCCTCATAAGCCCCTTTTGTTTTCTGTGAAGGCTCCGAATCCCATCTGGTCCCACTGCAATTCCCCTCCTCATTCCTTGTTACACCTCAACAACAACCTGTGCTTTGTCTCCTGTCCCCTCTTGTCTTTGCTTGCACCATTTCCTGCCAGGAATGTCCACATTCCATAATTGCCGCCCCTTCTTTTCTCTCACTCCCTTCAAAGCCCGGCTGAAAGGTCACCTCCAGGAAGTCTTCCAGATTGACACTGGCACTGAACCCTAGAAAAGCCATGTTTTAATCCTGATCCATCCTGTGCAGGCAGCCCTTTCTTTTAATCCCTATTCGGTACTGTAGGTTGGAAACTTGATTAGACTATCTCCACGGAGATGTGATATACCCAATTGTGGGTATTAGCCTTTGATTAGAGAGATGTGACTCCACACATTGTAGGTGGGTCTTGATTAATTTACTGGAATCCTTTAAAAGAGGGAACATTGTTTTGGAAAATATTTTAGAGCCAGGAGCCACAAGAACCACGAGAGCTCATGCGGCCAGAGACCTCTGGAGATGAAGAAGGAAAATGCCCCTGGGGAAGCTTCAAAAGAAGCCTGGAGAGAAAGCTAGCAGATGCTGCCATGTTCACCATGTGCTTTTCCAGTTGAGAGAAATGCTGAATGTCAACGGCCTTCTTGAACCAATGTATCTTTCCCTGAATGCCTTAGATTCAGGGAATCTATAGGCTTCTATAGCTTTGCTTTAATTTGGACATTTTCTCAGCCTCAGAACTGTAAACTTGCAACTTTACAACTTGCAACTCTTATGTGTGCTCCATTAGCACTTCCTTTCTTGGTATGTGCTCTCTGGGTTTCAGGTTTGCATTGACCTGGTTGCATGCTGCTTTATCAGCAATCTTCAGGTGTTTCCTGTCACCCCAGCAAGGTTGGGCAAGAATAAGTCTTTCTTTCTTTCTTTTTTTTTTTTTTTGTCTTGCTAGTGGCCCATCAATTTTATTGATTTCTCAAAGAGCCAACTTTTGGTTTTATTGATTCTTTCTATTGTTCTTTTGTTTTCTCATTCATTTATCTCTGCTTTAATCTTTATTTCTCTTCTTCTATTTGCTTTGAGATTAGTTTGCTGTTCTTTCTCAAGTTCCTCCAGGTGTGATATTAAGTCCTCTATTTTTTCTCTTTCTTGTTTTTTAATGTAGGCATTTAAGGCAATAAATTTCCCTCTCAGCACAGCCTTTGCCACATACTATATGTTCTAATAAGTTGTATTCTCATTTTCATTCATCTCCAGAGAGCTACTGATTTTCTTAGCAATTTATTCTTTGACCGACTGGTTGTTTAAGAGTGTGTTATTTAATCTCTATATATTTATGAATGTTCTCATTGTTTGGTGGTTATTGAGATCCAGCTTTTCATCCCATTGTGATCAGAGAAAGTGCTTTGAATAATTTCGATGTTTTTAAATTTATAAAGACCAGTTTTGTTCCCCAGCATCTGATCTATCCTGGAGAATGTTCCATGAGCACTAGAGAAGAATATATATCCTTGTGTTTTGGGGTGCAATGACCTATACATGTCTGTTAAATCTAATTCATTTACCAAGTTATTTAACTTCTTTATTTCCTTGTTGATCTTCTGTCTGGTTATTCTATCTATAGAGGAGAGTGGTGTATTGAAGACTCCTTCTATTATTGTTGAAACATCTATCACTCCCTTCAGTTTTGCCAATGTTTGCCTCATGTACTTTGGAGCTCCTTGATTGGGAGCATAAACATTTACGATTGTTTTATCTTCTTGGTGAATTGACCCTTTAATTAGTACATAGTGTCCTTTGTCTCTTTTGATGTCTTTACGTTTAAAGTCTATTTTGTCCGATATTAGTATAGCTACTCCTGCTTTCTTTTGGTTACAACTTGCATGGAAAATATTTTTCCATCCTTTCACTTTCAATCTATTTGTCTAAGATGAGTCTCTTGTAAGCAAACATACAGCTGGATTGTGTTGCTTAATCCATTCTGCCAATCTGTATCTTTTAATTGGTACGTTTAGTCCATAAACATTCAAAGTTATCACTGAAAAGGCATTTCTTGAATCCACCCTCATATCTTTTTTATTTTATTTGCCAGATCTATATATTCTTTCGCTCTTTCTCTTTTTATATAATAAGTCTTTCTTTTAAGAGAAAAAAGATAGTCGTTCCTAACTCCCCTCATTAAGTTCGTAATAGTCACTGATGGGCATAGGAGAAATGAAGGAAGTGAGTGAGTAAGGTGTGGGAATGGGGAGAGAGAGAGTGTGTCATGGGAGGTAGGAAATTTGAAGTGAATTAATCCAGATCCTTCCTCGCTCTGCCACCGCGATTCCATGGTGAACAGGACAGGAAAGAGGACACTGGAAAAGCCAAAAGCCCAAGACAAATCTGATTTCTATTTTCCCTGAAAATCCAGTGCTTTCTGAGGCTTACAGATAAAACCCCAACTTTTCATTCATGTATTAATTCATTCATTTAGTCAGAGCATGTATTCAACCCTGACTGGCCAGTAGGTACTGAAAATACAAGATAAGACCTTCTGTCAGTCCTCAAGCTCCCCAAAGCCTAATGGGAGAGACAGGCCAGTAAATAATGCTATGGGGAGGGGGAATGCCACTGTTGCACGGGGGGCTGGGCGAGCAGAGAGTGGGGAGAGGGTGGCAGAGGTCACAGATGGCTTCCACAAGAGGGACAAGGAGATGGGCCCTGAGGACTGGCAGGGGTTAGTAAGTCATGCAAGGAGTCAGGAAGACAAAGCAGGGAAGGCTAAGGGGATTATAAGTAGTAATTCATTATGACTGGAGTATTATGGGTAAGAAATAAATGAGAAGTGCATGGGGAGGGTAGCAGGGACCAGCTCTTATAGGATCTGGAAGGCCATTGGAACTTTATTTTGGAGATTGGAGAGGCTTAAAGGATTTGAAGCAGAGTGTTGAAATAATCAGATATTCCTAGTGGGAGAACCACTCTGGCTGCTGTAGGGGATGGGCAGGAGGCAGGGGTGCTGGAGGAAAGAAGACCAAATGGGAAGCTGTTGCAGTGGTCCAGGTAGAGATGACATGCATACGACCTGGTGACAAATATTGCAGTGATCAAGTCAGTAGGCTTGTGGACCCATGGGTGAACCTGTAGAATATGATGATTCCATGGGATACAGGGTAGGGAGTGCTGAGGGATCTGGTTGTTTCTGCGAATATCTCAGGAGATAGGTCTGGGCTGGATCTCATGGAGATCCTGAAGTATGCACAGATGAGGCATCCGACATGGATGGCATTGCACTAGGGTGATGCACTAGGTGAGCATCGAAAGAGAAAGAAGGAAGCAGGAACATTTAAGGGCCTCAAAGAGAAGGAGGAGCCAGCAGTGGAGATGGAGAAGGCAGGCCAGAGAGAGAGAGAGAGAAGGAAAACCAGGGGCGAGTGGTGTCTCGGAAGCCAGGGATGGTGGTGAGTTCAACAGTTAGAGGCCAGGCAAGATGAGGCCATTGAATGTATTCTTTGGAGTTAGCATAGTGGTTATTGGGAAAGCAGCTGCAGTGCAGGAGTGCTGGGCCAAGGCTGCGCTTGGGGGTTGGGGAGTGAGTAGGAGATGAGAGGTGGGGAAATGACATACATAGAACTCTTTGAAAAAATTTGACTCTAAAGGAAATGACAGAATTTGTCATCCATACTAAAAAAGATGGTAGTAGAGAGTAGGGTTGAAGAAATGTTTTGTTTGTTTTAGGTGTTTCATTTATTTTTAGATGGATAAAAATGAGGGAAATGGCTGCTAAAAAACAGTTGAGGATGCAGGAAAAATAAGAGGAGAGGATTCCTAGTGGAAGGAAGGAAGAGGAGGACTCAGAGCACAGATGGAGAGACTGTGCCCAGGTAAGACCTGCAACACTTCTTTGATGAGAGAGAAAGAGGCAAGGATGGGAAAAGATTGGCTCTGGCTGAGAGTGAAGGGGGTGGCTGAAGTTGGGGGACCCTGGAGCCTGGAAGAGAAAGATGTCCACTGAGGCAGGCTGAGCATTGTTCAGAGCCTAGGTGAGAAGGAAGGAAATGGCAGGATGCCCAGTACTCGTGATTGTGTGATTTCTCCATCAGGACCCAGAAGACTGGGTAAAGGAGTGAGGAGGCTACTGTAGTATAGACCCAGGGTGGGCCCTTGCTGGGGAGGGACAAGGGTTATTGGAGTTGAACATGTAGCAAAAAATTAGTGAAAGCAATGGCCAGGAGTTGTGGGATGCCTCCTGGTGTGAAAGAAGACCAGAAGGCGCTGACAGGTTGGGGAAGAGCGTGATCAAGGAGACAAGGCTGTGGTGAGAGTGGGATATTTGAGATTAAAATTCCCAAGGAATAGCAAATACAATTCTTGTCCAAACCCAGGATGTGGCCTGGGTGGGGTGCTGGAGAGGAGTCAAGGGGTCAGATCTTGGAGGTGAAGGTGTCAAAGGTGTTGGATGGATGGTCCACATGGGCCTGGATGTCAGGGTGACATGTGGGCTTAAGGGGAAGCAGAAGCCTGTGAGTGGGGGGCCAAGGCTTTCAATGACTAAGGAGGGACGAGGTTGTCAACAGGTGGCAAAATGAGGAAGGAAACCTGGTTGTGCAGCCTGGTCCCAGGAGGCTGGTAGGATCAAGAAATTTTTTCAGGAGGGCAGGGGAGTGGAACTCTGGGGAGAGAGATGTAGGGGAGGATAAGGAGCCTCTATTTGAGAGGGCTGTGGGCTAGGCAGTGCTTGTAGGGAGGAGGGATGCTTCCTTAAGGTGAGGACTTGCAGGAAGTCCCTTGTCAGGCAGGTGAGGGTCCAGAGGGTGCAGGGACATGCTTAGGAGAGAGGAGAGCAGCGGTAGGGGGAGGTGATGTCCACACCAGTGTGATGATGAGAGGAGGGCTGGGCAGAGACCCAGGGGTGCTGCTTCCCTCCCAGGGCCTCTGCTCCTCCTTTAGCCTCTCCTTTTCTTCCTCTGTGTTCTCCCCTCCCAGAGTCAAAATAGAGCACCCCTCTGTGGCCTTCAGACAATGGTCTGCTAACCACATGACTCTATAAACAGCAGGATGAATGCTGACCCCTTGTAGGGTATGACCCAAATCAGCCTTACAGAGTGACTGCCCCCTGGCCTGGGCCTTTCCACAGGCATTTCTCCTTCTCCACTCACCCTGAGACTTTGTTCTGCCAAGGGTCAAGGAAGCCTCGACATTTTCCTAGATAGTGACCTTTGAGCAAGAGGGACCTCAAGAGATCATTAGATCTAGCCCCAGCCTTTGGATAGCTGAGCTGGCGAGGCTTGCTTAAGAAGGGGCAACCAGGACAAAATTAAAATGAATCTAATGTAGGTTTTCACCAACTACCTCTTTATACAAACTTTTGGTTCACTTAAAGCTTGGATTATGAGCTCTTTGTATTCATCTGAGCTCAGAATACATATTCATGATGTGACCTTGGGAAACATAAGGTTGTGTTCTGTGGTTTCCCCATCTTTTCAATGAGGGGGCTGATCCAGAGCAGTTTTATCCCCAACTATGTTAGGTGGAACCAGGGGTTCAGTGCAAAAGACTGAGGGTCCCCCTGGGGTATTAAGGGGAAATCCGAATGAGGATGGTTCCCGGGCCCTACCCTGGCCTTGACCTGAGCAGCTTCTTACCTACCTGAATCCTGCATGCAATTTTGGGAAAATTTTGCATAGATTTTTTTTTTTTTTTTACATGGGCAGGCACTGGAAATCGAACTCGGGTCCTCTGGCATCGTAGGCAAGCATTCCTGCCTGCTGAGCCACCGTGGCCCGCCCTGCATAGATTTTTGTGCATGATTTTCTGCATGAAATTTTGTCCTGCTGCCTCAAACAGTGCTAACCTCCATGATCTTACCGACTTCTGATCCTGCCCAAGCCCGATGCCTTTATGTGCTGTGTGAGGTGTCCTTTGTGGTGCATCCTTATCTGCCTCTGCCATTTTTAATGCCTAAGCCCTTGTTGGGTTCCCTGGCCTCTGCAACATATTAGGTAATGAGCAGAATATCTCTGGCAGTGGTGGTGATGCTCCCTCAGAAATGTGACTTTATTAAAAGTCTTTCTGATGCACCAAGGGCTCAGGTGCTCAGTGGTAATCTTGGTTAGGAATTATATCCTGAGTCTAGTGAGTAGAACAGGCAGGTCCTTCAGCCAATAGAGTCCAACCTGTTCTTTCTCACCTAGCACCAGCTGGGAGCCTTCCTTGCTGAGCTGGCAGCTGTGAGGGATCATTTCATCATCAGGAAGCCTGCCCAGCTGGGACCTTTCTGAGAATGCCAGAGAAACTACATCTGTGAGTCACAGCTCAGGGAAAATCCAGCTGCTCTGCTCAGTCCCAGCCCCCGTGGCCAAAGGGAGAGCCTGAAGGCGGCCTGAGAGTAGAAAATAGGCTGCTTTGTTTTTCTCATTTTCCACGGCAGCTTACCAGATTTACATTTCCCCATTTCATGAAGAACCCAAAGACTCACCCACTCTGTGGCAGATGGTAACGTTCACAGCTTTTGAATGTAGAGACTTTTGGCTGAACCATTGAGTAATTCTTCTGACCCTCTGGGTTCTCACTTTTGATTCGTCACCCTTTTTGTTTGACCCAAAGTGGCTATAGCCAGGCTTCATAGTCTGGTACAATGTATTTTCTGGGCAGTGAAATTTCAGCAAATGTGGTTGGATTGTAGAGCAGGTGCGATGAATCAGGGAAAGCGTCCCAAGATGTCAGGAGAGATGAACCTGGAAGGCGGGTGGGGCTTTTTGCAGGACTTGGCGAGATGAATTCTTGGTGACAAGAGCTGTCTTTTTTGAAGAGACTGAGATTGGCCAGGTGTGGACTGAAAAGCCATAGGTGATACAGGGCTAAACCTGGAGCAGGCCCTGCAAGCATTTGGGTGATAGTTCAGGAACGTGGTGGAGAAGGACTAAGAAACTGGGGAGCAGATCTGGAATCTTTTCAACTTTGCTGCCAAAAGAAGCTTCAAGTTCCATTCTTGGAGAAGTCTTGGTGGAGCAGAGAAACTGCCTTGCTTTGCCTGGCATAGATCAGACACAGGAGGTAGACTTGGTTCTAAGCAGGGGATTTGGGGATAGGAGCAAGGGGGAGTGTGTCTGGAGCTTGTCTGGAGTAGCAGAAGCAGGATGGCAAAGTCCTGTAAACCATGCCAAAAGGGAAATAGCTGAAGGGGGTGGGGATATTTGGCCTAGAGAATAGGAAAGGACAATAGTAATTTAAAATCCTTGCTGCTTTAGATGGCAGAACTGAGTCAAGTAGATGGAATTAACAGGAAAAAAAAATTGTGATTCACTAGAGAGAGAACTGATAGTTTTTTTTTAAATTTTTTAATAGTATTTTTTCCTCTCCTTATTGGCTATCTGATAGTTTTAAGACAGTAAAACCAAAGCGTAAGAGCCTGGATGCTACAACAGAGTCACAATGGGCAAGAATCAGGAATCCTGCCTCTCAGATATGGTTGAGACCTACTCAGTACTGGCCTGCATGGTGATTTTTAAAAATTGCATCAGTCACCAATAGAAACTGAGGTAGGGGAAAGAAGGAGGTATGTCTATAAATCCATGTTTCTAGGCCTTTTGGAAAAATCTGAAGATCTGATCATCAGGTTCATATTGTCTCTCAGAAGTGAGACCTGGGTGTCTGCTGCTTCCTCTGAATAAGGCAATTGCATCCCAGTTCATCACAGGTGCCATCTCCTTCCACATTGCTTACATCTGCACAGCTTCACTGATTCCCAGGTACCTGGCCCCTATAGGTATTGCAATTTACAACCTGTTATAGTTAACAGGCCAGGTTCTGAATCTTGTCTTTGCCATTTTTTAAGCTTTTGTAACCTTGGACAAGGCACTCAACCTTTCTAAGTTGAAGTTTCATTCTCCCAATATGGAAATAATAATAGTTACCCTGTAGATTTAGAGAACTCAAGATGAGGCACACAAGAGCTTACGAATTCATAGCTGCTGGGGAGCTGTCCAGCAGCAGAATGGTTAATCTCAGGAAGCCTTACGATTTCTCACCAATGACAGACCTGTAGAGTCTGCACGTCCTTGAGAGGCCAGAGCTTGCAGAGAAGGAATGCCCACTAAGAATCTCTGAAAGAGATGGGCCATCCATTAATTCTCCATGGACTCTTCCCAATGACCAAGTCAAAGGTGTTGATTTAGGGGCTGCCTTTGATACGGATTAAAATAAGATTTTAATATGGAAGGAATTTGAGGAGAAGGGAAAAAGATGTCACCCAGAGTGACTTGCATCCACCTGGGAGGCTGTGGCATGCTCAGAGTGAGCTGGGGTAACTGCCCCTGCTGACTGGGGTGTGAGAGCACCCCTCCCCCCCACCACATCCTTTCTCACTGTAGGGATAAGTTGTGTGCACTGGTGGCATTTTCTCCCTTTACAGCTGGCATGTGCTCATCAGTCAGCTCTGCAGGTTGCACAGCTGCTGAGGCAACCAAACTCATACCCATCCCTTGGTTCTGTGATAGAGAATTTCAGAAAACTTAGGAACTGCCTGGGCTATGGGTCTGCCCCTGCGTGGAGCATGGGTGTTCTGGATGCCCATCAAGTGGTCTGAACTGAGCCAGACCCCAGACTTTGGTGGCTGGCTCCCAAAGGGCCCTGAGAAGTCCTCTACTGGAGCAACATGGAGTGACCAAGAGATTTGGTTCTGTTGCTAAGCATTTGTTTATTTTCTGAACCCAGATGGTAGCAGAATTTTATTCTTAAGATTCTGAGTAAAGAGAAGACACATCCTTACCCTCAGGGAGTTATCAGAGGAGAAAGAAAAGGGGATCTACAGGCTGTGAGTACAGAAGCACACAAGGGAAGGAGGTCTCATGTGTATCAGACATATCTGGGCAGAAGCGTGGAAGAGAGAAGGAGGTATCAACAGATCTGAGGACCACCAAAGGAAACCTGCTAGGATCAGAGAGAGGAGGCTATGATGACATGGAGGCAAGGGCTGGTAGGCAAAGTTGAGTGAGCTGAAGCATTCTCAGTCTGGATCTGTTTCCCTCACTCCTTCTCCACTCCTCTACTTTTCTTTTCCTCTCCTTTTATTGGCGTTTGCTGTGGCCCTGACACCTAAATAGCATTTCAACTAGGAAGCATCAAAAGCCTTTCCATTTGTCTCAGCCCTAGGTGGTGTTTCATGTGCCTATGTCTCCCTTCTAGCTGTCTTGTAGAGAGCAAAGCAGCAGGAGGGTGATGCTGGCCAGGGCCTGCCCTCCTGCTAAGTCATTATAATGGCAAAGCCCTCACTTGCACCATGACATATACAGAGGTCAGGGATCAGGCTTTTGGTTCTCATGCTAGAGCTAATCCACCTTTTTGGAACTCTCCCACCTCTGACCTCTTGGGGGCACCTGTCTCTCAGGGGTGGGCCCTCATTCAGCTTTGATATTTGCTTTGGGCCTCTACAACTGCTGATTACCATGCCAAGCCATGTCTGATGGCTCTTGGCTTGGGTCTGGGAAGCTGGAAAGCTATTCAGACAATAGAGTCTAAATTAAAGATTAGATCTGAGAGGGTTTCATGTACTTCATAGTATGATCTTGACGGGAAATTTATTTGCTGTCCTCCTGGTTCTCCAACATTAATAACTTAGTAAATCCTGTTTTGACATTTAGAGCTGATTTGCTTACATTCTACTGAACTGCAACTGCTTCATGAAAGAGTGGGTGTGTGTTAGGAGGCTGGGAGGAGTGGGGGAAGGCAACAGAAGTTTTAAAGAAGATTCATGGCTTGGGCACCAACTTTATACATGAAAATACAATTCAGCTTAACAATTGTGGATCCCTTAGTATATGAAAAGCCCTAGGTTACACTGCAGTGGGAGAATGAAGTCATGTAAGGTACTATCTTCTCCCAGGAAACTTATGTTGGAGAAAATAATAGCAAATACACAAAAACCAGCTAAATAAGAACAGAGTGCAAAGATAGATTTCTCCTGTCCCCCTTTCTATTGCACACACACTCACCATCAAACACATGTCTGTACATATCTGCTCAAGATCAAACCAGTCTTTGGATTTTGAGAGTTTTGGCCATCAAAACCTACAAGTAAACTCCTTGCATTTTAAATCTGAATTTCCTTGAGTGAGGGTCTAGTTCCCTCCATGCTATCTATTCAAATTTAATACATGCCATTTAAACTTGCTGGGCTTTGGTTTCCTCGTCTGTAAGATGGAATGACTATGCTGATGTCATAGGGTTGCTGAAAAGTTTAAAGGAGTTAAAACATGTAAGTGCTTAGAACAGTGCCTGGCATAAGAGTAGGCCTCATTATTTCTAAAGCTGACCGATTTTTTAAAAAAGAGAGTAGAATATGTTAAACACCACAAAAATTTAAGGCTTATCTAGTTAGGGGTAGGGAGGTCAGGAAGGGTCTCAGGTGGCTTGGAGGAGAAAGGTGCCCCAGGTATCAGGAACAGCATGAACCACAGAGCAGGGGGGCAGGAAAGCTTGGAATATACATGAAAACAGGGCAGAGTCTAGTTAGGCTGGAGCACAGAGTAAGGATAAGGAGGGTTGGTTTGGGGGGCAAATGGAGAGTCTGGAATGTAAAGGTGGATTGAGAATTGGCACATTTGACAATAGGCAGTGAAGGTCACTGAAGGTTATTTGAACAGAGAAGTGGAATTGGAGGTAGAATCTTTCTTATTTTAAAACTAATAGAATACAATGGATGATGAAGATGGAAGAACTGAAGGTGAGAACATATTTTTCTGCCTGAGTGACCAAAGGCATGGTGGTATTTGCTAGAAATAGGGAAGTCAGAAGAAGGGCTGGCTTGGTGGGAGAAAGAAATGCTTTGTTTGAACAGTTTGGATTTGAGTTGCCATCCCAGGGGCAATGACTGACAAGATGTTGGAAAAGGAGGAGCTAAAGAGAGAGGTGGGGTATTCCCAAAGAGAGTAAAACTATGGAAATGGAGGCGTTGATCCGGGAAGAGATTACAGGAGAAGAAAAGAGAGTTGTGGACTGAACCTTGAAGACAGAACATTGAGAGGAAAGGCAGCTGAAGAGGAGCCATGAGGAAGAGCAAAGAAGAATGATTACTCATGAGGGGAAGTCAAGCAGTGCCATGAAAGCCAAAAAATGGAGGAAGCAAGACCTGAAAATAAAGGCTACCTGGAGACTGCTGGTGCCTCGCAAAGACTTCTGCATAGAGTTCTGGGATGTGGCCATATTGACAGGATCTGAGTAGTTGTTGGTGATTGAAAAAAGTCTTTGTGTAAAGAGCAAACTTAAAAATAAAATAAAGGAAAGGAAGGGGAATGAGAGTGTGGGAGCACAAGGAAGAGGCAGTTCAAAAGATTATGGGGAAAACCCTAAGAGGTTTTGTAGAATTTAGGGAAGAGAAGAGCCTATTGAGTTCGTTAAAGTCCTCCCTTCCTAATGTATGAAATTAAGAATGGAAAAGAGAATTAGAAAAAGAGGCTGGATGATTGCCAGACACTAGAATATTAAGAAATTGGTATTAATGGCAGAAATGGAGAATTTTAGAGGGTATATTTAGACTGATCGTTGAGAAAACAAAAACCATTGATTATGAACTAATGCTAAATCAACTGAAATATTTTAACAAAAACATTTATTCTTAAGGAAAGCAATAGGCTATTAAATATATCTAAAATGTTGGGTAGCCAGAGGCTGTGAAGGAGAAATAGAACATGGTTCTCCAACCCCATCATTTACCTGGGATATGACTGACCTTTCAGATTTCTCATCTGTTTAATAGGGATAGTTATACTTTCCAAAGCTGAGGTGGTGGTATAAGGACTGAATGAGGTAAAGCATGAGAATTATACTCCCAATGCCTTGCACATGGTAGGTTGGTGCTCTATAAATATTAGCTCTTACTGTTATGTGCTTTTCTTGGCTGTCTGTTAATACAGTATTGGAGCAGTTTGGCAGTGGATGCCAGGGGATTTAGATGGGCAGATGCTCAAACATTTGGTTGGGATAGATAAACTGCAGCTGTTATGGAAGTGAAAGATTGTGTGTGACTAAACAAAAGAGAAAAGGGAAGAGAAAGGAGAGGTTTGAAGAATAACAGAAGTACGTGCGAGTTTGTGTGTGTGAGTGTGTGTGATGATAAAATTAGGGGGAAAGGCAGCATTTTATTACTGGCAGAAATGGATCTCATGGTATCGTTGCATAGTTGACTCAGGTACAGGAAACTCTCCAAGTTGTGGCTTCACAGCTTGTAGCTGTGAATATTGGTGCCCTTTTTCAACCCTCACCCATCCAGCCAAAGTTCCAAATATACAGCCCAGGGCGAAAGATTTCTTTCATTAGCTACTTCGTCCTAATCAATGACTATCCCCAACACTCTTTCACTTCAGGAAACCTGAGTATCCAGAAACTGGAATAGTGATTTTCAGACAGGAAAGATTTGATACGTGGTTCAGGTTCATGGTCTCCATTCTCTGAGCCTCAATTTTCTTATCTGTGATGATGACATAAATCTACCTTTTTGAATTGCTATGGAGATCAAATGAAATAATGTGTAAGTACTTGTTAACTATAAAGTGCTGAATAAAGGTTATCTTTTTGTTCTAGTTTCCCTTAAAGTATGCTTTGGATGTGTTATATGTGAATTTATCTAGTCTTTTTGAACCTGTTTGCATTGTCACTTATTTTGCATTTTGAGTAACAAACTACATAACTTGGCTACTTACTTTCTTTCATTTGGTATAAACTTACTTCTCCATGTGTTCAGCTGAAGTGACTGAAGAATGGAAGAGCATTTGGGGAGATAGTAAGTAATTTTTCCTGCATACTGGAACTTCCTATCTCTCCTGCAGAATGAAATTAATGCTAATGTTTTAATAATTTGAAGTCTATCCCCATCACACATTGGAACAGCTGAAACAATGCACAATCCTCACTAATTAACACTTTAGTTTGGGGGGATTCATGTGTGTGCGTGGGTAGAGAGAAAAAGAGAGGGAGAAAAATGTACATTGAGTGTACATTTCTCTTACCCAAACGTTCCCACTTTTCTTTCATTTTTTTCTAGTCTAGGGAGCCCTTCAATGCTTACTCTGCCAGTGAGACAGTTTTCTCTCTGATGGCACTCTTCCTTTTAGCCATGGTGTCAGCTTCCTTGAGCCCTGCTTCCGTGTATCAGGTCTGTCTGTGGGGAGGTGGTAGAATGAATTCTGTTCTCCTAGATGTATGCATCATAGTCTGTGATGCAAGGTAACCTGCAGATTATCTGGGGCCGGTTTTTAATCCCAGCTTATTTTCCCTCTAACTAGCCTCCCTTGCTATCCTTTTCAGAGAGTGTGGGGAAAATGCATCCTCATTTAAAAATTATCTCAAACGTCTGTTATTAGCCTCCGACACAGTTGAATATATTTAGTGCATTACTAAGTCCTTAAAAATGACTTTTGGGGGTGGTGCGACAGTGGCTCAGTGGCAGAATTCTCACCTGCCATACTGGAGACCCGGGTTCGATTCCTGATGCCTGCCCATGCCAAAAAAAAAAAAAGACTTTTGTATGATCCATTGTTTATCTCCAGCATTGGTCCCACCTATTAGCAGAAATTAATTAGAGCTGCTTGTGTTTAAACAGATGCATACTTTCTCCCTCTCTTTTTCTCTCTACTCACACACACACATGAATCCCCCCAAACTAAAGTGTTAATCAGTGAGGATTGTGCATTGTTTCAGCTGTCCCAACATGTGATGGGGATAGACTGCAAATTATTGAAAGAGGAGCAGTAATTTCATTCTGCAGGAGAGATAGGAAGTTCCTGTATGCAGGACAAATTACTTACTTTACTTTCAGTCTGTTGCCAAGAGTTGTACACCAGACTTCCTGGACAGCATAATCCAAAATTGCTAAGGCTGGTGAGTTGGTACGTCCTGATCTTTCTTGATCTCCCTGGAGTCAACTAATAATCTTGTAGTGAAAGGCAAGGGTGAAGAATAGTGATTCCAAAACCAATATCTAAAAATGCATACAGGGAGCTGGGGCCACAATTCCCAGGAGGACGCTTGGAGAACTCCTTTGTGAGGAATATTCATTTACCAAAAATCATTTGTTGAGGTCAGGTTTTTGGTGGCTTCCATAGTTGACCTAAACTGATGACCAAGACTTGCCTCTGCCAGGCTGTTTGCTCCCTGAGGGTGTCTCTCCCCACCCTCCAACCCCAGGGAAGCCTCACTGTCTTACTCCCTACTCATTCTTCAGTTTGAAACTGGTCTCTCTAAGCTATCTAATTCCATTGTGAAAATGGGTCATCGGGACTTCTTTATTTACTATTCCTTAGTTCTCCCCACTGTTTGAAAATTGAGGGATGGTTGAGTTGCTATGGCAATTCCCTTCCCCCATTTTTTTTTGTTTCTCAATTTTTTTTACATTTTATAAGATCACTATTTATAGTGCGCAAAGCTGCATTCCCCTCCACCACTGCTACGCAAAGGTTTCCTGTCTGACCAGAATATTAATGACTAAAGCATTATTTCCTAGTGATGAAGTGAAGAGGCCCTCCAAAGCAAGCATTTTGGTAGTAATATGTGTTCTCAGGACCAAGATTTGGTCTCTGTATATGAAGGACCACAGTCAACAGAGCTGAAGACCCAGCCTTATAAAATATACCATGCACATGTTGTGTACGGCAGAGGCAAGGAGGTGTGAAATGCAGAGTTCACACCTTGCAAGGACAGAGGGAATGGAACTTCTAGGTTCTAATTGTACCAAGTTGAGATGTCATAGCCAGGCTACTAGGAATTACTGGGAGATTTGCAAGATTGAAGATGACTAGAAATCAGCATGGAATAATGGGGTGGGGCAGAGGCTTCATCATTTACTAACTATGAAACCTCAGTCTTCTCATCTGTACACTGTACCTGCCCTGTAGGACTATTTGGAGAACAGAGATACTGAACTCTACGCATTTGGCCGTGATGTGGCCTCATGACTCGGCTTTAGAATCCCAGCTCTGCCAATGCCTAGTTTTATGACTTGTTACAAATTACTTAACCTCTCTATGACTCAGTTTCCTCATCTCCAAAATGGGGATGGTAATAATAGAACATATTATTTGAGGTGGTTTGGAAGATTAAATAAGTTAACACAGGCAAAGACTTAGAACAGTTCCTGGTACAAAAGAGATGTTTCTGATGTCGTTAGTTACAGTCATTTGATAAATGACAGCCATTATTTTAGCAGTTTATCAACATCCAAGAAGACTAGCCCAAATCTAGGACTTTAACTAGAATTTACAGCTGTTGGGGCCTAGGTTTGGTGGATGCAGTTTGTAGAGGTCATTTGGTTATGGAATGAAACATTTAGACCAAATTGAGAAGTAAAGTCTGAACCCTAAATAGAAAAATAAAACAGTTTTTCAATTCTCAATGCTAAATGATGAAAATATTAACTCTGCCATATTTTGGGACTTCATAAAAACAAATTTATATAGGATCAAGGTGGCTTTTTTACATTAAGCCTAATTTGAATTTGGATATTGTTTATCCACGTTGATAGCTCATAGGTCAGAAGAGTCTCTGAGTGAGCTCATGTAGTAGCAATCTGCTATTAGTCTTTTAAAAATTTTAATGTGCATATAAATTCACTGCGAGGATCTTATAAAATTCAGATTCTAATTCAGTGGGTTAGGAGTGGAGCGTGAGATTCTGCATTTCTAACAAGCTCTTAGGTGACTCTGTTTTTTTCCAGGGACTACTGAGTAGCAAGAGGATGCATGCAGATTTTGAAGCCAGCTTTCCCCAAAGACAGCTTTAAACAGAGGTGGAGGCTGAGGGGAAGAGGTTCCTCCAACTTCCTATTTAGATACAAAGTTATTAATAAATATGGGCTCTTATGAGGGAAAAAGATTAAGAATGACCAGGAGAAGCTAGAAGCCTCTTCCTTTCCTGAGTGAGACCTTTTTGACAAGGGAATTCAGGAAGCCTGACTTTTTTGTTTTTGGCCCTTTGCCAGAAACTTCACACGTACCTTCTTGTCTCATACAAAGGTTTTGCTCAGCTTTACGAGGCAAACATAATTACTTACTTTGTTTTGTTCTTGAAGCATTTTCAGAACCCAATAGATCTCATTTTCCTGAAATTAGTTAAGACTTTTTTTTGGCATTGTGTGATTTATTCAGAATATTTGGATCGAGCCAATGGAGACATAATTATTTAAGCATAACCTTAAATGTTTCAACTCATTGCTTTCCTACTATAAATCTCTGACAATCACTTATTCTAAAGGTTTGCCCCTCTCAAAATTTTTTTTTAAATGAAAGAGAATAGGAAAAAAGAAAATCCAAAACAAAACTCTTCACATGTTTTTAACAACAATAATGGTGATATGTAACAGCTGCAAACTCACTTCCGAATTACCAATAGAGGAATTAAAGACCCGTGTTATAAGATGAAAGGTTTAGCTACTTCATAAGATGAATCAGCAGTGACTCACAATTACAAGTCTTGTGATTTGGAAATCTGAGGAGTTGTGAGCTTCTCTTTAGAGGAATGGACAAACTTGGAAGGAACATATGCAATTTGGGAAAAGAAATGTGAACGTATACTTTCTCTTTAAATTTCAGATTGACCATGATTCTAAAGAGCATGGTGTGATTTCTATTGATCATAGGTTCATTTCATTATAAAGCTCCTCCTAATTGGATTTTAGATGTCTAGCCATATAATCCACCCCATTATTGCAAGACTGTCTATATTAATACAGAAAAACTCATTTCTATCAGGCTATTAACCAAGGTCTGTACCATATCCCAAAGGAGTACACACATCAAGATTTACTGATGCCTGCTGAGGAGGAACTGTCCTTTTAGTGGCATCCCCTTTAGCCCTAGCAGATGCCTATTCAATCAACCAGTAACAATTCAGATGGGAGATGTGAGAGTATGGCAGAGATGGGCAAGAACCTACATTTCAAAATGCAAAATTTTCTGCAGCATTAAGGATCTGAAAGATGTTAAAAGGCTTCAAATGGAACCCGCACAATAGGATTCTGACTGAAGGCTCCTCAACCACTGGGAAAAGATAAAATGTGATTTATCTGAGAATGGCTATCATGATCCACCCTTAAAACAGAGGAGCTTTGTTCCTCCTAAGCTTGTGGGAGCCTGTTACAGTAGCAGCCTTATAATTTGTCACTGAATAAATCACCAATGCCAAGTTACATTAATTATATCTTCTTCTTTGGCTCCCTAAATTCCTCTTTAATAGACATGAAGGAGCTGCAAATAAATAATATGGGTTGAGACCCACTTGAAACCTTTAGAGTGAGTGTTTTACTTTCCAATAATCTGTCTTCTTTCTATATTATTGCAGGTAGGAAATTTTACAATTTCATTTTTATTTAGGAGTTTGCATAGAAATTTCAATAACTAAATTCTAAGTTAGTCAGTGGCTCTTGATGAGAAAATGACCTAAAATTTGGTGCCTATGGCGTAATTTAAGGCAAATTTGCAGTAGACCCAGGATGAGAATATTTTAAAAGTGGGAGTCACTTTGGGGATTTATTGAGGTATCAGTGGTACATCCTGAAGAGTTAAAGCACAAAAGCTTTTGACCAAGTGGAATACTTCAAAGGACTGGACATTAAACTAGTCATCTGATGAAGTCTGGAGACTCCTGAAAATGTTTAAATTCTGAGGTTAAAATTGCACTTGAGATAAAATCTGATTTCCTGTTTCTAATTCAAAAAGCTTACAATAAGGACCCTGAAGATTCCCGGAATAATAAACAACTCTTCTAAAACAGAAACCATATGAGGTAAGCATGGCTGTCTTGAAATACTGATTAATTTCTTCAACACTAATCATGTGTTTCACAATTAAGAGGGAAGACTTCCAAGAGAGAGACATATTTGGTGTTTCACTGAAGCCAAAATATTTCTAAGTACTGCAATAGTTTGAAATGTTTGATAAGATTTTCCACTGCTAAGACAATTATCTAATTTCCTCAGAGCATATTTGTTTTACATATATGAGTCTAGTGTCAAGAACCTCTAAACAGTGGTACATCAATAAGCAGCAACTTGTGCAACTTGTGAAAAATAAGTAGATTGGCACAAGCTGCAACGAACTGAAAATCCTTCCTCAACTTCCTTTGCCTTATGCAGTCCTTTCTGTCCTGCTCAGTCATCAAGCCTAAACTCCTCTCTTATTTTCTGTAGGTCCTTGGGCTAAGCTACTTGCCCCTTTCTTTTCTTGTAGTATCATGAGCCTACCAGTATAGGACTTGTCACTATGCCATAACCTTAGGCATTCTCATTTTCCACTACTTCTATGAGTTTTTTGAGGGCACAAGTTATGTCTTCTCAGTGTCTTATGCATTCAACATATGTTTATAGAGCACCCGCTGTGTAGGAGGCATGGTAAATACAGAGATGACTAGGACACAAATCAATTCAAATTGTTCACAATTTTGTGAAGAGGACAAGAGAGTAGGGAATTATATATTTTAAATTCTTTGAAAGAGATTTTCTCAGGACTACAGGAGTATATCATAGGGCTACTTATCTAACTTCCTAGAAAAGATGTCACTTAGGTCTTAAAAGATAATTAGTTAACACACAGCTGAGGAGGGCAGTGTGGATGACAGAAGTGGGGAAGAAAAAAATTCCAAGAGAACTCTAGACTGGGGAGGGGGGAGCAAAAAAGAAGGTATAGAGAAGAGAGAGCATACTGAATACAAGGAATTCACAATGACTCTGGGGTGACTGAAGCAGAGTACATATTGGAGAGTGATAAGGGATAAGATTAGAAAGGCTGACAGGTGCTGGATCACGAGGGATCTTATATGTTATGCTAAAAGGTGTGAGCTTCAGCCTAAAAGTTTTGAGGAATCATTGAAGTATTTTAGTCAGGAGAGTAATTAGCATATGTGTGGTTTAAAGGGATCGCTTCGGCTATAGTGTGAAAAATTTTGGAAACTATTTCATTAACATAGGCAAGAAATTACAAGGTAAGAAATCATTCAGAGTTGGAGGTGACAGACAAAGTTGAATCAAGAATTTTGGGAGCTACTCTAGAGGCTACTATTAAACAAGCTTCAGCTATTTACCATGGTTTGCCAAACCTCAACCAGAACCATTCACGCCAACCTAAAGAACACCTAAGGCTTTATCTGAGACTTTATAAAGTTTCTATGCACTATTATTACTTTCCAGAAATCTACAATCTCCAGTTGGGTCTTTAGGCCAGAAAAGTCCTGGAACCCAGAGGGACCAGCGTCTTCAGAACATCAGCTAGTTCCATCCCCCATCCCATATTATTGACACCCCTTTCCAATATGAAAAAGTTAGAATGGACATAGTCCAAATACCCCTAAAGATTGGGAGAAAAAGGTCAAAGGAGAAGGTGGAGTTATAACAGAGAAGATAGGATTTAACAAATGAATATGACTGCTGAATCATATTAATATTTCTTTTAGTCTTCAGTGCCTCGGAGAAGCTAGAAGTAAAAACCTAAAATTGTGGAATTGTATGTAACCTATACCAAACTCTGAAATCTGTTTTACAACTAATTGTTGTGGTGTGCTTTGAAATGTATTGCGTTTTTGTATATATGTTATTTCCACAATTAAAATAAGTAAATAAACAAATAAATAAATAAAAAAGAATTTATTGGGGAGGGAGAAGGAGAAGTCTAAAATCAGATGATCCCCATATTTCTAAACAGTAGTTTAAAAGGGAGAGAGTTCCATTCTCCAAGATAAAAAATACAGTTAAGGTGAGGTGGGAATTGGGAGCTGAGCAAGGGAAATGTAGCTCTGTGTTGGACATGAGTTTGGGGTACCTTGGATAGTCCATCAAAGAAGAGACATCTAGCAAGGAGATTGCCATACAAAAGATAAATTGTTGGTATAAATCAGAGGGCCCCCTAGAGCTGGCTAATGCAATCTTTGCTAATTGGAAGGCTATAGAAGAATCTCCTCTTCTATGGCAGGGAGTAGATCTTGACTACCCAGGCACTGAAAAATTGTCTGTAGCTAATTTCCATCTTCCACTGAGGGAACATTGTGTGTTAAATTGTGCCCCTCCAAAAGACATGGTCAAGTCCTAATCCCCAGTACCTGTGAATATCATCTTATTTGGAAATAGGGTCTTTGCAGATGTAATTAGTTAATTTGGGTTCATACTGGATATGGGTAGGGCCTAATCCAATATGGCTGCTGTCCTTCTAAAAGGGAAATTTGGACACAAAGACAGACATATAGACACACAGAGGAAAACACTGTATGAAGACAGAGGTAGAGATTGCAATGAGGTATTTGGTGTCCAGAGGATACCAAGGACTGCCTATAACCACATCATAAACTAGGAAAGAAGCATGGAATCAGTTCTTCCCTAGAGACTTCAGAGGGACCCTGGCCCTGCCACCACCTTGATTTTGGACCTCTAACCTCTAGAACTGTGAGAATTAACTTCTGTTAAGCCACTCATTTTGTGGTTCCTTGTGTGCCAGTTTGAAAGGATGTATGTACCCTAGAAAAGCCATGTTTTAGTCCAAATCCCATTTTACAAAGGCAGCCGTTTCTTCTAATTCCTATTCAGTACTGTATACTGCAAATTTTAATTAGCTTATCTCCATGGTGATGTGACGCAATCAGTGTGGGTATTAAAGCTGATTAGATGGAGATGCATCACCATCCATTCCAGGTGGGTCTTGATTCGTTTTACCGTAATCTTTAAAAGAAGAAGCACTTTGGAAAAAGCTAGAGAACTATAAGAGAGAAAGCCAAGAGATTCTGAGAGCCAGATTACAGTGGGATGACATTATAGCAGAACATCAAATAATTGAGGGGTGAAGAAGTAGAGCTGGCTTCCTTTAGTAAGTTTGGCTTTGAATGGAAGGGGATAAATAAAGCTAAATGTAGCCATATTATTGAGGAAAGAAACATTTATATATTGATAAAAAATTCAGGGGTAGGGAGATATTTAATAGATGGCCAAACACAGATAATATTTGATGAAGTCAAGTTCTGGTGTTTGAATGGGATGGATGCCAGAGTTCCAGAGATTGGGATATCTTTTCAAGTAAAGTGAGAAGGAAGAAATGGCATACAGGAGGTACTCAATAAATATTTTTTAATAAATAAATGAATAGAGCAATGGAGCAGCAGTTGAATCAAATCTTGAGTTTTCATTCCTCTTGGGATCTCATTCTAGGGCAAGGGGATTGGGTCTTGGAGGCATCCTGAGGTGGGACTAGGCTGGTCACCTTGAAAGCTGTATAGCACAAATACAACAGAAAGGCCCGTCTTCTGCTCTTCGTTAGGATACTTTGCTAACTCCCTCAGTGGCCTCACTTTTTAGGAAGACAGGATTTGAGACGGGAGGAGAGGTGTGCAGAGGGTAACGTGGCTGTGAGAAAGAATCCTGGATTAGGAATCAGAAAACCTTGGGTTCTAATCAGTTTCTAAAATTTACTGACCACCTGATTTTAGACAAATTGTATAACTGTGCATCTAGTTTCCTTGTTTGTATTAAGTGGGTGACATTACTTTCTCTGTTTTACTGTTTGCCTATTTAAAGGTATTAATATCTAAAAGTATTAGATAGGAGAATGCAGGCAGGCGTGAAATGGCAGAGTAGGAAGTTTTACAGAACACTCCCTTTACTAGAAAATTGAATAAGCTGGAAAAAGAGATTAGGTTAAATTAGGTAGCAACCCTGGAAGCCGAGTGGGTATTTAGAACAATTATAGGAGTGCTAGAAGATGTGATAGACTGTCGAGAGTTCAGTTTGTGGAAGTGAAATCTTTTGAAAGTGGAAAAACTTGAACCTCAAATTCATCTGGAACTACAAGGAGCCCTGAATAGCCAAAACCATTTTGGAAAAGAACAAAATGGGAGGACTCATAAATGTCTATTCATTTATGAATGAATTTGCATCTACATTTATGAATGATACCTCCCCCCTCCTAATTATTCCCATGTCTATCTCTACAAATCAAAGACAACATAAGCATTTTCCTCTGCATAGTTCCTCAGCTTCTCTATATAGCTTAATGAATACTGAAGTCTAAGTGATCCATATCATCTTTTAACCCAGTTTCAGGATTACTATTAGACCCTCTAACTTCCACCACGCAGTCTCTGATTACTTTTAAATTCTGGTCATGTGGCCATAACTGTTTTCATGGCTGGCAAGGGGTATAAATGAAACTAGCAATACCTGACATTTACTTCTTAGAGACATTGCAAAGGTTAATGACAGTATGTACGAATCAATTTGTGTTCTTCATCTTCATCAAAAAGCATTTGTTACATGCTACATGGGACCAGGCATGGTGAGGAACTGTGCCACATATACTCACTTCCCACTCAGTTTTGTGTCTTTTGAAATCAGATTTCTGGGTTATCTGTCTTCTTCCTTCTCTTGTGTCTTAATTTTCAAAACAATGACAAGTATTTTCACCAGAAGTTTCATTTCTCTGTTTGGCTTTCTATTTCCAGATTATAGTCTCCTATAAATTGACTCAAGTTATCAGGTATCATTTAGAGTGAAAAAAGGAGGATGTTTTTAGATGAAATAAAATAGCCAGTTTGGGCTGTGATTAATTGACCCTATACATAGTAGACCTAAGGGAGAGAAAAGCACAATATTGATAATAGTTTAAACACAAAAGAAAGTGCAGGAAAGTGAACCTACACATGACTAGGTCCTACCCCATACAAGGTGTACAGCAACAATTATGCACTAATTTGTTTTTGTTGAGTTCCAACAGAAAAGTGAGAGTGTTCTTGGATAGAGGCATGGTTCAAAGAAGATACCTGCAACCCATTGGAAAGAACCAACGTCTCTTAATTCACTCTGTTTGCAAAGGACTTAGATTTGGTTTTGTAAAGCAAAATACTTAGAAATTATGGCCTATGGAGTCCACCACTAAAACTGCCTGACCAGAAAGTTTAAAACAGTTATTTCTCATATCAGCTAGAGGCTTAGAAAAATGTATTGTCCTTTTCTCTAATAGCTAATTATCACATGTGTAAACAGTCTAAATCTGTACCTTTTCCCTAAGGCAAAGTAAAATTCCAGATGGAAACAAGAAAGATGGCCTCTGTTTCGGTGATGTAGCATTTGTTGACATTCCAAAAGTACAAACACATATGAATAATGAGCTGCTATTAGGAAAAAGAAAAAGTTTTGGGATCAACATTGCTAAGTACAAAATAAGAGCAATGGGCATGCAAAGACTGATTAATAGAACTTAGATCAGTCTGTCATGGTGCAAAAAACTGGACATATATAATACATACTGAAAACAAATTTTATTTAATACTTGACTGCTATGGACCTAAATAATGAGAATCCTATGTAGATTAGGATTTTTATACACACACACCCACACGCACCCATACATCTTACCCACACTACACTATCAGCTCTCTGAGAGCAGAGTCACCCAGACCCACCATCACAGCCCCTTACATGCTGGAACAGGCCAGTGAACACAATAGTTACTCATTACATTTTTTGAATGAAATAACATTTGCATTGTCACCATTTATTCTTATATATGTGGCACAAAATATAAAGGCACAGATTTATTACAAATACATTTTTAATTCCTTTCTTGGCCCTCAATAGCGTAAGATAGGGAACCTAGGAAGACACCTAGTAGATATTGATACTCGAAAGGTAATCCACAGAAGTCTCCATTGTGGGCAGTGGGGGGACAAAAAACAGAATTTAGTGCAGATCGAAAGGCAGTTTATACTTGTGCTACTAACAACAGCCCCACTTTTGACATTTCCTCTTTTGGAAAAGAAGGAAGAAAGGAAGAAACGGAGGAAGGGAGGAAGCAAGGGAGGGATGAAGGAAAAAAGGGAGGAAGAAAGGAAGAAAGAAAGGGAGGGGGGGAGGAAGGGAAAAACTAGTTCAATCACTTGCAACTAATAAAAAGAATAATAGGATTTTGGGGTTATTTTATTGAATTCTGCATAACATTTGCATTGAACACACTTTAACTCCAATGAAAACTTTGTATTGGAGTTTCACATAATCAAAACTCACAGGTATTTACTGAAATGTATCACATAATCAAAACTCACAGGTATTTACTGAAATTTACATAACAGAAGGCTCAAAATTATTATGAAAACAACATTAGAGAATACGGACTAAGAACTTATCATTTTATTTTAATATGTGACAAATGAACATAAGTCAATGTCAAAAGAAGACAAATATAGAAAAAATATAAAATATATATTTGATGTTTACATCTTAGTTCAGAATTCCATTGTTATTACTATTGTTTAAGAATTATTACTATTTCATTCCATACAAAATAATACTTTTTCACTTATTTGTTTGATAAGAACTAAATATAAAGTTAGAAAAAATTTAAATCTGATATAGTTTAGCATACGTTCTGTTTAAATATTCACAGTTACATTGCATTGCTAGTCATTAACAGTACAGAATGTATCACAGACTGTTGATTTACAAGGGAAAGGAGTAATAGTGTCTGTCTATTATTTGAGAAAAGAATATTAATGTAGTATTGTGTTGTGGATTAATACATGAATATTCTTTATATTCTAACTGAGCAGTCACTAGATTTTATTTTTTTTATGGGAAAATCTGTCAATGGATTTAAATTAGTGGATAAACTTTATCATATATTTGAACTATGGCTAAATGTTAATACTGATAGATAATGCTTGATAATGAATTATTTTTGAATACTTAGGAAAAAAACTGAGTTTTCTTAAAGTCAGTTTTTCTTGACACTCCCCCTTGCTTTTCTTTCTCTAATCATAGGATACATGTGCTGAAAAACAATAGGTTAAAAAATTATTGCTATGGTAGGTTTCACTGTCAATTTGACTGTATTTTTTTCTCTGAATCAGGTTGGTTGCCATTTCTTGGGGTGATTATTGCTTCTTTCAACTATTCAGAAATCAGCCATTATGATGGACTTTATAAAAGGAAATTAGAAAGAAGATCCAAAGAAGATCACTCTTAAGTCTAGCATTTAGACAACATATGGGTTTAAGGTATGTGGATTTAATATGTTTTAAATGAGAAATTGTTGACTATCACCTTGTGGAAGAACTACAGTTTGGAAGTATCTAAAAAAGTCTGATAGTAACAGCAACAATACCTTTCACCTAAAACTTTAAGTTTCTCACTGTATCCTTTAAAGTTAAATTTCAGTCTAAGCTTTAAATATGACAGTGATAGGATTAAAAAACACACTGGAGGATGAATAGTGTAAAGAATATAAGATTTAAAGCCATTTACATGCCATATGATCTTGGGCAAGTCACTCGATCTTTCTAAATCTTGGTGGCTTAATCTCTAAACTTCAGATGATTTTAGTATTTCATATGGATTTTTTAAAGATAAAATAACGTGTATGATGTTTGCAAAGAATGAGGTAATAAATGTTACACATCACTATTTAAAAAATTGAGGTGTTATATTTGATATTCTGATCTCTGCATAATTAGCATCTGTATAAGATTTAAAATATGGATACTTAATATAACATTTAGCATATTACACGGAAATATTACATACACTATTACTTTGCTTTCCCTTCGTGTAGGAGTTTGTTTTTTTAAACAAAAAACATACCATTTTAAGGAATAGTTAAAAAAAATGGTCTACACAGTGCCCTAATTAATAAAAAAGGGCATTCTTATTTGGTTTATAGTTATACAGTTTTATGGTATTTAGGAAAAACACTTTGACAGTTTTAAGTAAACTAAATACTGAACCCCCCCAACCCCCAAAACCGAGCAGTACGAGACCACAACATGGAAACAATATACTAGAAGAGATAGTACTAGGGTTTGTTTTAGTATGGTCAGTTCACAAATCATTGTAAGATACAGTATAAACACAATATGCTAAAATCACCATTTAGCAAATTTCACCAATTAAAAAAAAAAAGGATGAAATCACTTCTCACAAAGATTACTAACAGTAGTACATAAGAGACTCAGTTACGCCTAAAGTGAAAATTCAGATTCACAAATCCAAAATTATCAGACATTTATTTTTAATAATTTGCTCTACTAGTCAAAATATACATTTTTCTATTATGAAAGAGGCCTTTAAAAACTGCCCCCTTTTCTGAATGGAAGGATATAAGACTAAACCTCTAGACAAATAATCTCAGTATGACAAAATATTTCTGTTCTATTCAAATGGACTGCTATCACTTGAACAACTTCACTAGTATCCAAATTTTAGCATTCTAGCCTAATCTCTTTCTACCATAAATCAGCAACCAGAATATACTTCTGTTTTTCAATGGGTATGGTCACCTCCTGTTTATGTTGTAGATATAGTAAAAAGCTCTATTCCTTCTTTTATAAACTTTTGATTAAAACCAAACATAAGAGTTTGGGATATCCCTGAATTTCGTTTCTCACTCCTGAGCAAAATTAATCACAATATGGCTCTATCAGGCCTCATTTGTACACACAAAATTCTGCAAATATTTTAAATTATAGTCATTGCTTCTGGGACCGAAAGGGCACTAATTTTTCAATATGACAAACAATGCATCTTAGCAATCAGTTATAATTTATTGAAAAGCATCAGTTCTTTGATTTAGATTTGCTAAGTATTTATTAGACAATAAAAACTTCAACAGAAGGTGAACTTGAATGAACATTTTGTTTAGATAACTAACTCAACACTCAAAGATGAAATTATAAACCATAATAATTAAACCATAGTCAAAATTAAAATAAGGTTTAAAATTTTTATATCTTGTTGAGGTCAATTAATAACACTAGAAATATGAACATTTGAATTTTCAAGTTTGCAAAACTTCCAGTAACCAATCACTTAATAAATTTTAAAATCCCTTCAGCAAGAGTAGAGCTAGGTAGCATCTCAGTGATTGGAGGGGAGCCAAATGTACATGCATATGAATAAATATAGCATAATAATCAGAAAATGTTATAGGATTTTCAAAGATAAAAAGAAATATGCAGATTATTAAAGTTAAAGTCTTTACATTACAAATTAAGTACAGATAACTGCTTAACTAAGCTCTACTAAACTGCGTCTTGTGTAAAAAGATCAAGAGTTCATAAGGCAAACACTTTTATCCCTCCAACCCTCTCCACCTCCTCCACCCCCAAGGCATATTATGTTAAATGTGCCATAAGGTTTGAATAGCATTTCCTATATGTACAGTCTTCAAATCACTTAAACACAACTAAATTGAAATAATACCATCCTTTTCAGCCATTTCACTAATCTGTTTCCATTTATTTGTGCAAAGTGACTTTTCTACCTTTTCCATGATCCTATTATATATCAGTGACAATTCCTAGAGGAGAAAAAAAATCCTTATTTCTTCTTCTCACAGTCAATTTGAAGAATGATATATTTATGACACTTTCAAGGCTTAAATCTTATTTCAATTTATTCTTTTCTTCAGAAATGCTTGAAAAAATCAGAGTATTTAAGTATTTTTCAAAGGATTTTTTAAATATGTAAAATGAGGATTTTAGGGTTGGAAAGGGCTTTAGAGATTATTTAGGCAGCACACCCATTTTGTAGTTCAGAAAAATAAAACCGAGTAATGGTAAGTGACTAATCTAGGGTCCCCTCCAGTAGAAAGTGAGTAAGAACTTTGGTTTCCTGAAATCTAGGCCAGTACTATTTATCCTACCCATTCTGTGAACCATCTTTGATACAACAGTTTACTTATCTGGTAACTCTTGTGCTTTTATTTATCCCAAAAGTCCAGGTTTTGTTTTTATTTGAAACTGTAACCAGTGATAGCAATGCAGAGGTGATATTAAATATACTACAATACTTAAAGCTGTGTCATTGTTATGAATCTTTGCAACATCTACTTATCTTTACTAAAACATATGACTGTCTAAGACCTCCCATGGCATTGCTGATGGGTTTGTTTCAATTATCCCAACAGCTGATGTGGATCATTTTGCAATTCACCAGGCTGTGATCATCAGTTACAGTATTAAGTTGGCTGGAATGGACTAACTGTTCTCCAGGTCAGTGCCTCTACTATATGAACTAACACAGAACAAAAACACGGGTTAGCTATATTTCACTTTACTCACAAATCATCTCGATTAGAGCTCAAATTGAGATAACTGTCACTCTTTTGCTTCACTTTTTCCTACAGCGATCTAGTCTCAAAGTTTTGACCACAAAGAAATTACCAGCAGTTTTTGCAATATTCTTGGTAGACGGTGTCTCAAAGAAAATTACCTGGATTATGTCTCCTATTTACCCTTTTATAAGATTGCTTAGTTACTGATTCTTTTTTTTGATTTCCCAGGTCTGAAGATTTCCACTTAAGATAATAGATATTTCCCCCTAGAATCTATAAAAACATTGATATTAGTTTTAAACAAAAGTAATAGCAACAATAAATAATATATATATATTTCACAATCTAATTCATTCCTTTATTTCCTTCTATAGGGCAAAGAGTATTATAATCTTGGCTTTGCTGCCCAAATATTTCAATAGTAGTTGAAATTCTACAGGTGCTTTTATTATAAATTAGCATTGTTACGCATTTGAATAACAAGATTGGTTATTTATGCATTTGTTCAGACATACTTTGAAAATAAAATATGAAAATGAAAAAAAGTCTTCATATTAAGTGTTCACAGTTTGACTTTCCATAAGGCTTATTAAATAATATACAAATAGCTACCATTTTGCTGAAATGTCACAGTAAATACATTAATAATGGCACAGAAGTGAAATGCCCCCAAATGGGAAATCATCTTTATGACCTTCTAAATCTTTTTTCCAACTAAAACTTTTCTTTTTTTAATTGAAAAAGGTTCCATTTCTAAAAGAATATAAAAGTAGCAAATGAAACAAGAAACCCTTCACAGATAGAATTTTGAAGGACATGCCATAAACATTAGATGAAATATTACATATATCTAAGAATGTGCTTTGTATCATCACATCAAACCTTCAGTGAAAATTAAGTTGAATGAGGTTTTTAAATACAAATAATTGAAAGTACAACTAAATACCAAAATTTTACTTAAGATAACTTAAGCATATATAAGCATGAATATATTTTTGTAGTACTTCCAAGACTAATTTTCAAAACTATCATTTGGAATTAAAAAAAAAAGATGTTTAATCAAGCAAGGCACATTTCTTTTAGGCAAGCCTGTCTTTAATACCATTCATCTGGGCACAGTGTAGACTTCATATTTTTTTTTGTGTAAATGGGCTAATCTATGTACTAGAGCCTTTGGTACGAAACACAACTTCACAAATTAAGGTGCACATAACCCAGAACATAGAATACACTATTAATATTTCTCATGTTAAACATAGTCCAGAAATTAATTGAAAAAATAATATAATAATAGTTGGCTTGTTGGAAACATTTAAGCTTTCTTTATCAGCAGCATTGACTATAGTTTTTGGATTATTAGAGTTCATCAAAATGTTAGAAGACTGAAATGACACCTTAACATTTTTAACGCCTTCTTTATCTCTTGATCGGTATCTTGTCTACTGCACACATTTTGAAGAGAATCCTCCAGCTTCAGAGCTGTTTCCTTTATATAAAAAGCCTTTGTCAGAGACATTATTTAATGTCAACTGAAACAAAAATATGTTCTGGCAGACAGATCATCATCCATCAGTGATGTAACTGCCACTGCATTTTTGATCTATGCAATTTAAAAACGAGCATCTTACTGGTACGTGCAGCGCTAGAGTTCTTTATGTGGGGCTCTTCAGATATCTGTTGGACAGAGTAAAGACAATACTTTATATTCAATTTTATAAAAAGTCATAACTTTATGACAATAGAAAATGTTTCATTTATTATACTTCTTAAAAATTTGGAGTTAATTTTTACTGCCACCTTGTAATGTTCAAGCTATTTAATTTACTAGAAGTATTAACCACATATTGAATGATTTTTATTTATAAGTTAGAAAAAGTTCCAGAATATTCTGAAACTGGGAACTATTTTTTTTCATTCATAATGACCCCAAAATTTAGCCCTAGCTAATGTGATAGACTCTGTTTTTTCTACAGAAAAATTTATCTTTGTCCTTAGAATCATCTGAAAGTTTCTGAGTACCACCTGATTTTTGGAAATTTGTGTTTAATTTTCTTAATGTATTTCCAGGGGGTTGTTTCTTTTCTTGTTCCTTATCTCACTGTAGCAATCTAAGAAGAGAACAGATACCCCATGCTCAGATGAGTGTCATAGAGAAAGAAAAAGAGAGACTCTCCAAATGAATACCATGAAAATCATGTTTTGCCATGCCAGAGACCCGGGTTTGAGTCCCAGTGTCTGCCCATGCAGGAAAAAAAAAAAAAAGAAAGAAAGAAAATCATGTTTTAGGTACTACCAGATATCATGGCTATAATTTGTCACTAAAGATAATTTTCAATGTGTCTATCCTTTAAAATATGAACTCTGCACAGTTACATACTACTTTGAGACATCACAGAGTAAAATAACAATTCCACTTGAATTACGTTTCTATGGGCAACCAAGAAATAAAATTTAAAGGTTGGCTGCTCCCCTCCTCAAACTATAAACAATTATTTCGAAATGCTGATAGTAAGGTATTTCTTAGAAATGGCAGTCTTGTTCATGGCTGCATTCAGGATCTAAATGGTGTTTGGCACATAACGGACCCTTTCTGAATATATGTTGAATGAATGAATAATTCTCCACAACTTTGCATAGTGTCTGGCATACAAGGGATAAATATATGTTGAATGAATAAATGGTTATGTAAAAATTAGATTTATGTACTCTTCAGAAATTTACTGTGTAATAGAAAAGACACTTAAAAAGACAAAAATAGAAAATTCTAACCTAGTTTTAGGTATCAAAGTGTGAATATTAACCATCATAATATTCAGAGATGATGGTTTCCCATATATAGTACTGATTTTA